>NC_081408.1:766915471-767226186 GCF_030272615.1 Cryptomeria japonica
TGTGGGTCAAGATAAAAAATAACTTTGTTGAGAATGTGATGGCCAAGAGGGTACATTATTGTAGCAAGAAGGAGGATTTTAAAGTTCTTAAAAGGTGGAATATCCTAGCCTTTTTGGGCTCTAATATCAACCAAATCAATAGAAGATTGTGTTGTTGATCCTTTCCCCCCAATGATTGGTTTAAGGCCAACTTTGATGGGGCAGTGAAAGGAAACCCAAGACCTATTGGTTGAGGTGGTGTTATCCAAAATGAGGTTGGCTTTTGGACTGGGGTGGTTGCTTATCCCTTAGGAATTTAGACCAATCATATGGCATAAGCTATGGGAACCCTTCAATCAATTAAATTAGCCTATAATTTAGGGGTCAAAATGCTATGGTTGGAAGGCGACTCTAAAAACATTATTAACTACCTTCTCGGTAAACATCAAAAATCATGACCATCAAAAACATCATTGAGTCTGCAAGGGAGTTGCTTCAGGGGTTTAAAAAATGTCATATTTCCCATGTTTATAGAGAGGCTAATCGAAATGCTGACTGGGCTGCCAACGAGGTACTACAAAGTGAGATAATTATTACCTGGAATGGCGAAGGGGATTTACCATGTGTGGCACATGATATCTTAACTTATGAAAGATTGCATGGTAAGCAGGGTCATATTTGAAATGATTTCTCGAGGTTTAAGGCGATGTCGTGGCAGCAGGAACTGGTTTTGTAGGAAGCCAAGAAGGAGGTACAATAGTCATTGTAGGTTCACTTTGCATGCTTTATGGGTATTTTTATCCCTCTTGAATAATAGCATCAGAAACTCCTACAGATTTAGAGCAGGTTATCACAGAAAGTCTGTCAAGAAGAAAGGAATCAGGTGGGAATTACAAACTATTGGCATCAATAGGATTATGGGTGGAAAATGAAAGAGAATAGAGGCTACCACCATTGATAAATGGAAGAGTCATTCGCAGGTCTGGACAATTCTTCAAGCTGCCAAGATGACAGATATGATAGAACGTATGCAGGAGAAACAACCCAAAATTATGAGAATCTTTAAGAAGGGCTAGAACTAAGGCACTTTAACCATTGGAAATAGGAAGGTCGAGGTGACTAAAACTATGATTGTGGAGGCAACTGGTCTTTTGATGAAGGGCATCAAGTTTGACAGGGATAGAAAGATTTCAAACGCTGCCATGAAGAAATTTCCAAAGGATGAGGAGGAGAAGGCTAGACTGGTGAAGGGCAGCCATACCTACTTCTCGCCAAAGGTAATTAAATTAATTTGGTTAAGGGTTTTTCTTGCTATAATGGAATTTATCACGCTCGATGGTAGATACACTATGTTTTACAGCTACCACTTTGTCTTACTTAATCATTTTAGGTATAAAGATAAAATTTATTTTCCATATTATCTTTTTTGTGCCCTTAATGTTGGGATCAAGGATGCCATATCCAACCCTAGTATCAACTCTACAATGCACGAAGGTTTGATGGTGATTCTATATAATCACATCAACAACACAACTGTCCAGTTGAATATAGCTAAGATCTTTGAATTGGATGAGGATTTCAAAGACTCTGATGATGAGGAAGGTGAAGGCTATGATACGGAAGTAGAGACAGAGGACGATCCCCAAATTACTGGGTCAAGCAGAAAAAATAGAAAAACAGAGCAGGGGAAATTAAACAAAGGGTCAGCCAAAAAGAAGTAGAGAGGGGAGGATGAGGATAACTAGTATGAATAGGATTATGGAACTGACAATGACATGGATATTGGAAGTGAGGAGGTCCAAACCCTTGTGAGCCAACATCAAAAAAAGAAGATTCCTATAAATAAGGAGGTGAGCACCAAGGAATGGTCACCTCTCATGACCAAGTCTAAGGATAAGGCTCTAATGGGGGAGGATATGACCATGAAAGAAGCTTAGAGCTCTGATGCCAGGGAGGTTGGACTGGAAGTGAATCTTGATACCGCTGGTGATATGACCCAGGAAGAGCATCACCTGGATATTGATATTTGCATCAATAATGGCATGGATAGCTTCAAGAAGGTGCTCCTCTAGATGCATAAGGAAACTGCAGGCATTAAAACCAACCAGGCCCTGGAAGAAGGGAAAATTGAGACTTTACAAGCTTTAGGCTCGAGAAAGTTCAATTCCCTCCCTGATTGTCTCAGTGAGCTCACCAAAGCTATTGGTAATGCATAGGAGATTATCAACGCTAATCGCAATAGATTTCTTAGCCTAGAAAACAAAATAGGTGCCACTCAACAGAGACTTGATGGAGTTGACAACAGGATCAAGAAAATAGGTGAGCAAAGCCATAAGATTCTTAAGGCTACTTCGGCCAGCATGAAGACCCTCATCAATAAGCTGGAGAACTACCATGGGGATAAAGAAGTGGCGTGCATTATTGATGTTAAGGATGATACCCCAGATGATAAGGATATAGGGCTTAGGAGAATAACAAGGGTGAGCACTAAAAAGATGCAGAGCCACAAAAAGGAAATTGAGGATATCAAGTGGGCAATTGATAATATGGAATAGTTGGAGCTAGAAGCGGTGGAAATGCTTCAGAAATTAACCTAAACATGGGATTCTGATGGTCCTTTTTGTTTTTTGAACTATTGTCTCTTGTTTGCTGGTGTTTTTTTTATCAACTGTCTTTCCTTAGTTTGCTGTCTTTTTTGTTTTGTTGTGCTTTGATGTAAATATTTTGATCTTTTGGTTGTAATGCGTTTCAGGGGCCCATCAAAACCCTTTTTTCCATATTCAAAAATAGTGAGTCTTCTAATCCAACACTTGCATCACTAAGATCAAGGTCCATAAACACATCAAAGAAGACACAAAGTCTAAGGGAAATATATGATGAAATACAAGAAGCAGAAAATGATGATTTATGCTATAATTTTGCATTCTTAACACAAGTTGATCCAATTTATTTTGAAGATGCCTTAAAAAATGACAAATGGATTGCAGTCATGGATGAAGAAAATCAGTCAATAGAAAAGAGTCAGAATTGGGATCTAGGAGATCTTCCTAAAGGAAAGGATGTGATTGGAGTTAAATGGGTTTACAAGACAAAGTATAATACTAATGAAAAATTAGAGAAGTTGACAGTTCTGATACTAAATGTTTAGTACAGATGCCAAGCTAATAAGATGAGAGGGGGGGTGAATCATACAAACTTAATCTTTAATAAGATCAACAGATTCAACCTCAGTTAGCTTATCAGAAAAACTGTAAAGCATGCAAACTCATAAACAGATAAGATTACAAAACATATAACACTAGATTTAACGTGGAAACCCAAATAGGAAAAAACCACTATGGGATTTCGGACCCACTAAGAAATATACTCTTCTAGAGTATGCTCGGTTAAAAGCAAATCTTGTTAAAGATTACAAAACACATTGCTAGATGTGACCCGCTTGAGGGATTTCCCTCAGATCTGTTAAGATCTTCACTTTGTTAGAAGTGACCTTGTCAAAGGATTTCAAACACTCAATTAGAATGTCACCTTTCTAGAGGATTTACAAATAAGACTGTTAAGTCCACTCGGTTAACAGATTTTCTATTACTTCACAAAATAATAGTAATAAAAATCTATCTGCAACTTCACATATAAAATTCTAAAGCAGATTCTTATTTGCTCAATACAATCTATTTACAGGACTTATCTTGTCCCTCTGCTGGGCTCTATACTCTGTTTCTCAAACAGGTCTTCAAGCTTCAGTGCTCGGTAAATACTATGTAGCATCCCCTGTGCTTACACTTGCCCGCATGCCTTGTTTATCAACAGTTCCTTATTTATAAATAATTTGCCAACCACTTAATCTCCTTGATCACATTTCCCATGATCAATCATAGCCATCAGATCTTTAAACTTGACTAGGTTCAATGTATCCTTTGATTTGAAAAACATTTTACCCTGCCTTGGAACTTGTGCTAGGGTATTGCGGTTCAATTTGAGCTGTAGATCTTCTTGCCAATTTTCCTTTGCCATAGATTCTTTAACAAACTTGATGCAAGACATACCAATCATTTAATCAGTTTCAGCTCATCAGCGTCCTTCATTAAATAATGCTTTTATTCATTCAATGCATTCTGTTATTACTCAGTTGCAACTCGGTGAATACTAAACTTCACTCGGTAGACATTCCGCCTTCATTAACCGATAGCGATAACCTTAGGGTTTACTGACTAGGTTCCTTAGGGTTTACCAACTAGGTTCTTTGCTCGGTAAGATAGAATAGTATTAACCTTACAAACAATAGCATATGTAGGATATCAAAACAATCTAAACATCATGATCTCATCATTGTCTAACTCGGTAATAGTTGCCCATTGAATAACTTATTTCTCCCCTTATTCATCATATTCTTTCTATGTCTTTTACCAACTTCTTTATACTCATCAAAACATACTTCTTAAGATATGGCAACATCATACTGAATCAAAAAATCAATTTCTTGACATCAATGACAAAATAATAATATTAGGACAGTAAATATCCTTAATTAGTTATATCCATAATCATCAACAACCTTCTCAATATCCTTATTGAAATGCCAACAATCTCTCATTGTAATTGGAATGCCAACAATCTCCCTTTATCTGTTATAATGCCAACAGAGGTACAAGGCAATACTAGTAGCTAAAGGCTTTACACAAAAGTCGGGCATAGATTACAATAAAACATTTGCACCAGTGGCAAGAGTGGATACCATTAGAATGGTCTTATCTATAGAAGCTCAGAACAAGTGGAAGGTTTACGAAATGGACTTTAAATTAGCATTCTTGAATGGCATTTTGGAAGAAGTGTATATAAAATAGCCACCAAGTTATGAAGTTTTGGGAGAATAATATAAGGTATACAAGCTGAAAAGACCCTATATGGTTTTAAGCAAGCTCCTAGAGCTTGGTATAGTAGAATAAATACTTATTTTCTGAACAATGGGTTTAGCAAGTGTGACAATGAACAAACCTTGTATGTCTAAGTGAATGATGAAAGATAAATCTTGATAGTTTGTTTGTATGTAGATGATTTGATGTTCATAGGTAATATGTCAATTAACTCATTCAAGGAAGCCATGGAAAGAGAATTTGATATGACTGATTTGGGGCTCATGAAATATTTTCTTGGGATAGAGGTAAGCCAAAATGATCAAGGCATTTTTATATGTCAAAGTAAATATGCTAATGATTTGTTGATGAGATTTAATTTGATAAATGTGAATCCAGCCCCTACACCAGTTGCATTGGGTTTAAAACTTAGCAAGGATGACAAAAGTCCAAGTGTTGATGCAACCTTATTCAAAATATTAGTTGTCAACCTCATGTATCTAACTACCACAAGACCGGATATCATGTATGGGGTTAGTCTCATTTCTAGATCCATGGATAAACCAAATGAATCACATTGGAAAGCTAGAAAAAGAATTTTAAGGTACATAGCTAGAACAAAGAATTTTGGAATTTTGTATACATCTTCAGATGATTACAAAATTATTAGATATATAGATAGTGATTGGGGAGGTAGCATGAATCATAGAAAAAGCACTTTAGGGTTTATCTTTCATCTAGGATCGGGTGCTATCTCTTGGTCATCAAAGAAACAACCAATTGTGACACTCTCATTAGCTAAAGAGGAATATGTTGCAGCCACATCAGTAGCTTGTCAAGTAGTATGGATGAGAATCAGACTTGAGACATCCACAAGAAGAACCTACGAAAATTTATAGTAATAACAATTCAGAAATTGCTTTATCTAAAAATAATGTCTTTCATAAAAAGAGAAAGCATATAGATACAAGATATCATTTTATTCAAGAATTGGTAAACAATGGTGACATATATCTTGAGTTTTGCAAGTCCAATGAATAACTAGCTGACATATGCACAAAGCTGCTTGTAAAAAACGTTTTTTAATATCTCCAAGAAGGAATTGGTATTCCAGATATACATGGCAGTGAAGATTAAGGGGGACTGTTGGCATACGTGGACTGCCAGTTGTGCATGTTTAATCTCCCATGCCTCCGTAGCATATTTACTCCAACCAGTTCATTCACTTCTCCTTCTCCTACCTTCTTCTACTCCGTTTTTGATGCATCTAGATCATTCATTTTAGGCGCTTATTCTAGAAGCTTCTCCCAAAGCTATTTGGAGAGCTTTGTTTTGTAATTCTCAGTTTTGAAAAAGGACAATGAAGTCTGACTACTCTGTTTGGATACATGGCATAAAAACTCTGTTTTAATGTATGATTGAAAAAGAGCATTGGCAGCTTTGTTTGTTAATGGCAATAACATAAACCATGTTCTGTTCTCTTTACTGTTTACTGTTTTCTTTGAAATAGTTTTATTTTGTCCCTTCAATATAATGCAAATAAGAATGTAGTGTTACCGTTTTTCATTGCTATCTTGGTCCGATCAAATATATTTCGTTCTTCTTCATTAAGATTAGCAAGATTTAATCCGTTTGTCACGTAGAGTTAATATTTCGCAAGTATGGATCAACGATGCTCATGAAACTCATCGGCTAGATTACTCCAGCACTCAGTTATTTTTAGTTTCTGTCCGTTTTTGTTGGACAAAGTCTGTGGTTTAAGGACGAGTCTATTCTGGCTTTAAAACGGCAGTAGGATTGACTAACATGTGTAGGTTTTATACCATCGCTTTTGCAATAAACGGCTACGATTGACTAACACATCACTATCACGCTGTACTAACAGTCTGTTTTAGAACCAGAATAGCTTCAGCCATAATTTAATATATATCGACTTCACATTTTGCTTGGACAAAATCTGCTCGTTTACCATTTTTACAATCAGCTTACATTTGATTACGCTGAGAGACATAGATTACAATGGCAGTCATCTGTGTATGTTTTATTCTGCCGCACATTAAATCTAGGAGACCAATTGAATCACCACCGTTGAAATAGAGTATTGTGCTTTCGTGGATACAGTAAACAACACTAGCGTAATTATTGCTGACGTGTCTTCTTTCCAACAGAGCAACATTCTGCTTTCGTGAATACATAAACACCTCTCACGTAATTATGCCAAGAGGCATAGACTACAATGGCAGGCATCCGTGAAAGTTTAATTCCAACATAGATGAAATCTCGGAAAAGATATTATAATCAGCACCCTTAAAACAGAATATAATGCAACTTTCGTGCATACACTACATTTTCTTATTCACACCACTTGAGATATGTGCTGACGTGTCTTCTTCGATGTGGCGAATTACTTATTTTTTAACAAACCAAGATTGGAACGAAAGACAGTTACCAGAGCAGCTCGCAATTTGCATTATATCGATTTGAAAATACTTAAATTACATTTCAATACGTAAAATCTTGCTGCATTTTTGAAGAAACAAGTGTATGTGCGGTTTACTGCATCCACATGAACTTACTGACCATCGCACGATGAAGTGGAAGAACATGAGAACATGAGTCCATCCTTTGCAAGTAAGCAACATTGCACCAAAACGGTTATTCTAACGAGAGAATGTTCCAGCTTCCATCATAAGCTTCACATTTGGATGTTATCTGCTATTCTTTACAATTGCAAAGTTCAGATTAAACCTCCTCTCATTGTACGCATTTTGCATAATTTCATTTGGTTTATGCCAGGGAATGTATGCTATAAGATTGATTTAATTTCTGTTTGCTAATTCATTCTTTACGCATTGCAGAGGATTAAGGTTGCAATATTGAAGGTTCGTTTGAAAAACGATTTCGACAATATCAGCACAGACATAGTTAACTAGGCACGCCTTTCCTATGCTCTTCCATAATACTATGAATACAATGCACCATGGGTAAAGTAGTTTTTCTTCTTCTGTTGTTTCATTTATTGTTATCATCGATAGTCTCCACAAGATTGAATAGTTGTGTTGCTCCTAATTTCGCGTATATAAAAACGTTTTCCAAGTACCGCAGTAACTATGTATGCCTGCAATTATTTGCTTACATAAAATGCCAACTGTTTGAGGTTTTATGTGGATATGCATCAACATTTTGAATGACTATCTTCCGCCAAACTGTCAATTAGTTACTCCAAAAAAGTTAGAAAGATACTACCTTAGGCATGTTCATAATATGTAATATGGAAACAAAGGACTTTCAAGACAGCGAATAATTACCATACAAATTTTAAAGCTGTCTTTTGCTCTACTTTGACACATTTTTTATGAGAGCATAGCCAAAGTCTTCCTTTGCTTTGCTCTCATAAACGTACAAACCTCTTTTTCCGATACCAGAAATAATTGACTGGACTAATGTTTTTAAAACGAGCAAGAAAAATAATTCTCTACGACAACTTTTATCCCTTCGAGTGCTATGAAGCTCTGATTCTTTCGAAAATTATGCGTTAGATTTGCATCTAGCTATTTGAAATAAAACTCTGTAAGGTATCTGCTTTTATCTTTTATAGATTAAAAGTCAATGACTGCCTACAAAAGCTTAAGCCTAACCAGAATCTTTTGTCAAACTTTGCCATAGAAGAAGAGAGCATTTGTTGTTCGATAAAGGTTTTTTTTGAAAGTATAGGAAAGAGCTGTGAAATATAGAAAAATCACAGTGCATGTTCCGTATTTAACAAACTTGAGATAAATCTGAATAGCTTCTTTCACATTATTGAAATTAGAATGAATCTAAGTTTTTCTACTTTAGTTAATAGAAGAAACTATTGCTCACCACTCACAGCTCGAAATTTCTCCACTTAGATAAAGAAAAGATACCACCACTCAATGATTGCAAATTACTAACTGATTCACTGTAGTAGCACTTATTAGCATACATAACGATGTGTTTAATAACCCTTCATTAGATCATTATTATTGTAGTTATCAAATTTTGTTGCATTTCAAAGAATTTGATGGTCAAAGTCAATTATGTTTTCTATTTTCCACTTCTTAACAATAATCGTATTGATAGCATGTGGCTCAAATCAAATATAGTTACCATATCTGTTTGAACATGGTTAATATGTGTAAAGGTAGTGACAGTTTATGTATAGTTTTTGGAATCTAGTTACCATTCGAACATGGTTAGTATGTGTAAAGGTATAAAGGTAGTGACAATTTGTAAAATCTAATGTAAAATAATAAAAAAGTTTGATATTTTTTAAAAATTTTTTTTAATGTTTTTGGGAATTACTATAATCTTTTTTCAACTAATATTTCTTTCCAAATGTTTATATTTTCGAAAAAATGTATTTCTGACAAATGTCTTACTATTTATACTCGTAAACAAATTTAACAAATTCAGTCGAATTTAATAAACACTTCACATTTGAACAGCAACATTATAAGTCGATTAAAAAAATTACTTAATAAGTATATTAAACAAATTTATAAATTAATAAGTTTAAAAGGTCAAATAACATAATACTATAAAAAATTTATTTCCAATACTAAATATTTCTCAAACATTTATTAAAGTTGAGTTTGTTTACTAGAATAAATATTTGTCAAATATTAAGAACAAAATAATTTGTTTGTAAATTTTCATTGGTTAAAAATCAGAATTATATATATATTATATGAAAACAATATTTAAAAATTTTCCAATATGAGATTTAATTTAATGTAAAAAAGTTACATATATATTTACCCATATAAATTCTCATTACATAATATAATATATTAATTATATAAAAAAAAAATTACATTGTATAACATTTCCACGCAATAGAAAGTAATCAATTAAAAATAACATAATAGATAACATAATAAAGTTACAAGGTCAAATAACATAATAGTATAATAACTTTAACATAATACTATAACAAAATTATTAATAATACTATATTTATTATAGTTGTTAAAGTTGAGTTTGTATATAAAATAAATATTTGGACAATATTGATAAAGAAAATAAGATAATTATTTGTCAAATATTGATAACGAAAATAAGTAATTTATAAATTTTAATTCATCTAAAATAATAATTTATATATATAATAGATAAAATTATAATTTAAAAAAAATTAGCATATCCAATTTATTTAAATATTAAAAAATAAATAAATTAATGAACATTAAACAATTCTATAAATTAAAATTATATAAATTGATTTGGACATTTCATACAATCATAAAGAATTTTAACAAAAGTCATCCCTTTGTCAATTGTTAAGAAGCAAAAAAATTGTTTGTAAGTTACATATATTAACAAATATTTATTGTCAGTACATAATATAATATACTAAATATATCAATTTAAATTTAGATTATCTAATATTTCTATGCAATACAAATTAATCAATTAAAAAATTACTTCATTACTATATTAAACTAGTTTATAGATTAATAAACTTACAAGGTCAAATAACATAATAGCATAACATCTTTAACATAATACTATAAGAAAATTATTAATAATACTACATTCATTAAAGTTGTTAAAAAGTTGATTTTATATATCAAAATAAATATTAGACAAATATTGTGATGAATAATGATGAACAATAAATACCCTAACTGGTACTGAGAGGGGGGGTGAATCAGTACATACAAAAACTTCTCAACAACTTATCAAGTTAAAACAATTCTAACTGGTTGTCTTCATCACTGAACTTAACCATGGCAATACCGGTTAAACACAATAAGACTTAAGACATCTAAACCAGTAAAAATGAATACTTCAAATATCATTCAATACTTGATAACAACTTCACCAATATACATATGCATGTGTTGTATCAGCAATACCATAACCATTAGCTTTGCATGCATAATCATCTAAACAAAGAATACTCAGTCATCACATGAAAAATGCACAACTCATAACACATAGATTTTTCATGTAGAAACCCAAATGGGAAAAACCACGATGGGGATGGATACCCACAAGCTAGTTTTGAATTGTTTTGAAGCTCGCTTTGTTAGGAGCCTAGTTTGGTTAAAGACTTTTACAATAAGGTTCTATTATGAAACGATCTTGTTAAAGATCACCTGGTTAAGGGATGACTATATACCTTGTTAAAGGTTAAAACCCTATTAAAGGTTACCTTGCTAGAGGATTTGAAGAACTCAATGAACTTGATTCACCTGGTTAGAGGATTTACAACAAGCCTGTTAAAGCTACCCGGTAAAGGGATTTTCTAACTGTTGAAATGGTTAGAAAATAAAAGGTAAAGCTTTGATCTGATAACAACACTACATACTAAGGTAGATCCTTTTCAATCCCTCTACACTGCAATCACACTCTGCAATTTTCCACTCACCTCTACTCGGTAATCACACTCTACAATTTTCCACTCACTAGTATGGCAAGTATCTCATCACTCAGATAAAAACACAACATTTACCAACACAAACAATACCAAACATCATTGACCTTATAGACAATAATTAGGTCGGTAGCATAAACCCTAAACCCTAAACATTTAGGTTTACAATTACAAGCGGTCCAATCCTGACCGTAAAAAACACTTGCATAGAATGAAACAATCTCAAACAGATCACGAGTCATTTTGCATCGTCCATTATCCACCACATATAGAAATTAGTAACCCATCATGCTCTCTTCACATATCGCTAAGAAGAATGTTCATTCCCGAGGTAGACATTTAATGCAATTGATCTTCACATGCAAGATCCTCAAGGAAATCCTTCACATGCACAAAATAGAAGTGGCATTTTGATCTCATCCTTATCTCTTAGCTAACTCATCACAGAATGTGACTGGTTGCATCGCATGAGATAGATTTCCAAACCGAAAACCCTAGAGCTGAGATTACCAATCGGTAATCACACTTAGTGAAACCTTGACACCGGTTCATGACATCTCTTCATACCGGTTCTCCAACTTGAGCATCAGTAACAACTTCTTCCAATATTCATACCGGTTCACCTATACATATTGACATCAATGACAACATACATTATCGTCATATCATCACATGCCAACATATCGGTTCATCAAATGCCAACAATCTCCCTCTTTGGCATAGATGGAAATACTCAATGTAGCATTACAACTATAAATAACATAGACTAGTGCAACTATAACATATATCTTCATCAACATATATCTTCTCCTCCATACATCAGATATCTTCTCCCCTACATCAGATATCTTCTCCCCATACATCAAATATCTTCTCCCCCTTTGACAACAATACCAAAGTGGAGGCACAAGCTTCCAAGCTCCACTATGTTGCTCCCCTTGTGGAGTAGCATCCTTCAACACATCAAACCTGAAAGATTTCACACTGTAACACTTGAATCATGTGGAGCACAAAGCTTTAGTTTACATCATGAAGGGGCAAAATCCCTAATTCACCTCTCAAATAGGTAAATGTAGTCTTCGATAAGGGATTAGTGAACATGTCTACTAACTTCTCCTTACTGGAAACATGGTCTAATACAACCTCTTTGTTTTGAACCCTCTCTCTCAAGAAATGATACTTGAGCTCAATGTGTTTAGTTCTAGCATGCAATACCGAATTCTTGGAAATATTTATTGCACTTGTGTTGTCACAAAATATACTCATTGGTTCAAATATATGTACTTTGAAACCATCCAATACATGCTTCATCCATATTGCTTGAGTGAAGTTCATAAATGCTGCCACATACTCCACTTCAGTTGTAGACTAGGAAGTATAACTCTGCTTCTTACTCATCCAGGAGAATAGTCTTCTACCAAGAAAGAACGCTCCACCGGTTGTGCTCTTTCAGTCGTCCACATTACCTGCCCAAGTTGCATTGATAAATAATTTGAGATTAAAGTCACCATTGTATGGATACTAGAATCCATAATCAACTGTCCCTTTCAGGTATCTAAGAATCCTCTTGACTGCTACTAAGTGGGATTCTCTTGGACTCTTCTAAAAACAAGCTACAATGCCTACTGCATGAGCAATGTCTGGTTTGTTGTGTACCACATAGTGTAGCTTACTAATCATTGACCGGTATTCCTTCTCATTCACCAACAATGAATCATCTTCCTTAGTCAATTTGCAATCGGTCACCATCAGTGTAGCAACCAGTTTTCTCTCCTCCATGCCAAAGGTCTTCAATACGTCTTTGACATACTTGGACTGGGTAATAAAGATACCCTTTTTCATCTACTGAATTTTTAGACCAATGAAGAACTTTATCTCTCCAATGAGAGACATCTCAGACTCTTTCTTCATTTCATCTACAAATGCATGACTCATTTTATCATCTCCTCCGAAGATTATGTCATCTACAAATACTTCACAAGGTCATAATTTGATCTCCTTCAGATTTCAGGTAAATGTTGTTGTCCTCACTTGTTTTCTGAAATCCTATCTTTACAAGATGAGAGTGTAATCATTCATACCATGCCCTTGGTGCTTGCTTCAATCCATACAGGGCCTTGTGTAATCTACACACCATGTCACTATCTTCTGATAAGGCAAACCCATCCGGTTGCTCAATATACACTTCTTCTTCTAGGATTCTATTCAACAACGCAGACTTCACATCCATCTAATATACCTTGAATCCTTTAAATTCTCCAAATGCAAGTAGCATTCAAACACCTTCCACTCTAGCCACTAGCGAAAAAGTTTCTCCATAGTCTTCTCCCTCTTCTTGAGCATATCCCTTGCATACAAGTCTTACCTTGTTCCTTACAACTGTGCCTTCTTCATTCACCTTATTCCTAAAGAACCATTTTGTACCTATGACACTCTTGTGTTCCAGTCTGGATACCAAAGACCATGTTGCATTCTTTTCTATCTGATCCAACTCCTCTTCTATTGCCTTAATCCAGTCTTAATGTGTAAGTTCCTGTCTAGTAGTCTTAGGCTCAATTTAGAAATTATGCAAGAGTTTTATTTCACCTTTCTTCTTGTGAGTATCCCTGCATCTTTATCTCCTATGATCTGCTTCAGATCATGATGTAGTTTCACATATCTAGGGATGATTCTAGCTTGTTCTGCTTTCTTTTTGTCTTCTTCTTCTTCTTCTTCTCCATCTTCTTCTTCACCTACTGCAGCTTCTACCGGTATAGGAACACTGAGATCTTTGCTTGTTTCTTTCTTAACCAGTTCCCAGAAAGCTACACTTGGTTCATCTTCCACTTGCTCACTGTAGGTTTCCTCAGGTTTCTCAGGGGATTCATCCACCCTGATGTTGATGCTCTCAACAATTCTCTGAGTTCTATTATTGTAGCATTTGAGAGCTTTTCTCTTAGTGGAATATCCCAAAAATATTCCTTCATCACATTTATCATCAAAGTTGCTCAGATGCTCAGCTCTCTTGATGTAATACTTACTACCAAAGACTTTAAAATAAATCACTGTGGGAGTCCTCTCAGCCCAGTACTCGTAAGGGGTTTTATCTTTACCTTTCTTTAGAGTACCCGGTTCATAGTATAGACTGTAGTGCTCACTGCTTCTCTCCAAAAAGTGTGAGCAACCTTTCCTTGGATCAGCATTGTTCTGGCTACTTCAACTATAGTCATGTTATTCCTTTCTGCTATGCCATTATGTTGTGGTGTCCCTTGGGTAGACAACTACCTCCTGATACTGTTCTCTTCACATTACTTGTTGAATTCATCAGAAGTGAATTCGCCTCATTAATCAGTTCTTAGGCATTTTATCCTTTGACCACTTTTCTTCTCTACTAATTCTCTAAAGGATTTGAACTTTCCAAATTCCTCAGACTTGTCTTTCAAGATGGTGACCCACATCATTCTTGAGAAGTCATTAGTAAGAATCATAAAATACATATCTCCCTAAATACTTCTAGTTTTAATTGGACCACACAAATTGGTGTGCACAAGATCAAGTAAGTTCTATGCTGAAAAAGACACCTTTGAAAGTTGAGGAAGACATCTTCCCATGTTGACCATCTCTGCACAAAGAATTCTCAGGTTTTTTCAGCAAAGGCAATCCTCTTACTGCCTTGATCTTACTCGCCTTTATAATATTATCAAAATTCATATGACAAAGTCTCCTATTGCATATCCAACTATCATCAAACTTCACCATTAGACATTGACTAATCTTGGCATTTAACTGAAACAAGTTGCCTTTGGTTTTCTTATCGATCGCAATAAGTTCACCACTCTTTCCAATTATACGGTAGACTCCACCTTTGAACTCTAGGATGAGTCCTTTGTCATTTAGCTGAGCAACACTCAAAAGGTTATGCTTAAGACCTTCTATCCAATAGACATCATCCACACTTCTTTTTCCATTCATTGAGATGGATCCTTTACCTTTCACCAAACATGGTACATCATTTCCAAACTAGGCAATATCCTCCATCATATTCTTCTAGAGACAAAAACTTTCTTCGGTCAGCAATCATGTGGTGATAACACCTGCTATCAATGATAAACTCATTTGAGTTGTCAATGTGAGAGACAAGGGATTTCTTGTCAGACACTTCTTCCTTTACAACTACAAACACTATATCCTCATTCTCTTCATCCTCAGATTCTTCATCAGTAGCAGCTTCATCCATTGCAACAAGACAATTTCTCCTACCTCCTCCTCCTTTATACTTTCTAAACCTTTTCGGTTTATCCTTATTTTCATTGTTAGGATAGTCAACAGCTATATGTCCTATCTTATTGTAGGAAAAAAAAATTTAAAGGAAGCTTACCTCTGTATTTTCCGGTTCCTTTTGGAAGTCTTTTGGCAAGAAGAGCTTCGAACTCCATCAAAATATCCTAATCATCCATGTCTCTGTTTGGCCTAGATTCATAGATGGTGCTTACTTCTTTTACTTTTCTAGTTGGTGCATCAGATTCTCTAAAGGCTGACTCAGTCTTCTAAACACTGCCATCATAGCTATTCAACTCTTATGAAGTCAACTTTGCAATGATAGAGTCTAGAGATACCTTTGTCTTGTCGATAGATCTTAACTCCTGAATAGTAGCAACTCTGATTGCATAGACTGGTAACAATGATCTCAAAACTTTACTGACAATGGTAGCATCATCAATTGTTCCTCTAGTGCTCTTGATATCTCCAACCACAGTCTTGATCCTTATGCCATATTGCTGAATTGTCTCTCCTTCAACCATCCTCATGTCTTCAGATTTTCCTCTAAGGCTTTCTTCCTTAGCTTGCTTGAAATTCTCTTCACCACCATAAATAGTTTCCACAGTGTCCCATACATCTTTAGGAGTGTCCTTATCTTGTACATCAATGAACTCAATATCAGACAGACTGCTAATAAGTGCTTCCATGACTTGACCATTTTCTTGAATCTCTCTTTTTTGATCATCAGTTAGAGTGCCAATAGGGATTACATAGACATTCTCAACATAGATCCAATGTTGAGCACCCAAACTCTTCATATAAATCTTCATTTTGTCCTTCCATATTTTGAAGTTATCTCTATTGAACTTAGGACCTTCCCTCTTCATCATTAAAGCAAGATCTTTTAGCTCAAGAGGTTAAGATTATATCACCGAGGACCTAGAGTTGCTTT
This sequence comes from Cryptomeria japonica, assembly GCF_030272615.1. NCBI lineage: Eukaryota > Viridiplantae > Streptophyta > Pinopsida > Cupressales > Cupressaceae > Cryptomeria > Cryptomeria japonica. Next base: position 766,931,895 of record NC_081408.1, read on the forward strand.
GATACGAATTGATGAATAATGATTAACAATAAATACCCTAACTAGTACAGAGAGGGGGGGGGGGGGGGGTGAATCAGTATATACAAAAAATTCTCAACAACTTATCAAGTTAAAACAATTCTAACCGGTTATCTTCATCATCAAACTTAACCATGGAAATACTGGTTAAACACAGTAAGACTTCCGATATCTAAACCAGTAAAACTAAATACTTCAAATATCATTCAACACTTGATAACAAATTCACCAATATACATATGCATGTGTTGTATTAGGAATACCATAACCATTAGCTCTGCATGCATAATAACCTAAACAAATAATACTCAGTCATCACATGAAAAATGGACAACTCATAACACACAGATTTTTCTCATGGAAACCCAAATGGGAAAAACCACGGTGGGGATGAATACCCACAAGCTTGTTTTGAATGCTTTTGAAGCTCGCTTTATTAGGAGCCTAGTCCGGTTAAAGACTTTTACAATAAGGTTTTATTAGGAACCGACCCTGTTAAAGATCACCCGGTTAAGGGATGGCTATATACCTTGTTAAAGGTTAAAACCCTATTAAAGGTTACCTTGCTAGAGGATTTGAAGAACTCAATGAACTTGAGTCACTTGGTTAGAGGATTTACAACAAGCCTGTTAAAGCTACCCGGTGAAGGGATTTTCTAACTGTTGAAATGGTTAGAAGACAATAGGTAAAGCTCTGATCTGATAACAACACTACATGTTAAGGTAGATTCTTTTCAGTTCCTCTACACTACAGTCATACTCTGCAGTTTTCCACTCACCTCTACTCTGTAATCACACTCTACAATTTTCCACTCACTGGTATGGCAAGTATCTCATCACTTAGATAAAAACACAACATTTTCCAACACAAACAATACCAAACATCATCAACCTTATAGACAATAATCAGGTCGGTAGCATAAACCATAAACCCTAAACATTTAGGTTTACAATTACAGGCTGCCCAATCCTGACCGTACAAAACACTTGCATAGAATGAAACAATTTCAAATAGATCACAATTCCTTCTGCATCATCCATTCTCTACTGCATATATAAATCAGTAACCCATCATGCTCTCTTCACATACTGCTAAGAAGAATGTTCATTCCTGAGGTAGACATTTAATGCAATCGATCTTCACATGCAAGATCCTTAAGGAAATCTTTCACGTGCACAAAATTGATGTCGCATTTTGATCTCATCCTTATCTCTTAGATAACTCATCACAAAATATCACCAGTTTCATCACAGAAGCTAGATTTCCAAACCACAAACCCTAGAGCTGAGATTACCAACTGGTAATCACACTTAGTGAAACCTTAACACCAGTTCACTACATGTCTTCATATCGATTCTCCAACTTGAACATCAATAACAACTTCTTCCAATTTTCATACCAGTTCACCTGTACTTATTGACATCAATGACAATATACATTATCATCATATCATCATATGCCAACATACTAGTTGATCAAATGCCAACATATTGGTAAAGACAATAAGAAAAATATTTGTCAAATATTGATACACAAAATCATTTTTGTTTAAATTGTTATTCATTTAAAACAAGAATTTATATATATAGTAGATGAAACAAACAATTTTAAAAAGTTTGGCATATCAAATTTATTTAAATATTAAAAACTAATAAATTAATTAACATTCAAAAATTCTTTAAATTATAATTAAAAGTACAATTATTAACATTTCATCTACATTATTTGCATTTGAATATTGGCAAGCGAGAAAAAAACATTTTAAAAATTATTTACTTTACTTAATTGAAATAATTTTATTATTTAAATAATATAAACATATACAACTGATTTATTTACTACCTTCTTTCAAAAAAATTGAGAAATGGATTGAGTGAGGATAAATTTTGATTTTGACAAACAAAGGAAATACTATCAAAGAGACTACCAAAGACAATATAGGAAACAAAAAAGTGAACAAATGACAAATGTAGAAAAACAAGAGCGAAAGAGGTGAAGACATTAATCTGATAGGGCAAGATATGCATAGACAAGATTGCAACTTTCAATACAAGAATTAGGACCACAACATACATAGTCTCAAATTTTAGAATTTTGTAGATGGCAACAACCAATTGAAGATTAAGTTCATGATACAGTCCAAAATACATGAGAACTCCAATCACATTCCATTAATATGAATGTACATGCACAAAAGAGTGGTTGTAAGAGGGACCTTTGCGAACAACAGAGGTTGAAAACTGTATATGGTGAAAATGGAACAACAATATTGAAAGACTAAATAGATTCAACCACCAAACCCTAGCCTAACAACAATAAAGATCCACCATAACATATGAAGATTACCTAAGACAATGCAAATCAAATGAAATCACAAAGATTATAACATCACATGTCCAATAGGGTTTGGATCTCCATTCTTCCTATCACCATTGATCTTGCTTGATATATTTGCTCTAAGATTTTATGTGTGCACAAGAGCTCAACAAAGAACGGAAATGTGGTTGCAAGTAGGTTTGATTGCATATGCAAGTCCAAAAGTGTAGTCGGGGCTGAATGCGTAGTGAGGGTTTGATAATGAAGGAAACATCTCCTTATATAGAAGACACTATATGAAATGGAGGGATAAGATTGAGAGGTGTAAAAGATAAATGGTCGGCTATGATTAAAGGGTAGGTAGAGAAAATAATAAAATAATGAGAGGGTAGGTAGTGTATGAATTAAGAGATGAATGACATGTGTCATGGGTAGAAAAGGCTAATGAATGAATGAATCAATTAAAGATTTATTTAATTAATAGAAGAAGTGGGATCAATTAAATAAATAAGATATTTATTTAATTTAGGAAAAGGATAATTTAAATAAATAAATATATTTACTTAAATGAGAAATAAGGCTAGAAGAGGATAAATGAATGAATGAAATAAATAAGGATTTATTTAATTAACAGAAGAATTAGGCTAAAGTAATTAAATAAATAAAATATTTATTTAATTAGACATGACAATTTTAGGTGTCTACATTTTGCCCCTCTTTGAGACAATGCAGCTTGTTGCGTTGTTTCAAAGAAGATAATACGAACTGATACAAAGTTGCCCCAAGATGGGAATGATATGCCCCCTCAAGAGATTGGATGAAAATATCTGAAAAGATCATAGACAATATCTCGATAAGAAAGAAAGGCTAAAATGGATCGACTAGATAAAGTGATAGAGTCATGGGATAATGAAGACTGACTTGGGAAATGAGGGCTAGGGCTAGGGCTAGGGAAGTCTATAAGATAGACCATGAGGGGAAAACATCCTCATTGTCATCCACACATCCAAGAGATCAGAGTGCAGAGAGAGAATAGAGTAGCAACAATCAGCAGCGATGGCATTGGTGCATAGATTCGATCGCGTTTGCTGATTTTAGAGGCCAGCAGATGTAGGAGAGCCGATGAGTACTACAAAACCTCCTTGTACTTTGTCACAATAAATGTTGTCATTAATGCATGCTAGGTAGGGCAAAAATTGCGCTTTAGGTATGTCTAGAAAAAATGTCAAGCGGGGTAAAAACGTCAAGGCGCGTCTAGGTAGGCTAGGCGCGTTTGTGCAGAGCATAGGCATGTTTGTGCAATATGTAAGCGCATTTAAGTCATGAAGGCATGTTTGTGTCAAAAATGTGTATTTATGTCTTCTAGGCCAAATCGGCAGTTCTATGATGAACATACAATGTCAATTGGATAAGCTGCTAAGAGGATACACTCAAGTAGGTCCTCTAGGGAAGACTACGATAGAAAATAGGGCGAGGATTGACAATTTTGTGATAGAGAATACGTTGCCAATTAGGAAACTACTCAAGAGGATACACTCAAGTAGAGGCCCTAGGATAGGATAGATTGAGGCACTTTGCGATGAACAGTGAGTACCAAGACATAGTACTTTGTGATGAATAGGGAGTACTAAAAAGAGTAGCACTTTGTGATGAATAGGGAGTGCAAATATGAGCAGCACTTTGTGATGAACAAGGAGTGCAAAAACACATAGTACTTTGTGATGAACAGGGAGTACCACTAGGATAAAAGCAACACTTTGTGATGAACAGTGCATGTCACTAGGATAGAAGCAACACTTTGTGATGAATAGTGAGTGTCACTAGGATAAAAAGCAGCATTTTGTGATGAACAAGGAATACCACTTTGATTGACACAGTTGCTTTACTTGACTGCAGGATTACCTACCTATGCTAGAGTCATGGGAGAGATTCCCATCGACTCAGAGGTTACAACCAGAGTTGACATTCAAGGATAGGGCTGCCATTGAGGTTATGGGTCTGAGATATATTCTGTATGTGCCTGAGTTTTGGACGAACATGGGTTTACTGACTGCGCTAGCTGAGAGGTGGCATTCAGAGACATGCACTTTTCATTTGCCTATGGGTGAGATGACAGTCACCTTAGAGGATGTGTATAGGATTTTGAGGATACCGATCGATGGGAGTTGATACCCTATGATCGAGATGGAGACAGGGATGCACTGAGATGAGTGTTCCAGGATCCAGGATTGGAGATGAGGGCTAGACATGTAGCTTGGGATACTATGACACAGACAGGATTGGCACTACCAATAGTACTAGCAGGAGTGATCAGTGGGTTCCTCTGTCTGGATAGGGCGACACAAGGAGTGGCTGTAGCCATACGTATTTTGACATCATTGTATCATGACACTTATGATTTTGATATATATGAGATGATTCATCCTTGTGGCAGCTATATGCATGTGTACCTATGTGATGAGATGTTTTATGATCTATGTTTCTATGTGATGATTATGATATGGATGCAAATATGTATATGATGAAATGCAATATTTTTGTTCTTTTATGTTTTATATGTTATGCATATGTGAATGTATGAAATGCAAATGAATAGGATAATGCAAATTGAAAATGTGCTAATATGTGTTGTGTGTAGGATGTGATGCAATTGTAATATCTATATGTATGTCTGAAATGCTCATATGTGGTAATGCAGGTGCAACTACATGAAATGCAAATGTTTTTGGCATGTCATTATACTCAGTCATGTGATAGCAGGCTACACGGGCTCAAGAAGGATGATGGAGGTCAATCAGGAAAGGAAGATTGAAGATAGAAGATATGAAAAATGAAAGAGCTTCTTGTGCATTATCATCATTAAGCTTTATTATGGAAAAATAGGTTATGACGATTGAGGCATATGTTCGACCCAGAAAGTCGTTGTACCTGTTTGGATGGAGATAAGACAGTCAGAAACAAGGAATGCCCCAGTTCACACTACACTCTCAGTGTCCTCACATCCTTGGACCAGTCATAGCATTACTAAGAGACAATCCATAGACAACAAAGAAAATAGGTGACGATACCCCATCCTCGCCTTTCTAGTCAAAGACATCCTGGAGATAGAATCTCTAGTCAGAGACATCCTGGAAAAGCTAAAAGACATGTCACCAAAAAGATAAAATCAAAAAAATAAAACAAAGACTCGACACCAACATCCACTATAGTCCTCAAGTTTTAGTGTCTCTTGTCACTTGTAGAAGTCTATTTGATTAGGGTCACAATGTTTACTTTCACAGAAAGGATAGATAGCACTGAACCATAACATTATCTGAGTCTGTTGAAAGATTTGATTTGTTGAAGCCCATTGTTTCTGCTATGTCTTACCTGAAACTGACTGAATCCATGAAACTGATACTTTATTGTGAAGAAGATGAAACTTTATTGCGGATCTATGATGGAAATGCTGCTTTATTGCGGATTGTGCATGGATAGACTGAAGAAAAGTAGAAGAAACTATACTCCTCAAAACATGTGATGCTCTTAGTTCCACACCCATTACTAGACTTAGGATTAGCCTTAGCCACAGATAGGATCTAATTTATTATGGATGGAAAGGGATGGAAAGGAAGGTTTATTATGAATGGCTAACCAATCTTGGGTAGATCAATAACAAGCCATAATGGGAATGGGTAAGTTTTTTATGAATGGATAGGTCGTGAGTGTGTGCAAAGTGAAAGGATGAAATGGAATCCTGAAGGAGGGAGGAGAAATGTCTCTACACATGGCGCCGGTGACCAAGTTTTCACCATGGTACTTTCCTAGGGTGCCACCGAAGTGCTTTTCATTGTTGGACGAAATGTTTTTTTTGTTTTTCATTTTTTTTTGTGTCACAAGGCGCCTGTTTGCCAGGTTTTCACCAAGTAATGATTTTTATGTTTTATGATTTTTTTTGTATTTTTAATTTTTTTGATTTTTTTTGTATTTTTGAATTAGGATACTCTGAAGAGCTATGTGTAAAACCTGCAAAGGTGCATGTTGTTGATAGGATCCTACAAAGGTTCACCCTCTGTGGTTGAGAGCTGATATGCACCGGATCCATAGGCTGCTGTAATGATGTAAGGACCAAGCCAATTTGGTTCGAACTTGCCCTCCTTCTCTCTGTCTTGCTGATTTTTAGGATTTTCTCTGAGAACCAAGTCACCTACCTCAAATGTATGAGGCTTAACCTTATGATTGTAGCTGCATTGTTCCTTGACTAAATGATATGTAGCCTGAGTGATTGTCTTCCTTTATGAAGGAACTAAGATAGAATTACTAGTGTGTGGACTACACAGGCCTGTATGCGTGTCACCTAAAGAAGTTTGGGCATCCTTGATAACAAAGTCCCTCGAGGAAGCTCCATCAAAGGTCCATTGATGTGATGTATCACCAAAAGGGAATGGATGTGTGGAACAAGTGGATGAGTTATGAAGGCTTATGACTGTGAAAAGAAGTGAAATTAGGATAGCATGATGGAGACTTAGGATCAACAAGTGTTCTTTTTTACTTGAAATTGTAGAACTTTTGCCCCCAGTTATTTTGATATTAAGGGAGATCAACTCTTTTTCCTTTTCTTTCATAGGATTTTTATCCTTGACTTTGATTTTTGCAGAGTCCTATAGCTTTTGATTTTGATTTGGACTAAAGGACTTCTCTTTATTTTTGAATTTTAGATTTTTCTTTTCAAAGCTTGATTTTTTATCCCCAATTAGTAAGGGCTTTTCTAATTCTTGTTGATCCAAGTCTAGGAGCAGAGTGGAAATGGAATGAGTGGATGAAATGGTAAAGCTATGTGATTTCTCAAGAGGGTTGGTGATACACTCAATAGATTCTTTGTTGGATCCACTCTTAGGACTATTGATATCAAGAGTTGCTTGCACCACTAGAGGAGATTTGCATTCAGACTCAGTAGCCACAACACTAGGTGGTTCACATCCAATTCCTTGCAAAGTATTTATAGATTTTTCTTGTTGACTGAATACCTTAGGAGATAGTGGGAGTTGATCAACATGAAATATATACTCACCACATCCCATGTCTTTAATCTTGAATTTTTCTTTTAGCTCTGCTTGCTTTGATGTAGAATCTTTCAATGATTCTAGATCCACATATGCTGATGAATGAATAGCTTCTCGATTGACTGGGATTGTTATTTCTGATCTAGGCCGCAGATTGTTGCAATATATAAATGGATTTGGATAAGCTTTTATGGTCACTTCAACTCCATTGTGTGGAAACTTGATACATCGATGATATGTTGAGGGTACTGCACTCATCTCATGAATCCATGGATGTCCTAGCAATATGTTGTATGTGAGATCCAAGTCTAGGACTTGACAAACCATATCCTTCGTAACTAGCCCAACTCTGAGAGGTAAGGTGATTGTGCCTTTGGATGAATTCTCTTCATCATCATATGCCTTGATGGTAATTTTGTTTGTAGAATTCACAGCTTTATTTGAATATCCCAATTCTTTAATAGTGCTCAATGTGCAAATGTTTAGACTTGCTCCTCCATCTATCAAGACTCGTTTTATTTGATGTTTGTGTATGAAGGCTTCAATGTGTAATGGTGCATTATATGGCTGACTTATGAAGGCATCATTGGCTTCTGTGAATGTAAGGGAGTGTGGAACGGAAAGGTATCCCTCCATGGTTTGAAACTAGTCCATGCTCAGATCAGTAGGGACATAAGTGTGTCTCAAGATTTTGTCAAGAATGGCTTTATGTGTGGGGGATATGCGTAAGATCTCAAGGATTGAGATAAGCGCGGGTGTCTTCCCCAACTATTCTACAAGGTCATACTCAGGTTTGGATGATGAGGAAGTTGTGTTTTTAGCTGGAGCACCTTGCAAAGTGAATTTGCCTCGACGAGTTGTAACATTACATTTAGAGGTTGGTTCAGAAGAAGATCCAATTCCTTTTAGGATGATTTTGGGTCTTTGGGTAGACTTCTTAGGTGTTTTGTCCTTGATGATAATGGTAGAGACATAATTGTCCATTGAAATGTGATTGATAGTTGAATCGTAGTTATAGGATGCTTTGGCATAGTTGGTTTGGTCATCTGTGGCTTTAGACTTTCCCTTGTCATGTTTTGGGAATGGTTCCTTAAACATCTCATGTTCTTGATTAGATGAGTGTCCTTCAATCTTAATGTCACCTCTATCAATAAGATCTTGTATGATGTTCTCCAGTCGATGACAATTTCCTATCTTATGACCCTTGCTCTTATGGAATTCACAATACTCATCATCATTCTACCAATTTGGTTTGACCTTTGGCTCATATGGAGGAAAATCTAGAATTTTGATTACTTTGTTTTCAACTAGCTTCTTGAAAACTGACTCAAGTGGTTCTCCCAATGAAGTGTACTTCCTTCCTAATCTGGAAGTTGTTTGAGTATTCATCTGATTGTTTGTAGAGCTTGATCTAGAAAAAACAATTTTGGGTCGCACTGTATTGGCATCAACAACACCATCATTGACTGTGTTCTTGTTTTTGTTCCAAAATCTTGGCTTATCTTTTCCTTTAAAGTCATCTTTGTTTTCCTTGAATATCTTAATGACTCCTTGCTCAATTAGGACCTTCTCTGTTGCTAAGCCTTTTTCAATGACGTCCTTGAAGGTGGACAAACAAGCTTTTCTTAGGTCATAACCAATGTCTTTGTTGACATTCTGGGTGAACATTTCTACCATTTGTTTTTATGGAATTTCACAAGAGCATTTGTTGGCTAGATTCCTCCATCTTTGTAAAAATGATGAAAAAGACTCTCCATCCTTTTGCTTGGTGTTGCACAAAGTAGTGACTGATATTTCTGTCTCTATGTTGTATGAGAAATGTTGAATAAATGCCTCTGCTAAGTCACCCCACGACTTAATTCCAGGTGGGAGTTGGGAGAGCCATTCCATAGCTTGATCACCTAAGCTTTGTGGGAATAATCTCATCAAATATGTCTCTTCTACTGCTACCTCAATGCAAGCTATGAAAGATTGTCTTATATGTGCCTTGGGAACCCCTTTTCCTCTATACTTATCAAACTTAGGTGTCACAAAGTGTGTAGGAAAAGGAGGCATTGGAATACTCTTATCAAATGGTTAAGGACATATGTCTCTCATTGTGTAAGTTGGCTTTGGTGTATTTATGTCCTCCATTTTCTTTTGTAAGTCCTTAATTTGTTTTTCCAAATTGTTCTTAGGTGGAGACCGACTTCTTAGACCATATCCCAAGCCTGAAGGACCAAGTGGAGGAGGAGCATGTTGCATATATGGATGATATTGATCATACACGTGTTCATATGGAGGAGGTCTATAGTGATGCTGTGTATAAGGACCACTTGGTATAGAGTCATGATGAGGAATGGAATATCTATTTTGTGCATGTATACTATACTCTACAGGCATGTCATGAGTTTGTTCTAATGTGTTTCCCCCAAATTGGATGTGGGGTTTCCTTGTGTCCAAATTTTGAGCATGCCTTTGGATATCTAATTGCTTTGGTGGTTGATCCTTAGCATTGGTATATGATTGAGCATATTTTTCTCCATAAGACTTCCATAATGGTCTGCGAAGGTGAGTATCATATGCTTGACCATGTGTGTATGGGACCTCTGGTTTTTGAAACAAAGATGATGGTGATTCAGGCACCATTAGGCCTCTTTTGATCCATATTGAGGTGAGGCTGTTGCAAAGTTCAATTTTCCATTATTTGAGACATGTCAAAATCATGAGGGATCTTGGCTCCACTTTGTGCCATCACTTGTAAGAATTATTGTCTATCTCTCCTCATTATTTCCTCAACCAATCTATTGAAATGAGGATCCATAATGGTGTCTTCCACTTCTGCTAAATGTACGGAAAAGTTGTCCATATTATCATTGTGTGTATCATTGTTGTTTGTACTGTCCATGTTCTCAACATTTGGAATGTTTTTATAGGCATCCATGTCAGGTAATGTGTTATGATCAGAATTGAAAAAGATATCATTATCATATTCATAGGAACTCATGTTTGTGGACTCTTGAGCCTCTTTAGTTTCTCTCCTAGATTTTTGGGAATGGGTTTCAACCATGAACTAGGTATTGACCAAGATGTGTGAGACTAGATGAAAATGGAAAGAGTATGGAAGACCAAGAGTTAGATGGAATGTAAATGAATCTGAAGTGTACTTGCAATGTCCAAAGTGTAAGACCAAGTATGTATGTAGTAGAGTAGGTGTGACTTCCAAAGAGATGATAGTTTCTCTTGATGAGGTAAGTTGAGCTTGACTCTAAGTAAGACCAAATGAGACCCAAAGGTGATAGACCTTGATGAGGGACCACTTAGCAAAATGTTATTGTATGTAATGTGTTGACAAAGTATGATGAGGACAAGCAAGTGACCTTTTGACTCAAGTTTAGACAAATGTGAATGCAATGTAAGGTGTAAAGCAATGATGGACTTTGTGAGACCCAAAGATAGGTTGAATGTTAGATGGAAAACCCAGAGAGATAACCTAGGAAGCTCAATAAGTCTGAAATTGACTGTTCTTGTTTGCTGAATTATGAAAGTTTTCAATCCCGAACACAGACGTGCCTGTATACTTCACAGACGCTCTTAAAGGACAAAGATGCTATTCTATCAGACACAGACATGATTAAATGACACAGACGCTATTCTATCAGACACAAACGCATTTCTGAGATGCTGCAATGTTGCTCAAAAGACACAGACGCGTTTTTGCCCTTCACAAACGTTGTTAGATGACACAGACGCTATTCTGTCAGACACAGACGTGTTTCTGCAAACTTTGTGTAATTTTTTGAATCTGTGAAGCTTCTTGTTGTGACCAAAACTGAATGTTTGACTATTTTTTGTGACAAGAGGACACAATGTTGATGAGGACTCAATGTTTGCAAGTGTTTAGACTTCAAAATGACTCGAAAAAAAAGGTGTTTTGTTTGATGTAAAATTGTTTTGCATACACTTGAAGACACAAAGGACACAATGTTTTGGTGTTTGGTCTTGAATGTTTGATTGTTTAAAATAAGTCAAGCACAATTCTTATGGCTAACCAAGACAATAGTTGTTGATCCCACATGGAGTTTCCCCCAAGGCTATGCTATTCAGAGCGGATACTTAGATGCTTGACCCCATTGGCTCCACCCTCAACACTCACTTCTCAGGTCAGCCAAGCATCAGTCCCCATGAAAACTCCTCGTGGTGAACTTTGTATCTCTACTAAGAACCATATGTGTGTGGGCCGCTACTAGAGGTCCAACCTCCTACCCCAACAACTAGAAGGATTTTGGCTTCTAAAACAAAAAGGTGCTAGTAAGGGCATCCGCTCATGTGGCCATACATGCAGCACTTTCAGCTTTGTAAATACAGAAGGCTCCCAGCCGGTAGGGGTTACACCCTACAAATGATCAAATAAATTTGATCAAATGGGTTTATGGGGAGACATAGTGTCGGTATGAACTAATCAACACACGTTATCCATAGTTTTCACCATGAATACAGTTGTTTATAGTGGTTTGAAAGAGGTAGGTTTTCCTCACTACCAGTTGGGTCATTCTCTCCTCACTAGAAGTCCTAATGACCACACGGGGAGAGGGGCCCTCTAGAGATGAAACAAAAAGAGCCTATTGCCCAAGACACAAAAGACACTGGTTCAATTTTAGTGCACTAATTGAAGTGTTTGCTAGTTTATGAAAACAAGGAACACAATGAAAGATAAAAAAACCCTTGCCAAGGTCCTACAAAAAATATCTATTAGTAGTTTGGTTTGTTTCAAAATGATCACCCCTTCCTACAAGCACACAAGTTAGGTAAATTTTAGATCCAAAAGACTTTGTGAAATAGGGGCCTTCAACAATGCATTTTGTTGATCAATTCAAAGATCTGATTCATCACAAAAAAGACCACTTGTAAAATTTTAAGAAATTTCCAGAAATGTAAGAAAATCCAAAAAATTTGCTAATTTGCTCCAAAAATTAATTTTTTATGAAAAATCATAAAAAATTAATATAAAATGCAAAATTGGTCCAAAAAATCTGAAATTTATACTAGATAGTCCTGATGGTCTTCCAAACCTTGTATAAAAACATTTCTACAACAAATCCAAGCAGTTTGTGAGATATGAGTAAAATAATGCAAAACCCTAATTTTCAAAGATTTGATTTTTGAGGAATGATTTTGCATCAAATTTAAAATAAAAAAGAACAAATCCTATGTATAATTCTGTAAGATTTCTAAAAATGTAAGAAAATCCAAAAAATTCTCTAATTTGCTCTCAAAATTAATTTTTTATGAAAAATCATAAAAAAATCATATAAATTGAAACCTTGATCCAAAAAATTTGAAATTTTTACTGAACACCTTTGATAAGTTTCCTGACCTAAAAAACAATTTGATGCCAAAATTCGAAGCCGTTTGTGAGATTTGATCAAAATAAGGTAAAACCCTAATTTTTAAAGATCCAATTTTTAGAGAAATATTTTGCATTAAAATTAAAATCACAAAGAACAGATCATGTGTATAAATCAGAGATATTTTCAAAAATATAAGAAAATCTGAAAAATTTGCTAATTTTCTCTCAAAATTAGTTTTTTATGAAAAATCATAAAAAAATCATGGAAAATGCACATGTGCTCCAACAATTCTAAATTTTGGATTGAGAGCTGTTAATATTGTCCTCAGCTTGCAAACAAAATTTGGTGCAAACATTATTAGCCATTTGTGAGATCAGATCAAATCTCTCCAAGATCTTGATTTTGTGTCCAAAACCCTAGCATCACAAGGTTATTCTCCAAATTGTTTTACAAAACAACAATATAGGGTTAGAAAATCTGCAAAAAAACCATTGATCTAACAAAAATCCATGTCCCATGGGGTGTGCCAAAATATATATGGTGAAAATGGAAACAACAATGTTGAAAGACTAAATGAATTCAACCACCAAACCCTAGCCTAACAACAATAAAGATCCACCATAACATATGAAGATTACCTAAGACAATACAAATCAAATGAAATCACAAAGATTATACCATCACATGTCCAATAGGGTTTGGATTTTCATTCTTCCTATCTCCATTGATCTTGCTTGATATATTTGCTCTCAGATTTTATGTGTGCACAAGTGCTCAGCAAAGAACAGAAATGTGGTTGCAAGTAGGCTTGACTGCATATCCAAGTTCGAAAGCATAGTCGGGGCTGAATGCATAGTGAGGGTTTGATAATGAAGGAATCATCTCCTTATATAGAAGACACTATATGAAATGAAGGGACAAGATTGAGAGGTGTAAAAGATAAATGGTCGGCTATGATTAAAGGGTAGGTAGAGAAAATAATAAAATAATGAGAGGGTAGGTAGTGTATGAATTAAGAGATGAATGACATGTGTCATGGGTAGAAAAGGCTAATGAATGAATTAAATAAATAAAGATTTATTTAATTAATAGAAGAAGTGGGATCAATTAAATAAATAAGATATTTATTTAATTTAGGAAAAGGATAATTTAAATAAATAAATGTATTTATTTAAATGAGAAATAAGGCTAGAAGAGGATAAATGAATTAATTAAATAAATAAGGATTTATTTAATTAACAGAAGAATTAGGCTAAAGTAATTAAATAAATAAAATATTTATTTAATTAGACATGACAATTTTAGGTGTCTACAAAAACAACGCACAAAATTTTCAAAATTTATAACAACAGGAATCTCAAGCTCCAATTAATTTTCTTACTAATGATGCTGTAAATCTAAATGGATTGCTTGCCACCGGTTTCACAAAGGTGCAAATGACATTTCATAATCACTCAGATTCCTATAAATCTCCATCAATGTGTCATATTTGTCAAGAATCACATATTGGAATAAAAGTTTACCGAAATCCAAAAGGACCTATCTGCAATAGATGCAAGCAACAAAGAGGAATGAATAGATTCTTAGCTATGAATGATATGGATCTAGGAACCCAACCAACTGAAATGGCATGTTTGATGCAAGTAGAAGAAATACTTATTGCACGGTCAAATCCGATATTTCAAGCCACACATGACACAAGTGGTCAATTTAAATATAAAGGACACACAATTAGCTTTCCACAACACATTAAAAAAATTGCAAACAAATTGCCACGCCGGGTATTATAAGCTTGCTAATTATTATAGTACCAAGGAAAGGTCAGTGTGTCACGAGTTAGAATTTTATAGTTAACAAGGAGTTTGTGTAGAGAGCCCTTCAGTACAAAATTCGAAATGACAAGTTCTACGCAGACGTGATGAATGATACATCTGCTCTTGATAATTTATCAGAAATTTCTGATCAAAATATCTTTGAACGACTAAGAACTCTGAACATGGAAGTGGATTCTGATAGAAATGAAATATTGTTCCTTGGACCCATTATGGAAACCAAAGAAGATAATATTATTGATCAGATGACATTGATGGAATCGAGACCATCTAACAAACAATGAGAGATGGAGTTGATTCATGCATGGATTAACAAAAAAAATACAAACCCATCAACACTAATCGATTGGTCGACAATTGTTGGATCTCCAATCAATGAATATGCTACATTGGGACTACTACATATGGCATTCAAAACATTATTTCCCGACGAGAAATGTGATTGGTTGGAACCTCGAATTAAACAACTACATCTCCATGAATATGCCAAACATCGGTTATGATACGAAGATAACCATTACGGGAAGCATCCCGGGTTCTGATATTACATGACAAATATGATTATGAGGCACCGTGTGAAAAAATGTCATTTGTGGTTTTCATCAAAAGAAGCATCAACAAAATGCCAATCACTATAATGAAACTATGTGAGCATATGGAGAATGTTCTAAATTCACATTTGGTTGACATGTTGATGCAATATGGAACAAGTCTAAGAGGTACAATATCTTACTAAACAAAATGTCGATCGGAACTAACCGACATGCTACTTCAGATTGGAACACCAACTATAATTTTTCACTTTTAGTGCAGCTGATTTGTATTGGCTAGACTTGCATGCACTAATGCCAGGTAGACCACCATCGAACCCACATGAAGCTCAACTATGGTGAAAACAAAATGTCATCGATAATCCGTACATTATCGCGCAATACATGCATCTACGAAACTCTATGTTTAGAAAAGAGGTACTTCAGAAAGGATTGCAAGTTAGAGATTTTTGGTGTTGATATTAATGGCAACATAGAGGATCCGCACATGTGCATGGATTTATGTGGATACTTGAATCACCATACATGGATAAAATTGATTGGTCCAATAATGAGCAACAAAAAAAGAGCAGAAAGATATTTCAGTAGCATTGTTCATGCATGGAACCCTAGAGAAGATAGATATCAAATAAATGTGCAGATATACTTTAAACTATCCATTGACCATACGTAAAACATTTTCATTATAAACATCATTTCAAAATTGAAAATTGATCAATTTAAATTTCATGTACAACCATTTTGCAATTTTTCTTTACATCCATGTCTTAAAAACACAAGACAAATTGCGGAAACTGATTTCAACAATGAGTATGAAGAAATACTCAACACTATGGAAAGACATATGATGTGCAAAGAGGGAGAATGTCTACAAAAGAAAAAGGGAAGAATGATTTGTAGGTAATGTTTGCATATGAAATGTAAAGGAAAAACAATTTTGATAATCGAATAAGTGGATCTTATAATGTCGTCTTACATTTTTCACCTATAGGTACAATGCTCCATGGTGAATTAATTTACATGGCTCTAAAATTTATGACTATCCACAAACAGGTGAAAGAAAGTTCGAACTAGCATGAAATGATGATAGAGTCAACACACACAACCAATACATATTACAACTATGGAGAGAAAACATTTATTGGCAACCCATTCTCTCTAAGCATGCAGTGAAATTGGAGAAAAGTTCTAAAAAATATCAACAAATATTGTTACATCTAGAAAACATTAAGAACCCAGATGATTCAGCTGCAAAATCTTATAGGAAACTTCTAACTGAAATAATTATTGAAAGGGACATTAGAGCACATGAAACAAGTCACATGTTGTTGGAACTATCATTGGTAGAAAGTAGTAGAACATTTATGAATTTGAATATCTCAACTGAAATTTTCAAGCGCATCATAGGAGATGTTGAAAATAATGATGAAGAACACATAGTCTAATTCATTGATGCATATCGAAAAAGGTCATTTTAAATAGTCTAATTCATTGATGCATATCGAAAAAGGTCATTTTAAATAGAAGAAATATCGTTGATTGATACAGAAAAATCATGGATATACAATCCAAAAAAAATTTGACAACAAATGGAATCTGTGGAAAAGAGAAAGTATTGTCAAAGTCTTCCCAAGGTTCATGTCCATTCTGACATGTGGCTCACAGAACTGGATCAATTTTTTTTTTTTCAAAATTGCTACTATCAAAACCTTTTCGTGACATCAAAAGGGATACTGAGAATAATGATGATACAATACAAACAAATTGGGATAATTTCAATTATAATCAATGGTATGTGTAACGGAGAATCGAAACCAAGAATGATGAAAATATTGAAGACTCAGAAATTGAAGAAAATGATATTTCGTAGTGGGAAATAATATCTAGGCTTCATCATGGCCAATTAATGCAAACTTCTGAAATAGATATGCTTGATAGGAGAGACAAAGATAAAGAGGAAAATTGGTCAATTGATTATGAAGGTGAAGAATATACTGATGAGGCTATCAATTTCATTGCCACCTTGAAAAGTGCTGGTTCTCTCATCCATGATGATATACCATAGATTGTAAACTATCACAACCTCAGCAATAAACATGTAGAGGCACTCAATATAATCATTTCGCACTACCTCACAGATGGAACAAAGCCTCCTCTATTTATGATAATTAAAGGTACGGAAGGAACAGGGAAATCACATTTAATAGGTGCTATAAAAGAAGCACTCCAAAATGCTTCAATGTCGGATCGATCTCCTCTACTGATATTTGCACCAATTGGAGTTTCTACCTTCAATATAGGAGGATCAATCGTTCACTCAAAATTAAGAATACCCATAAGAGATTTTACAAATCTTTAGGGAACAAGACTAATGACCTTCCAAGAGGAGATGACACATGTCAAATATATCTTGATTGATGAAATGAGTTTCATTGGTGAAAGGTATAATTGGAGAACATAGATGCACATCTACGCCAAGCATTTCCTTCAAATGCTAATGAACATTTCACATGTATGTCTCAAGTTGTAAAATTATAACTATTCCATTTTATTTGAACTATTGCATGGTACAAAAAATTGAAATGTGAAAATCATGATAGATACAAATTAACATAATTGAATTAATATTAACAAAAATATTCGGGAATATCTATGATTCTGGTTGGTGATCTTGGCCAATTTCTTCCACTGAACGATAGACCACCATATAACACTAGAAGACAGGATAAACTATTGTGGGAACAATTTAAAACTATTATTACTTTGGATCATATCTTCTGACAAGATGGACAAAACAGTGACCAAGAACGCTTTCGAGAATTGCTAATGAATATAAGGGATGGAAAACCTACATTGGATGATTGGATGTTACTGATGAGAATGCCTTATACGGAAATTGATTCAAAAATCAACCAAGAATTTGATAGTTGTGTATATTTTTTTTCAACAAACGATAATGTTCACAGCCAAAACATAAAGCAATTACAATCATTACAAACTCCTATCATGCGCAACATTGCAACAAGAGTAGGAAATGTTACTACCAACGAAAGTGCAATGGATGATGAATTGGATGTAGAATTATTATTATCCAAAAATGCCATAGTGATGTTGACATCAAATCTTTGGATAGAAGTAGGACTTGTCAACGGAGCTTTAGGAAATATTAGAAAGATTGTATATAAACCCGAAAGTGGACCAACTCAACCACGAACAAAAGTGTTCATTGAATTTGACAATTACTTTGGACTACCATTCAATGATCGTCACCCATCTATAACTCCAATTCCAACAATCGAAAGAGGTGGATCTTCTCAAATACCATTAAGATTGGCATGGGCACTAACAATACACAAATCTCAAGGGATGACACTTCAAAAGGCTACCATTGATATAGGGCCAACAAAAAGAATAGGTCTAACGTTCATTGCAATCTCTTGCGTGAAAAGCTTACAGGGACTACAGATCAAGCCACCATTCAGCTATGATAGATACGAGAAATTGAATAAAGGCAAACAAGTCTTCAATAGAAAAAGAGAAGAAGAAATGCTTCAATCACTGGAGAACAATTCACGTAAGTTTTTCTTCCATGAAGTACATCTATTTCCCATTTACTTCAATTCTACTATACTTTTAAAATTGCTTCCTCTTAAATGACAATGCATATTTTAAATTCTTTATACTATCAAACAACATTAAAACTTTTCTCTATCACCTAATACCAGACATTTCAATCTTAAATTTCAACAATAAGAACAACAGTCTTAATGTGAATTTGCTTTCTTCTCATAGGTCCCTAACATAAATGTGAAGAACAATTACATTTCTATGACATCAATATCATTCTCTACAAATAAAAATGTACATTTCTCACCTTCCATATTATAGAATTAGATTCAAACTATTTCCAAGCATTAATTATAAACAAATGAATCTCTATAATTGAAATATTAAAATGTTAATATTAATGTTAATTTTTATTGCTTTCACAGGTACATAACATCAATCTGAAGACATAGAGACAAGTATTTCATTCAGAAGTATCAATTGTAAAATGTGTTCCAAAGAATTTCACTTGCTCAATTGTATTACCCTTCCAAACTATATATTTGTACTTGTATATACATTGAATGAATTTGTACAAATGTTTGAACAAATCGTTGTTCAATCAATCTTCTCAAATTTGAACATGAAAATCCATATTTTTTACATTGGTGTAAGCCTAATGCATTGTGACTATGGTAATAGAAAATATTTCCAAAATTGCACTATGTTTTACAATTGTACTTTTAAACTATACTACAGTCTTATATTTATCCTCATTTTCACATTAATTGAATTTCCATTTACAATACTATATACATATTAAATAACCTATGTTGAAAAAATTAATATATAGAAGCTATTAAATGTATTTAAAGTATGCTATTTAAATTACTTTAAGTTTTTAAACTTTTTAATATAATTAATTTACTAATTGAATTAGTAATTTAAAACTAATTAAATATAGAAATATAATCATTATTAATTTTTTTATTTTTAATGAATCTTTTAAACTTCTTAAATTTATTAAAGTTATGCAACATCACAAATGAATTTAATTTATTAATCTTATTAAATAGTTCCCATATGAAATAATTATATTTTATATGGTTTATATAATTGATTTTTTTATTTTTTTATTCAAAAATCAATTAAAGTTTGGCATATTAATATTTTTCATGATTTTAAATATTTTTTTAAAATAAAATCAAAATAAAAAAAATACAAAATGACATGGCTAAGCCTATCACTTGATCGAAGTCACCCAATGATTAATATTATGGAAAATTTAACAATAACCCCAATTTATGACCTTAATCATATTTGTATATCATATTGAGGCTAACCCTAACCCTAAAACTTAGACCATATTGAGCCTTAGACTTAAACTAAACTGAAAGTAATCCTTAACCTTGAAGATGTAATTCAATATCAAGCTAATTTGAATGCTACTTATACAACTAAATAAAATGAACCCTATTACAAACTAAATAGAATCATAACCCAACCTTTAAAAAAACTACAAATTAAGTGTAAATTGAATATTAACCCTAAATTGATCCCCTATTGTAACCTTGAACATGATGTACATTATAATTACAATCCTCATTCTTACCCTAAACCGTTACCGAAAACATTACCACAAACCTAAAGATTATCTAAAACCTAACCATGACCATAATCCTTATCATAATCCTTATTCCAAAGTAACCATAATGTAAATCCTAAAACTAACTATAACTCAAACCCTAAAAATAACCATAATCAAAATTTCAACGATAACCATTAATCCCAATCCTAACACTAATAATGATGTATAGTCTTACTCAACCCATAATTTAAACCACATCTGCAAATCATAAGCCTAACCTCAAAACCAACCCTAACAATAACCATGTTATATATCCTAGCCTTATTAATAATCCAAAGCATAATGCTAAACCTTAATAATGTCACCCTTACCATAACCTAACCATGATATCTACCATAACCCAACTCACCATAGCAACCCTGACCATAAATCCTAACCGTAATTCTAATCAATCCTACCCCTAACCCTAACCCTAAGCCTAAATGTAAACCACAACCGTAAACCTTATGCCTAAGCATGACTCTAATAATATAATAATCAATTTATATATTAATCAATCAATTTATGTCTTCAACATTACATCGTGACTACTACTAGCCTGTATATATTAGTATTATATATAAAGTACGCTAAGACATATCCTTCTTGAGGTGCCTATCTAAATTTAGGATATAAACTAGTAAGCACCTCGAGAAAGATATGTCTTGGCGTATTTTATAATATTAATATATAGATTAGTTATTAGTGATGTGTCTTCTTTCTAAAGGAGCAACTTTCCAACCATAGACAGTTATGGTAACGGGAGAAGCTTTGAATTTGGATGATATCAGTTTCAAAGCTTTTCATTGTTTACATTAGAAAATGTCCAATCTACCACTCTCTGCACTATTAGCCTTACAAACTTGAGATTCAATCTGCTCGCTAAATTTTTTTTGCATGATATTATTTCTTTCTTTCATACCATCTTCTAGAGATTGAGAATCAAATGACATATGTCTTAATTTTGTTTTTATGCGTTAGCAGGTGTTTTCAACCCACCGTGTCTTCTCTTTGTGCAAACAACACAACTATTGACGCAAGTATTGCAATACTCTAGCAAACATTGTGGTATTACTTTTAAACCTGCAACCAATCATTAGATTTTATGAGGTTGGATATCATTGATGCATTCTTGTAAGAAATACATATGTTCTTGTTGGGATGTGAATCTCAATGATCACATGACCATTCAAATTCACATGACTCTTGGTTGATAGCGAAATGCCTATATAAATAGTTGGGCATAGGCCATGTATTAATAACGGTTAATATATAACATTTCTCTGCTTTTAGTGGATGCAACCATTAATTGGTTAACCACGTTAAACTCGTGTTATGCATTGTTATGTGTTTATGTCTGTTTTAGTTTAATTCCATTATGTTTTCTCTACTTGTGTATAACTAACAATTGGTATCAGAGCCATGGTTGGCTTGAGTAGAGATGGAGGAGGAAGAAGAAGATAAAATTCATAACCAATATGGTAGTTTTACATTCCAGGTAAAACTATGCTTCAAACATTGTGTACATTGGTGGGATGGTTGGAAGAAAGAAGGGAACTTAGTTGAAGAGGAGAATCCAGCAAAAGAGAAGGATGTTGGGATTCTTATTTTCTCCCCTCCTGAGCCAGCTTTGGCACATAATGGCCAAAGTGTTAATGGTCAAGAAGTTGTTGGCATTCTTGTGATGAAGGTTGAACGTCGTGATGCTTCGGTTGGAGTGCAAGAGGAAGAGTGTATGCTATTGGAGATCCAAGTTGAATGTATTGTTGACTCCCAGGATGAGGAGGGTGCAAATTGGAGTGAGGTAGCAGGGCAGGGAAGCCTGTGAGAAATTATGGGTTTAGAGAGCTCTGCAGATGGCATGACCTTGACAAAAACAAAGAGGCACTCCCATGATGATGACAACCTTTGCACATATAATTTCATAGAAGCCTATGAGCCTATGGACTTGGGTGAAGAAGTGCAAGATAAAAGACAGTTTTCTGGTTTGAACTAGAAGCGACTATTCACAGGAGCCGAGGATAATGGGTATTACTCCAAGCCTTTTTTAAGGCGTCACACGGAGAGAAGGGAGACATGGTTCACCAACCTGATTGGATGGATATTGATGATTGTATCAACGGAGATTATGGACAGAATAACGAGAAGCCTTTTCACCTTTTTATGACAGATTCAAAGGAGTCTGAGAATCACGTCCTTCATGAATTTGTTGAGCCTTGGGAAGAAGAGGTGTCTAGCGGTTTTCCAGCGATGCTAATAGATGCATAGGCTTCCGAGCTTGAGAAGGTTTGGGGCAAAACTCTCCCCTTGCCCGACATCAAGAACTACATGCACGTAAGATTGTTTCTCCCCGATTCCTTGGCAAAAAATGTATCGGTTTCTCCACAGACAATTTTGTGGATCATGGAGCGGATGCTGCTAGATTGTCAAATGCCGACGGTAAAGGATGTGGATAACAAACACTTTAATGTTGAGGGAGAGTAGGAATAGGTGAAGGCGTTATTTAATGCTTGTAATGATTCGGTGAAGTCGGTGCCTGCAGGGAATTATTTCGGAGTTTTTGTTTTCGATGATGACAGATTTTATGATGTTCTGTCATGGGGGAGCACCGATGACCATATCATGTATGTGCTGAAGGATTCATTTATGGATGAAGGTTTCATATTACACATTGATGTTTCTGATTTTGGTATAATCGGTGAATTTGTGCTGGAAAACGTTTTTGATTCTGGTTTGAGTTCGAAAAGGCTCATTCAAAGTTTTTGTGAGCAGAGTTTAGCGAAATTAAATTCTTTTATGGGTCAGGTTGTGTAAGGATTGAAATGGAGACAGTGCATGGATGTGCCTGTTGGTCTTCATGTGGGAGATTGTTGGGATGTGAAGCCCAACAGACACATGAACATTCATATTCACCTGACTCTTGGTTGATAGCTGAATGCCTATATAAATAGCTGGACATAAGCCATGTATTAATAACGGTTAATATATAACATTTCCCTGCTTTCAGTAGATGTAGCCATTAATTGATGAACCACATTAAACTCGTATTATACGTTGTTATGTATGTTTTAATTTAATTCCATTATGTTTTCTCTGCTTGTTTATAACTAACAGCTCTCACTTTGTTTTCATATTATGCATGCATGTTTGCGAGAAACTGTCAACTACACAATCTTAATAAACGTATTTCTCCTACGCACTTCGTATCTTTGAACGCTCCCACTGTCAGAGTAGCTTTACCACAGTCCATTGCAGCGCGCATTGGCTTGAAAGTTGTTTTTTTCATTCTGAACGAATTCATTTAAAGCGTGTATGACCATGACGTTCCCTGAGATGACTTCTCTTGAGGCATTATGTTCAACAGTTGAGATTCTTCATCTTAGTTTCCAGTTTGCTTTGAATGTTTCTTGATTTTGAACGCATCCTACATGCAAGTCACCAGAGTATAAGAGGTGTAATTTTTGATTTATACCTGCTATTCGAATTCATTTCAATGTTTGTAAAGCACTTTCAAGACATCCATTTTTAGTGGATATCGCACCCATGAAGTAACCTTTCCTTGACACATACTGTGAGTAATTCATTGCACTGGTCTATGCCTCCACAGTTCGCATTTTCCTAAAACTTTTGAGAGCCTTCCAACTACCTTTTGTGGAAATTCTATTGTAGTTACTGATTATTAATCTCTTATATAATACACATTATTTGCTTCTCAACAAATATTGAAAAATAACACAACTACAACTCCACAAAACACATAAAATACTCAACACAATGAACACGATATTTTCGGACAAATTGTCCCTGGAAAAACCCCAAAGGGAAAACCAGTACTGCAAATGAGAAATATATTAAACTTCAGCAAATTAAGAGATACAAAATTCTTTGCCTCTCACTGGCAGAACCTCGACAATCTCCCAATTCCTCCTGCTGATATTCCTCCACTGCTATCTCCCAACGCTATCACTGCGCCTCTTGCTAACACTGCAAGACTGTTTGCTATTACTGCAAACACATTTGCTAACACTACAAATGCTCTCCAAGATGTGTTTTCCAAATGCCCTTAGACCTCCTTTTATACTACCCTCGTTGATAAACCAACGGCCGAGATTGATTCTCAATAAACGGTTGAGATTAAAACAACCCAACAACCAATAACAAAATCAGTTTCTAGTTGCTTCCAAAAGTGATCAATTAATTAACAAATAATTGTCCCTACTCTAACTAATTAGTTAGTAAAACAATTATTTACTAATTAATCACATCTGGACAAACAGCTGTCCAAAGCTAACAAACTAACACCTTTATGTTCTTTAAATCCGGTATAGATGGATTTTACCATTTTCCCAATGTGGGTCTACCGGACAAGCAAACCACCACGTGAACAGCATTATTGTTTTTTCTTTTCTGAATATTGGATATCCTTCTCAGCTTTAGTGTTCATTTTCTTCACATATTTGACAGTGATGCCATTTGTATGTGTGTATACATGTCTTCTTACTAACGGAAAAAGATAGCAATGACAGACAGTTATAATAAGCGTAAAATGAAAAGCTTGTCAACTTCTTCATATGTTCTAGCAATGCAGTGAACTACAGCCAATGCTAACTTCGAATCTCCCAAAATTCTCTTTGCCACGCCTAGAACTTATTTTCGGTCATTATGAATGGTTTTGTTACAACTTCGGTGACCCTACATACGCCTTCAGCTGTCAGTGAAAGTCCTTCTGGCATGGCACGGCATACTCTTTCACACTCAGCCATGGCGACACTAATTTAAAGCTTAACAAAAGTCTTTATCGGCTTAAAAAATTTCATGGACAGCCATAGTGCTAATTGCATTTGCTGTTTCTAAAGCCTTTTCAACAGTACTTTAAAGAGTTTTTGGATTATGAGCTAACATGAAAACTTTCTTCATGGCAGTAATGTACATCGATGTTGTCTTGTTGGATTCTTAGATTGATTATCGATTATGCAGAGGATCTGACCCATTGGGCACCTTTCCCTTACTGGTGAAATTTGGATTCAATGCAGACTCACCATAGAGTTTTCTTTTCCTAAGAAGGATATCCTATATTTTACATTTTTTTGTGTTATTTTTCCACGCATAGTTCCCTCCTTGTTTCTTTATAATTCCCTTTTTTATTCTATATGCTTTCAACTCCAAGCCGAGGCCATGGTTCCTTCCAGCCATTTATCAGAAGGTGCCCAATTCTGATTGTATGGAAGAAACAGTGCAACATATCAATGTTAACATATTAAAGTCGTATGAAACCAATATCTAATGATATTATCTGAACATGAGTCCTCCACATCTAATGATATAATCTCAATCCTACTTTAAACACCAAAATATAGCACACATATCCTCACACCCATGCCTCCATTGAAATATTCTCCCAAATATTAAATAGTCACCTTCAGATTATTCCTGTAAGCCCAACTAAGTATACATCTTGCACCAAAGCCCCAAATAAAGAAACCAGTCCCACAAATAATAAACAACCCTTACAATGTTCGTATTCAAATGTAAAACAATTACTAACTTTGGAGAATTATGAAAGCTCCCATCAAATTAAAATTAGATATTAAGCAAACCGCGATTTCACATTAACAATGTGAATCGCTCCCTATTATTGCGCAAGTAATATATAGGTGTTCAACGATAGATAACAACATCAATTGTCCACACAGTCAATATAGTATTCAGGGTATAATAACCTTATTCTCTGAAAGGGAATAAATACATACAACTTAAAATTCTAAAATAAAAAACTTCCGGAAAACTAATCCCAACTGCCTCATTTATTTCTGCCATCCTAAATCTTCATTTTAGGCCTCATACAAATCTTATTCTCACATGTGTGAGATTTCATTTTTCACCAAATATCATTTAATCAATATTTTGAAATTTCACCAAATATCATTTAATCAATATTTTGAAATTTGCATGAGAGGACAGATTTTAGTAAAAATGCAAATCTATATCTTCTTAGACAAGATTTCCCAGCTAGCAAAAATTAAATGCATTTATTTTTTCCTCCTTGGCTAGGTCATACGTAACTTCTAGAAATGAATTTTTTAATAGAAATTTGGTGGTCATTTTGAAGTTAGATTTTGGAGAGAATGAGAAGAGAAAAAGGACAGAGCAGAGCAGCCACAAATTTTCTATAACAGCAATTGAAAGAGACATACAATTTAAATTGTTTTATTTTCTGAGATCAAACTTGAGAGAAATAGCTCTGTAATTTTCTAATTGGTGTAGATTTTGTAAGCACTGGTATATGAATATAAATAGAAAAAAAATTTGGGCAAATTCCATGTTTAAATTTCAATGTTGCCTTTTGATGCTTTGTTTTTTTTTTCTGTTTTTTTTTTCTTTTCATGTCCTCTGCCTCTTCCTTCATGTGGTATCAGAGTCAAAGGTCAGTAAGCTGAAGGTTGTTTGTGTTGAAGTTTTTTTAAAAAAAAATTTCAAGGAATTTGAATATTTATACAGCCAACAATGGCAAGCACAAGTCTTTTCAAAAATTTCAAGGAGTTTGAAGATTTATAGAGCCAACAATGGCAAGCACAAGCACAAGCTTGACAAACCCATAGATTCCACAATTGAATGGCAAGAACTATGACTACTGGGCAGTCACAATGAAGACATTTTTTTGTGCTCAAGATTTGTTAGAATTTGTGGAGAATGGCTACCTAGAACCAATAATACAACAACATATAGTGTTGCTCTTTGGTACTTTTGTCCTCGATGACAAGAAAGTAAAAAAAGGGAAGCTGTGTTGGTTAAGTTTCATATTTTTAATAAGCATGTGGTTATTTATTTAAAATATCTTTCTTATGGGCCGGTCTAGTGACACGGACACATTGCTTTTGCTGACGTGTTATATGCTTAAAGCATCTTACTCTCGAGCCATGCTGGTGACACGGATAAGTGAATAGCTCTGATTTTGCATTAATTTAATGACATCTTTGATTTAATATGTCTACGGACTAAAGGGCATATTCCTCAGGATACTCCTTGTGTCGGACAAGTTAAAAGTTTTTTGGAAGATGTTTTGTGTTTCATTTGGTTTTTGAACTTGTTTGGAGTCTGTCACAAACCCTAACGCCATGAGAGTCACAACCGCCGTTGTAGCTAAAGAGCTCGAATCAGTTTGTTCAGTTAAAAAGAATGAAGAAAAAATGGTCTTAACCGGGAGCTTAATGGTTGGCTGGTTAGGTTGTTTGGTTAGTTTGCGTTTAACAGGTATTTTTCTTGATCACATGATTAAAAGATTCAGATTTTTGTTTCGAATCAGGTTTTTCAGTTATGCAAAATGAAAATAAGGAAAATGTTCATGCTTTATTTTTGTTTTTCATGATTGGGAAATCAAGCATCTTCAGTTTCTTCCCTTTCCGTTGCACAGTTAAAAACAGTTATTTGTTTTTCAGTTTGCAATTCCTGTAAGTTATTGGTAACCCTATACGAGGGTTATTCTAGAAGAACATGTGGTGTTTTGTTTGGGTATAAAACAGTTTTATTCAGAACAGTTTATATGAAGGAAAAATAGAGAGAGGAGTGTGAATAAAGTGAAAGACATAGCATTTGTTAAAAAGAAAAGAAGTGTTGTAGTTTACCAGAGATAGTCGAGGGTTTTTGAGAATCAATACTCTGTTTTGTTGCAGAGTACATGAGGCTTTATTGTTTGAAACTATTTTGTTCAGAGATTGAATTTTTTCTCTCTGATAGTGTTGATTTCATTTAAATTATGATTCAAATCCTTGAAGAATATTGTTGCAATTTTTTTTTTTTGAAAGAATCATCTATACAGACTGGTAAAATATTCTCGCTCCAATCCCTGATGGTTTTGTGACTGCAAGATTTAAGTGCATGCATAAAATCACCAGTGGCTGTAGCTCGAGTTGAAATGTTGATTGGATAAGAAGAGGGGTTGGTGCTCCTTGAGGCCTTGTGGTTTCTAAAACTTGTGAACTGAGTTGGTGCTCTTTGAATTAATATAAGGGATCTTACCGAGTGGTTTTTCTACCCCAGGAGGGTTTTCCACTCATGAAAACTATGGTGTTATGTGCTTTGTCTTGTCTCATTTTGTTATACTAGTTTATGCTCTGATATGTCATATCTTTAGCTCTCTTTATTTCATACTCTGTTTTTGTTGAGTTTATGTAATGAAATCTTTGAAGTTCTCATTTAGATGTTTCATGTTTGTGTAAAAGATTCAATACCATTCTTATTTTTGAAAAGTCTGAATCAGGTGTTTCAGTTGGTTCTATTGTATATTTCATGCTTCATTAAAAGTATTTCATCAAGGTGTTAAGACTCAGTCATCTGTGCATATTGTGAATTAAAATTGTCAAGTTCATAAAAGTATCTCTTGTTAAAATTTGTAACACTCTGATTCACCCGCCCCGCTCTCAGAGTGTTTCCAC
The DNA here is from genome assembly GCF_030272615.1 of Cryptomeria japonica. Lineage (NCBI taxonomy): Eukaryota > Viridiplantae > Streptophyta > Pinopsida > Cupressales > Cupressaceae > Cryptomeria > Cryptomeria japonica. The sequence continues at coordinate 766,960,589 of NC_081408.1, forward strand.
TTCCAACAAGTGGTATCAGAGCATAGGGTCCCTCATATAGGTATGTCCTAGGGATTGTTCTTGGTCACTTGGAAGTTTTTTTTATGGCTCAAACTTAGGAAGGTGCTTCACTTTCAAGAGCTCCTCTTTTTGATGGAACTGATTATGTGTTCTGGAAGATTAGGATGGAAACTTATCTCATTTCAGTTGATCTTAATGTGTGGAATATTGTGACCACAAAATATACAGTTCCTTCCATTATTCCTACTGATCCTGATGATAAAACCAAATATGAGTTAAATGCTAGAGCTAAGCATGCTCTCTTATGTGGTCTCACTAAAGATGTTTTTGTTAAAGTCATGCATTGTTCTTCTGCTTATGATATTTGGAAAAAACTTGAAACCATTTATCAAGGGGATGCTAAGGTTAAGGAGTCTAAAATTCTTACACTCAAAAATTAGTTTGAATCTCTAAGAATGAAAGAAGATGAAACAGTAGCAAGCTATTTTCTTAGAGTTGATGAAATAGTAAATTCGAGAAAGGGTCTTGGTGAAGAGGTTGAAGAAAAGGAAGTTGTCAATAAAGTGATTAGAACCTTGTTACCCAAGTTTGAAACTAAGGTTTCAACCTTAGAAGAAAAGAAAAGTTTTTCTACCATGACACTTGATAACCTACAAAGCATTCTTACTGCCTATGAGATGAGGATAGGTAATAATCCTTCTTCTTCAAAAGAAACAGCTTTTAAAGTAGAAAAGAAAGAAGAACTTGATAGTGAATCTGAACTTTCAGATGCTATAGAAGCCCTTTTTGTTAGAAAACTAAAAAAGAAATATAAGGGCAAATTACCTTTTAAGTGCTTTAATTGTGGCAAAGCTGGACACTTTGCTGCTCAATGTCCTCTAAGTGATCAAAACAGTGAAGAGGAAAAACCAGAAAAATTCTACAAAAAGAAAATGTGGAATCCTAAAAGGAGATTTAATACCTTCAAGAAAAAGAAGAGTCTTTTTACTAAAGAAGACTCTGGAAATGAATCAGATGATTCACCTTGTGAAGGTGATGAAACTCTATTTATGGCAGAATTAGAAGATGTAACTAGCAAAAAAAATGAATTTGAAGATTTAGATCAAGGAGAAATTGATCTTGAAGGAGAATTGCTTTGTGCTTTAAAAGAAATAAAGAGGTTAAAGAAACTTGTAGCTTCACATGAAAATTCAAATCAGATTTTACAAGTCGAGTTGAATGATGCAAATTTAGTGACTTCAAACTTGAAGTCCCTTCTTGAAGAAAGAGAAAAGAAAATTGAAACATTAGAACAACAGTCCACAAAACTTCAAAAACAAATTGAACAGTATGAAAGTACAATACATCTAAATGATATCTTGAGCAAGCAAAAGTTGCATAAAGATTTGGCTGGTTTAGGTTTTGATAAAGTTGAGTCATCAAGACAGAACACTAAGCCTGCAACTAGAAAATCATTTCAGACTTATAACAGAACAAAACCTTTTAGGTTTGGTTTTTTTTATGGATACTGTTTCTATTGCAATAGGTTTGGTCATAAGGTTAATACTTGCAGATTTCTGCAACAAAGATCTCCTATGTTTGGTTACAATCAAGGATATGACCTTCCAAACACAGTAAAGTGTAATAAGTGTAACACTTTTGGGCATACTACTATACAGTACAAAACAAAGGCAAGCCCTAATAAAATATGGAAACCTAAGTTTGTATCTGGTATTGAGCAATCAATGATAGTGCAAACTGCACTTCTCTCAAATAAGAAATCTTTATGGGTGTTGGACAGTGGTTGTTCACACCATATGACAGGAGATAGAAATAAATTTCTGCATCTTGAAGACTTTAATGGTGGCTTTGTACGCTTTGGGGATAATTCAGGAGCTTATGTACGAGGTAAAGGTATATTATTGCTAAATGATGATACTCCTATTCATGATGTGTACTTTGTTAAAGGGTTAAAGCACAATTTATTGAGTGTCAGTCAAATTTGTGATAGTGGTTACAGTGTATTTTTTAGCTCTCAAGATTGTACTATCAAAAATAAATCTGGTAAAACTGTTGCTGCTGGTTTGAGAACAATTGGCAATGTCTACAGTTTGCTTGATTCCACTGACTATGAGAATAATGAAGGCATTTGTCTTATGGGTCAAATAGAAGAAAATTGGTTATGGCATAAACGCCTAGGACATATAAATTTTGACAATCTGGTTAGAATCAGTAAAAATCAGAATGTTAGAGGTTTACCTATTTTGAGTAAACCATTCAATTCAATTTGTAAAGCATGTCTGAAAGGAAAGCAAACAAAAGTGTCTTTCAAATCTAAAGAACATTCTTCTACTAGACCATTACAGCTTGTACACACAGACTTATGTGGTCCTACAAGGACACAGTCAATAAATGGTGAAAAATATTTTATGCTTTTTGTTGATGACTATACCAGAATGGTATGGGTCACTTTCCTCAAACACAAATCCGAAGTGTTTGATAGATTTAAGATTTTCAGAAAAATGGTTGAACGAGAATCTGATCTAAAATTTAAATGCTTAAGATCAGACAAGGGTGGTGAATTCACTTCACAAGAATTCATTGATTACTGTGAAAGACATGGTATTAAGAGACAATATGCTGCTACTCGTACACCTCAACAAAATGGAGTAGTTGAGAGAAAAAATAGAACAGTCAAAGAAATGGTTCGCACAATGCTTAATGAGGCAAATCTACCAGACAGGTATTGGAAAGAAGCTGTACACACAGCTGTTTACATTTTGAATCGTGTACAAATCAGGGTAAAATCTACCTTTACTCCTTATGAACTTTGGTATGGAAAAGCTGCTTCTATCAAATATTTCAAAATTTTTGGTGCCAAATGTTATCTAAAAAGAGATGAAGAAAATCTAGGAAATTTTGAGGCTAAAGTTGATGAGGGTATCTTTCTTGGATACTCTACTCATAGCAAAGCCTATAGATGTTTCAATAATAGACTGAATAAAATTGTTGAAACAATAAATGTAAGGTTTGATGAACAATTTTTGTTAAGTAATGATTTGCAGGATATTGAGGAAGAGGAAACTACTTTAACAAAGGTTGATCAAGTTCCTAAACTTGCAAAAACAGAAAAGAAAAATGAAATATGTTCATCAAGTTCTGATGAAGAAAATACAGAGAATTCAAATGCAGAGACAGGTATTCTCCATTATACACCCTCAAAAATTATAACAAAGAGACATCCTCAAAGTCAAGTTATTGGCAATATAGATGCAGGTATTTTGACTAGAAGAAGGGCAAAAACAACTGAACAAGCTCAACTGGCTGAACATTTTTGTTTGGTAACTGATTTCGAACCCAAAAATGTTTCTGATGCTTTATCTGATGAATGTTGGTTAAATGCAATGAAAGATGAAATCAATCAAATAGAGAAAAATCAAACTTGGGAGTTAGTACCTAGGCTAGATGATAAGAATGTGATAGGAGGCAAATGGATCTTTAGAAATAAGCTTGATGAATCTAGGAAGGTTGTTAGAAATAAAGCTCGTTTTGTTTGTAAAGGTTATGCTCAGCAGGAAGGAATAGATTTTGGAGAAACATTCGCACCAGTAGCTAGATTAGAATCAGTCAGAATTTTTCTTGCATACTCTTGCTATAAAAAATTTAAAGTTTACCAGATGGATGTCAAAACTGCCTTTCTGAATGGTTATCTTGATGAAGAAGTTTATATGGAACAGCCGGAAGGTTTTGAAGTTGCAGACAAACCTGATTGTGTATACAGATTAAAGAAAGCACTCTATGGCCTTAAACAGGCTCCAAGAGCTTGGTACTCTAGACTGGATAATCATCTTAGAGCAAATGGATTCACTAGAGGTGCTGTAGATAGCAACTTATATGTTAAAATTGAAGGTAATGATATCCTAGTAGTTGTGATATATGTGGATGATATCATTTTTGGCTGTAATAATGACTCTTTATCCAAAAAGTTCTCTAAAATCATGGAATCTGAGTTTGAAATGTCTATGTTTGGGGAACTAAATTTCTTTCTTGGTCTTCAAGTGTTACAACTTCAGCAAGGTATCTTCTTGTCACAAACCAAATATGCCAAAGAGATGATTAGAAAATTTAATATGGCAGATTGTAAACCAGTCAGCACTCCAATGGAAATAGGTTGTAAATTGACCAAATCTGATGACTCACCTGCAGTAAATCAATCTGAGTACAGGTCAATGATAGGAAGTCTATTATATTTAACTGCATCTCGACCAGATTTAATGTTTGCAGTATGTCTAGTCTCTCGCTTTCAATCTGCACCTAAACAATCTCATTTGAATGCTGTAAAACGAATCTTTAGATATGTTCAAGGCACACTAGATTATGGTCTTTGGTATCCCCGTAATAATGACTTCACTCTTGTTGGCTTCACTGATTCTGATTGGGCCAGTTGTCTAGATGATCATAAAAGCACCAGTGGAGCTGCCTTCTTTCTTGGTGATTGTCTTGTTGCTTGGCACAGTAAAAACCAAGATTGTGTCACTCTGTCCACCGCAGAGTCAGAATATATAGCAGCCACTGCATGTTGCACACAACTGATATGGATGTCTCATCAAATTACTGATATGGGCATTTCTACTATTAAGCCCATTTCAATCTATTGTGACAATACTAGTGCAATTAATCTTTCAAAAAATCCTATTATGCACTCTCGCACTAAACATGTTGCCATTAAACTCCATTTTCTACGAGATCAGGTGTTGGCTAATGAGTTTCAATTAGTGTTTGTTCCTTCACAAGCCCAAGTTGTTGATATTTTTACAAAAGCCTTGTCTAAAGAAGTCTTTGAACGGTTAAGGAATAGATTGGGAGTGTTTTCTCAATCTGCTCTTGTCTCCACCTAAAGCATTCTTTGAGGGGGAGTGTTGCTTTGTTGATTTTTCTTTCCTTTTGTCCTTGTGTTTTAAAAAAAGTAAAAAAAAGGGGGAGAAATTGGTATTCAGTTTCATATTGGTATTTAGTGCAACAGTGAGTGACATAGGTATTCATATTAGTATTTAGTACATTCAGTGCAACAGTGAACAGTGACATTGGTATTTGTGACATTGGTATTTCATTTTTGACAGTGACATTGGATATTGGCATTTCACATATTGGTATTCATTTTTGATTGGCATTACAGACTTTACAGACTTGGCATTTCATTGGCATTGGCATTGGCATTACAGACTTGGCATTTTATTGGCATTTCATTGGCATTGGCATTTTTGATATTACAGTGATATTACAGTGACAATTGACTTTTCAGGCATTGGAATTTCATTACAGTGGCATAGGCATTTTTTATTTGGGTATTACAGTTTGATATAGATCAGATTGGGAGTTCATTATTCTGATAGTATTTATTCTTTACAGAATTGCATATTACAGGTTCAGAGGATGTTGTTTTTCCTTACAGGTTTGCATATGACAAGGTTCAGTGTTGATTGTATATATTGCATTTGTTGACAGTGGAATTCCTTACATTGATTTTAGTCCTTTCAGTTGATGACATATTTCATGGCAATGATGGTTTAAGTTTTTTTTCTTTTTTTGCCATTAAGGACAAAGGGGGAGTTTGTTGCTCTTTGGTACTTTTGTCCTCGATGACAAGAAAGTAAAAAAAGGGAAGCTGTGTTGGTTAAGTTTCATATTTTTAATAAGCATGTGGTTATTTATTTAAAATATCTTTCTTATGGGCCAGTCTAGTGACACGGACACATTGCTTTTGCTGACGTGTTATATGCTTAAATCATCTTACTCTCGAGCCATGCTGGTGACACGGATAAGTGAATAGCTCTGATTTTGCATTAATTTAATGACATCTTTGATTTAATATGTCTACGGACTAAAGGGCATATTCCTCAGGATACTCCTTGTGTCGGACAAGTTAAAAGTTTTTTGGAAGACGTTTTGTGTTTCATTTGGTTTTTGAACTTGTTTGGAGTCCGTCACAAACCCTAACGCCATGAGAGTCGCAGCCACCGCTGTAGCTAAAGAGCTCGAATCAGTTTGTTCAGTTAAAAAGAATGAAGCAAAAATGGTCTTAACCAGGAGCTTAATGGTTGGCTGGTTAGGTTGTTTGGTTAGTTTGCGTTTAACAGGTATTTTTCTTGATCACATGATTAAAAGATTCAGATTTTTGTTTCGAATCAGGTTTTTCAGTTATGCGAAATGAAAATAAGGAAAATGTTCATGCTTTATTTTTGTTTTTCATGATTGGGAAATCAAGCATCTTCAGTTTCTTCCCTTTCCATTGCACAGTTAAAAACAGTTATTTGTTTTTCAGTTTGCAATTCCTGTAAGTTATTGGTAACCCTATACGAGGGTTATTCTAGAAGAACATGTGGTGTTTTGTTTGGGTATAAAACAGTTTTATTCAGAACAGTTTATATGAAGGAAAAACAGAGAGAGGAGTGTGAATAAAGTGAAAGACATAGCCTTTGTTAAAAAGAAAAGAAGTGTTGTAGTTTACCAGAGATAGTCGAGGGTTTTTGAGAATCAATACTCTGTTTTGTTGCAGAGTACATGAGGCTTTATTGTTTGAAACTATTTTGTTCAGAGATTGAATTTTTTCTCTCTGATAGTGTTGATTTCATTTAAATTATGATTCAAATCCTTGAAGAATATTGTTGCAAATTTTTGTTTTTGAAAGAATCATCTGTACAGACTGGTAAAATATTCTCGCTCCAATCCCTGATGGTTTTGTGACTGCAAGATTTAAGTGCATGCATAAAATCACCAGTGGCTATAGCTCGAGTTGAAATGTTTATTGGATAAGAAGAGGGGTTGGTGCTCCTTGAGGCCTTGTGGTTTCTAAAACTTGTGAACTGAGTTGGTGCTCTTTGAATTAATATAAGGGATCTTACCGAGTGGTTTTTCTACCCCAGGAGGGTTTTCCACTCATGAAAACTATGGTGTTATGTGCATTGTCTTGTCTCATTTTGTTATACTAGTTTATGCTCTGATATGTCATATCTTTAGCTCTCTTTATTTCATACTCTGTTTTTGTTGAGTTTATGTAATGAAATCTTTGAAGTTCTCATTTAGATGTTTCATGTTTGTGTAAAAGATTCAATACCATTCTTATTTTTGAAAAGTCTGAATCAGGTGTTTCAGTTGGTTCTATTGTATATTTCATGCTTCATTAAAAGTATTTCATCAAGGTGTTAAGACTCAGTCATCTGTGCATATTGTGAATTAAAATTGTCAAGTTCATAAAAGTATCTCTTGTTAAAATTTGTAACACTCTGATTCACCCCCCCCCCTCTTAGAGTGTTTCCACTTCCAACAATATAGTGCATTGTCTCAAGAATATAAAGACTTATTGAAGGACAATAGAAAGAAAGATTCAAAATTCCTCTTCTTCATCTTTCAAGGAGTCAATGAAATCATTTTTTCAAGGATTCAAAGTGCAACAAAATCCAAACAAGCTTGGGATATTCTATAAATAGCATACTAGGGAATGGACAAAGTAAAGAAAACAAAACTACAAATGCTGAGAAGAGAGTTTGAGACCATAGTCATGATGGAACCTGAATCAATATACTCATTTGTTGAGAAGATATTAAGAAGCCTACCTACAAGGTTTATGCCAATTGTTGTAGTCATTGAAAAGACTAAGAATCTCTCTCAATTTTTCAGTTGATGAATTACATGCATCACTCATTTCATATGAGCAAAGGCTGAGTAGAACAACAAATTCATCATTGGAACATGCCTTCAAAACACAAGCTACAATTAGCCATGGTAGAGGCAGAGGAAGGTCAAAATCAAGAGGAAGAGGAAGAAATTCGTATAGAGATGAAAGAAGTATCCCATCGGACTCAGGTGGAAGAAGCAACCCATCAACCTCAAGTGGAAGAGGCAGCAACCAAACTTTCAATCAAAATCAGCCCCAAGGTCAAAGGGATGATAAATAAAAATTCTAATGTCATTATTGTAAAAATATGAGCATTATTTGAATGAATGTAGAAAGAAATAATATGACAATAGACAACAAAATGCAAATTTTACAAAAGAAAATGAAAATCAGGGCAATATGATTTTAGCCTGTAATGTTTCACAAGAACAACAAAATGATGTATGGTTTTTAGATTCAGGATGCAACAATCATATGACTGGAAATGCATAACTATTTTCTAGTTTGGATAAGAATATAAAATCAGATATCACATTAGGCAATGACAACAAAGTTTCAGTAATGGGGAAAGGAAAAATTAATATTCTAACTAAGGCAAGGGAAAAAAAGTTCATTTCAGATGTATATTTTGTCTCTGGATTAAAACACGATTTCATGAGTATTGGGAAACTTATTCAAGAGGGATATAGAGTAGTTTTCAAAAGTGAAGAATGCACAATCTTAGATAAGTACCCCAACAATCAACTTATTGCAAAAGTAAAAATGACAAATAATATAATGTTTCCCCTTAGGATACAACTAGATTTGAAGGCAAAATTTTCTCAAACACAACAACTAGTAGACAAAGGGAAACGTGCAACAGTCACCCAGACAATATTTCAAGCTGTAATTAAGAAAGAAAATTGGTTATGGCATCTGAGATTTGGACTCTTAAACTTTGGAGGCTTAAATCTATTACATAGAAAGAACATGGTAAGGGGATTGCCACTCATAGAGAAACCAACAAGACTATGTGAAGGTTTCATTATAGGCAAACATCATAGGGAATCATTCCCAATAGGAAAGTGAATGAGGGCAACAACACCATTAGAGATTGTCCAGTCAGACTTATGCGGTCCTATGCAAACATCATCAATTGGTAGAAGATATTATTTCATGACTTTCATTGATGAGTATATAGTAAATAATGGGTCTTCTTCTTGAAACATAAGGATGAAGTATTTGATTACTTTTGCCAATTCAAGGCCCTTGCGAAGAAGAAAAGTGGATATTATATCAAAGCATTAAGAACAGATAGAGGTGGTGAGTATATCTCAAATGAATTCCTAAGATTTTGCAAGGATAATGGTATTCACAAACAATTTACTGCAAGGTACACACCTCAACAAAATGGTGTAGCTAAAAGGAAAAATAGAACAATTATGGAAATGGCAAGGAGCATGCTAAAAGAAAAACATTTGTCAAATGAGTATTGGGCTGAAGTTGTCTCATGTGCAGTCTATATAATAAATAGATTTCCAACCAAGAGTCTAAACAATATGATTTCAGAAGAAGCATGGAGTGGAAGAAAACAAAATGTTGCTCACATGAGAGTGTTTGGATGTGTGGCTATGACCCATAAACTCGTGACATGAATCTATTCATTAGTAAATAGCTTCATGGATGTTGATCTCAACTTATTTTTCATAAATGAAATTGGTATTTAGTTTGTTGTGTGTTCTATTATTTATGTGATCACACATGAATTATGGACCATTTATCAAAAAATGTTTAGATTCTGATATCTTTTTCATATTGATTTTCTAGCATTCTCAGTGGATATAGACAGTTGATAGTTGTGGTCTTTTGGGTTTTGTTAATGGTTGTTTTCAAAGCAAATAATTTTTTATGTTCTTTCCTTGCAAGTTTATTTGACTTTTCTTTTTGATGCCTAGCAAAATGCTAGGGTGGTTTATGGTAACCTTAGTAAATGCGGTATTGTGTCCTTACAATATTTAGTTGGTTGTTCTCTTCCTATCCTCTTGGATGATAGGGTATTTCCTTATGTCACATTCAATGAAATAATTGAAGTTACATAAACACCATGCTGGGAAACATTTGGGTTTTATATGTTGACCATTTTTATTCTTGTTATCGTCATTAAGAAGTAAATATGTGCTCAAGGGTTAACCCTATGCAAACCTCCAATACACATGCATATTGAGGGCATCATAACTGATTCATTTTATTCTTTTTCGATTAGATAATTAAGTTGGATTAATGTTAGTAAATTTATATAATATATAAGACTATTTTGGATTGGTTGTGCAAATATTTTTCATCAACATTTCAGGTCACACCTCTGATCAATCAGCAGAATGAAATAAAGATCATAAAAAAAAAAACACACACACATAATTCAACTTTTACACATATTTCGAAATGTATTCAATGTAGTGACCGTATTTCATTGATACACATATAAGATAACACAAACATTTTATGATAGATGGTAATGTTGTTGGAATTAATTTCTTCCTTATGAACAAAATCTAATTTGGAAATCAGACAAGATAAGATTACCAGTATGTTTAGCTAATTATGTTGGAGACCGACCATGTTCATCGACTTGGTGCACTGGCTCACACAACTGCCTCTTTACCACCAAATCAGATTGCAATCTAGCAATCATTGCAGATGTTCCTTATTTCTGCTAGAAGATAATGATATAAGATTATCTGATATTTAAGTATAGTTAAATTTATTATTATATTATACTTTTATATTATTATATTATTTAATATTTTAAATTTAATAATTTGCTAATTAGTTTATTTTTCATGTATTCAAATATTAATTGATTATTAAATTTAATTATATTTATGAAATTTCTATAGTTCAAAAAATTGTATTATATTATGTTGTAATATACTATATGGAAGATGTAAATTTAAAAAAAGATATATACATGGCTATTAAATTCATAGGAAAAGATTACATTGGAAAATTTCAGACGTTTAGAAAAAAAAAGACTAAAACTTTGTTATTGTGTATACCCAAGTTCCCAAAGACATGTATATTTACAAAGAGTGGAGCTACTTTTCCACATAGACACTACATCCAAACTAAACTCACACTAAAGACACTATACATATTTAGTGTACATATTAACTTAGAAGTTTTTTCCACTTCTCAGAAGAACTAATCAAGCGGTTTAACTTTGAAGTTTAAATAATTCACCATTTCTAGAATTTCACAAACTTTCTCTATGTCATGATCATCAATTGTCGAAATGTCAAGTGCAATATTCTCCAGATCATCGAGAATGCCATGGACATGACATTTGATAGACTGAAATTCTCTATCCATGAATGATTGGATGAATATATTTGATCCAGTAGACTCACTGGGGCTAGGAGGTTTGATATATTTCTCAAATTTTGTTTTCTCGTTGCAAAAATGTTCCTCATAGAAATGTACATCCATTTTCTATAAAAAAAATATATTAAATAAGAAATAAAATATTTAAAATTTAAATGTGTATGGGTTTCAATGAAAAAATACTGAACAAATGACAACAATATAGCAATTCAAAAGCTACCGATATATCATCACTTCTTAAAAAAACAAAAAAACTATTGGGGACTTCGAAGGAGGGAATATCATACACCATATTGGGTTTTCACTATTAACAAAATCAATATTAACAAATACAACGCAAAAAAAACTTATGACCTATGTGGACCTTTTACATGAGTTGTCTTATCTATTCAAAAAGTTCGAGCAAGTAGTTGGAGAATGTAGCAAAAGAAGCTGAGTCTTTGAAGTTTTGTCTAGATAATTTTGTTAAGTTAGTATTTAGATCATGAACCAATTGGATATGGCTTATATTCTAATGACTTGAACTTGAATGAGAGTGAATGTGACCTTCAATTTTCAAGGATGAAGTCTAGTGGTTTGACCCACTTATAATTATAAAGAAATATACACTTTATAAGGGTAATATTATTCATGGTATTGCAATATTTATTTTCCTGTAGGATTCATAATCTATTCTCCGTGTCATATATAAACCATACTCTGTATGCTTTTAAGTGGATTTTGAAGGAAGATGTAGAGGATATGAGAAGAAAAAAAAAAATAGAGCATCAAAAGGAAATAGTGCAGTGAAATTTAAACACAGAATTTGCCCAAATTTATTTTCTATTTATATTCATATACCAGTGCTTACAAAAGATACATCAAATATAAAGTTATAGAGTTGTTGCTCTCAAGTTTGTTCTCATTCTCTCAAAAAACTAACTTCAAAATGACCACCAAACTTCTATTAAAAAAAAACATTTGTAGAAGTTATGTATGACCCAGCTAAGGAGGAAAAATTAAATGCATTTAATTTTTGCTAGCTGGGAAATCTTGTCTAAGAAGATATAGATTTGCATTTTTACCAAAATTTGTCATCTCATGTAACTTTCAAAATATTGATTAAATGATATTAGCTGGAGAATGAAATCTCACACATGTGAGAATATTTGCAAGATTTGTTGGGGGCCTAAAATGAAGATCTACAATGGTAGAAATAAATGAGGCAGATGGGATTAGTTTTCTAACACTCCCCCTTAATCAGAACTGTTGTCATCCATGATTCCCAAGCCGTCTCTTTGATGAAAAAAACTATCTCTTGCCAATGGCTTTGTAAAAATATCAGCATACTGTTCTTCAGACTTGCAATGCTCCAAAATAACTTCACCATCATTGATTAGTTCCCTTATAAAATGATACTTTGTATCAATATGTTTGCTTCTTTTATGGAAAACTATGTTCTTGGATAGTACAATTGCTGAATTGTTATCACAAATTATTTTAGTTGCCCCTTCTTGTTCATGTCTTAAATCTTTTAATATCCTTCTCATCCATATGGCTTGGCATGCTACCCCTGTTGCCACTATATACTCACATTCAGCTATAGAAAGTGAAACAATTGGTTGTTTCTTGGAAGCCCAAGAAATGACTCCCAAATCCAAATGAAATGCATAGCCTGATGTGCTTTTTCTATCATCTAAACTGCTTTCCCAATCATTTCTCGTGTAGCTAGCTAACTTCAAATTATTTTTTGCACCATACAAAATTCCATATGCCTTTGTTCCATTAACATATCTCATTATTTTTTTGGCTTCCAACCAGTGTGTCTACTTTGGGGTCTCCATAAACCTTGAAATTAAACTCACTGCATACATTATATCAGGTCTTGTTGTAGTTAAATACATTAAACTTCCGACCATACTTTTGTAAAGGTTTGGCTTGACATTGTTGCTGCAATCATCCTTACTCAATTTAATACCTGTGGTTGTTAGTGTTGGAGCAGACTTTCTATTTTGCATTTTAAACCTCTTGAAGATCTGATCTACATACTTTTATTGACAAATAAAAATACCATTCTTCTTTTGATGCACTTCTATTCCTAAGAAGTATCTTAACAACCCTAGATCAGTCATCTCAAATTCACTTTTCATTATTTCTTTGAAATCAACAATGAGAATATCATCCTTCCCTATGAATATTAAGTCATCTACATACAAAACAACAATTAAGATCTTACCATCACCTTCATTGATGTAGAGATTAGGCTCACCATCACTTTTGTTCAAGTTATTGCTCAAGAAGTATGTGTCAATTCTACTTTACCATGCTCATGGTGCTAGCTTCAAACCATAAAGTGCCTTTTTCAGCTAATACACTTTGTCTTCTTGTCCTTGAAGCTCATATTCGGGTGGTTGTTCTATATTCACCTCCTATTTTAATACTCCATTTATAAATGCTGACTTTATGTCCATTTCATATACCTTCCGTTTGTGTTGAGTTGCTATTGCCAAGACTACCCTTATTATTTCCATCCTTGCAATGAGAGCATAAGTTTCATCATAGTCTCTACTTGGTTGTTGTTTGTATCCCTTGACAACCTATGTTGCTTTATGCCTTTTAATCCTTCCTTCTACATTGCATTTTGTCTTATACGTCCAATTTACACCTATAACTTCTTTTCCTTTTGGAAGACTCACTAACTCCTTAGGTTAAAAATGGGGAATAATAGTGAAAACATTGATCAACCACAACCGCAACAACCAAGCCCTCCTGCACAAAACCATCCTTTGCCAAACCCCCCCTCAATTCAGGATTTAATTGAACAAAATTTGAACCAATTGAGGGGGATTGCAAATATCTATCGTAGGATCCCTCACTAGAACCCAATGTTTGATCTCGTCACATCCATCATAAAGAGTATATAAACCGTCACTGATGAGCACAGTGCTGCTCTTTTGTGGTGAGATTCTATGAGGGAGCAATATGCAGATGGCTTGTCCTATAAGGAGATCAAGAATCTCAAGATATCCAAAGCCGATATCGCCGCATTGTTTGTGAATTCCCGCACTGGTCAACTAGTAGACCCCAAAAAAACAAAACTTTGTATCAAATGGTGCACAAATGATGATATTGTGAAAAACTTTTGGGATCATTGGTGGATGGTTTTCGATAAACCACCCAACAAAAATATTGATGTCCCCTTCTACTTCATCAAAAAATTGTATGCTAAGTTTCTTTTACGAAAATATCTGAACTACTTTGACATCCAACCTTTCCAGGGTGTGGGTTTAGGTATGCCCCAAAATAGATCTAGGGAAGTCAGAGTACTCTAGGGACCATATTTCCCCCCTCCTCTTATTGATCCCCCACATCCAATGCAGCATCCAGATATCATCTGTGAGGCGACATCAGAGACTATATTGGTTATTCACTCTTTGAGTAGCTTTTTGGTTTTGTCAGGTTGGGGTAGTAGTTCTGCCTTCTTTTGATGGTAGTAGTGCATCTAGTGGCGTTGACACTTCCTCCTCGGCTCCACACATTTGTGTGCCCCATAGTTGTGTCATGTGTGGGCACCTATGCTTGGGTCCAATTGGACAGCCTGTTGATCCTCCTGCGCACACTGAAGACTATGAGGTGCATGAGATGCACGATGCACCAGATGTTATGATAGGGATTGGAGGATACCCTGGAGAGTCCTTGCATGCTAGAGGCAAGGGGGAACCTTCATCATATGTTGATCATGTAGTGGTAGGATTTATATTTTCATAGTTCATTCTATATTTTAAATGAACATTTATAATCTAGATAATATTAAGTACTAATTTTTATTTACATAGTCTATTTAATAGTTGATGACAGAGGAGGAGTTGACATAGATCTAGGTGGGCACCTTGACAGTCATTTCATTTGGCCTTGATAGCTTTACGATACATATATTATTGCACCTAGTCATTTTTATTTTATTGTACATGCATGCTCATCATTTATATTGGTATTAATTAAATTATGTAGTAACTTGCATGTATATCTTATTTTACTCTTGTAGGGCATAAGTAGCATGAGTGTGGGGCTGTGTGATTCAGGATCTGGTAGTGTAGCTGGAGACAAGGGAAAGGTAATTGAATGCAAATATGATTGAATGAATAGTTTAAATAACTTACAATGATTATACATGTCTAGACATAGATTGATAGTTTCACATACTTGTTGTGTATATGTACAGAAAATTCTTGGCTTCACATCCTTGTTGACTACACCCATTATACCTAAAGAAGAAGAAGAAGAAGAAGAAGAAGAAGTCCACTTTTCTCCTTCCCTAGATAAAAACAAACGTGCCAAAACAATTTGAACTTATCCTCATACAATGGTCACAGTGCCTCCATCATTATCACTTATTCGATAATAAACCATCAAACTTGATTGGTTAGGGTTTAATAGCTGATAGGGTTTACCGGTTACATTGGATGGAAAGGTTTAACCCTTTACACTAGTTTACTGGTTCAACTCACAAACTTATACATACCGGTTTTCAGCATATTCCACCAAGCCCTTCTTACTAGTTACTAGCAAGTATCAAAAACAACATTATCAACAATAACATGAATACCATTACCAATTCAATTGACGTCAATGACAACATATAATTAATGTAATCTATAGGCAAAATGCCAACAATGCCAACAATATCCCCCTTTGGCATTGACGGCAATACTTAGATACCAATGCGTTTGATTGCTGCTGAGATTGGTGAATAGGAATCGTAGTTTACATTACCAAGTATTCACCTTGCTACTCATTGGAACCCTAAATTTTGGCAAAATTTAGGGTCTCCCAAATGAGATAATTTAGTGAACACCCCAAAAAATGCACCCATGAATCCTGATCCTGATGGGCAATTTGACCTTGTAATTATGTTTACCACCCATAAATAAGCATGGTCATCCATATTGAGCTTCCCATAATCAAATTTAATACCTCTCTCAAACAAAAATATTTATGGTTCACACCAACTGGAGTCGCACAACCAATCCAAGTAGCCATTTTCAAGGATTAATATCTTTCATGAGTCTTCATACTAGTTTGTTTGTTCCAATCAATTCCCCTATAAGTAAAGTGTTCCTATACCAATTTGTAGATCCTCACTACCTAATTTTTTATTTTTCCTACACCCATACCATTTGCAATTTATTTCATTTCTTCATTAAAAACTATTACAAGTGGCCCTTTGTTTTAGTTCATATTCTTCAACCTGGCGATCTCAATATTGAACTAGTTGTTCCCTATGATTCTCCACACCATTATGAACCCCTGTGCAAGTTTTTTCCATTTGATATTTTTTCTAAGCTTCAAACAAATGCACTTGAAAGGTGTAATACCAAACTCTATGACCTTTGCCAGCTCCTTCCTCCCTGCGACATAAAACCTTTATCCCACATTGGTAGTGGGGAGGAAATTTTTAATATTTAAATACAAAGCCACATATATCTTTAGTGTCTAAATCTTAAAGGCTTTTGACAAGAGGCTGCATGACGACTCAATGGACCCCACGCGCGTGCATGCATCTTGAGGAAATGAAAGTTTTACGAAAGAATGGCGAGGATGAGGGCTAAAGGTCGAGCAGGTTGGGAAGATCAGACAATGATCACATATGATCCAATGGTGGTCGCTATACCGCAATGAGAAACAGCTCGCCAGATACTATCACGGAACAACGACAAAGCACGTGCAGAAAAGGGTGATTAACGGGTGAGTAGATCCGAGGAAGATCCAATGGTTGTCACTATATCACGATGGGAAATAGCTCACTGGTTAATCATCATGACTTGGTGACAAGGCAAGCCTAGGTCTAGTGGAAGAATAGGTGGCACCCAAATGGACTTGTAAACCAATCCAGAGGTGACACATGGTAGGACACAGAGACAAAAAGGCGTGTTAACGAGAGTGCAGATTGAAGATGATCTGACAGTTGTCACTGGACTGCAAAGAGAAATAGTTTGATGGTTACCCAATGCGACCCAATGATAAAGAAGAGCCAAGGTCAAGTGGTGGGTCTGGCAATGATGAGATGGTAGTTAGGTGGCACCCAGGTGGATTTCGAGTGAACCAGGAGGTTCCACGTGGTGGATCTCAGTTAACAAATACAAATTAAAGATCGATTAAAGAATTATCCAAATCTGGGAGCCAATTTCTGCAAAAAAATACAAGCACGAGGATTGCCAGCTCGGGAAGAGTTATTATTTTGAAGTCTTAAGATTATAGTGATTAGAAATTGAATATTTTAACCATAGTTAATTAAATATAAAATTTGTTCCAATTGGTGCGAAGGGTCATAACCCTAAAGTTGTAGAGTAAATTAACAAAGGTGGAAATTAAGCATTGTAACAGTTGGAAAAAAACTCCTTGAATATTATAAAAGGAGACATCAAAACTGGAGAGAAAAGAGAATATAGGACACGAGACAAATACTATAGCCTTGAGCATACTATTGTGCTATTTTGAGGCTTTAATAGAATCAATCTTTTTTTTCTCTGCATATGTGTCGTGGATTATCTCATTTTCTATAGGCAGTTGTTTGTGATATTATCTAAAGGAGATAAGGTTAATCATATTCTCATAGTGAATTTTATGTTTCTGTGTTATAAACTTGGATTAAAAGGATCTACTTGTGAATTGTAATTGTTCCTCGTAGTTCTTCCTTGGATGGTCCTTTAAGGTTAAGGTTAAATTCATTCAAGCAGTTTATGATATAAACATTTAGTAGATCTCATAAGAAATAATAACTGACAGACTTACCAAAGGGGGTAGGTTTAAAAACTATCTCACAAATCATACATTAAGTCCTTGAGAAATATACAGACTTTTTAGCCCAAATAATAGGAAAGACACTAGTCATTTACAAATCACAACCTTTACCATATTGATTACCTTTACATTAAAACTATAGGTTAAGTAAGTAGGATTCGCATAACAAATTAGTAATAGTGTACATACATATAAATTTCAATTACAAAGATAGAATAGCTTCCACAACAACAATCTTGAACTCGTCTAAAAAATATCTATCCTAGGAACCTATGCCATTCTAAGATAGGGAAGAATTTAGATCAAGATACTCAATCTTCTATAAAAAGCATTAGTCATCGAAATCTACTAGTGAATAGGTATACCCGCCTAGGTCTTGTAGAGCCTAAAGTGAGAGAGTTAGTAACCAAATAGGTTCACTCTATAAGTCGGCCAAGTAAAATTGGAGGGTTTGATCATAGGAGTTGGCATTTCCTTAGAACCTATCCAACCTGTTGATTTGAGGGCCAAAAGATTGGTGACTTTGCTAGTGAGAGTATTCATTTAAAAGGAATCTGTTGTGGGAAAGAACTCATATAAAAAGAAACAAATTTACTCTCTAGAGAGAGGTGGTGACTCTGAAGTAAAGAGAAGAAGTTTTATGTATGGGAGGAGGTCAATAACACAAGGCCATCCAATAATACAATTAAACTTTGATCAGAAAAGAAACAAGAAAAAACCAAACAAAGAACCAACAAATGATCCAATGGAACACATGAATGATTTCATGAGTGAGAGGTATAACCAGTATTACTCTAAAAATAACTCATAGTCATCTTGGAATAAACAAAACCATACAATTCCTACATGCCCAAGAAATGAGGACTTGGCAGCTACAGATAAAGCACGAAAAGGAAAATTCCCTCCTAGTTTTGAAAATCGTCGCTCCAATTCGAGAGAAAATACATCAAGTTCCTCAGGTTCAAGCAGGATGAATGCACCAGACCGTTTTGTAGATTTAATGAAACAAATGTTAGATGTGGCTACCAAAATGAAAGATACTGGAAGAACAAGGGAGTGTGTGGAATTATGTGCTAAGCTGGGCATTAATATTAATGAAAATAATATTGATCATGACCTGAATAAGCACAAAGAAAAATACCAACATGCAATCCAAGGATCAAACAAGGGAAGAAATCATAAAAATGAAACCAACACAAGGAACAATACCTATAAGATAACTGGAAAACCCCTATATGATCATGGGAATGACAAATTTTCATACACCCATGTACCTCATGAACATCAGTACAATCCTTATAACAACTTTACATGTCAAAATCAATTCCAACCCCGAAACCAATTTCCCTATTATAACAACATGAGTTAGAACCATGGAAATTTTTTCTACGGAGGGTATGGATTGATGAGTATAGAATGTATCAGACAATTCAAATTTTTAGGAATGATGGTGTATCCTCATCCAATTCCAAATGAAATCAGAATCGCAGTACCAAAATTCATTGGGAGTAATGCTATCACAAGAGAAGCACATTGCAAAGCTTTTGATACAGTCATGGAATATTTTTGCCTCCCATACAAAGATGATAAAATGAATTTAATGATGCAGTCTTTGATAGAGGATGCATGAGATTGGTTTAGAGCACTACTTGATTTTTCAATAAGTAGCCTTGCATAGTTTAAAAGACTTTTTCGTGAATAATATGGAGATCAAAATAGCCCTAAGTTTGCACTACATGAAATCATAAGTATTAAGAAAGAACCTAATGAGACAGTGGTTGATTTCAATAAGAGATTCAATAGAGTTATAAATAAAATTCCTAATAGGATAAAACCGGTCCCAGAAGTAAGTATCTTGTACTACATAAATGCATTTGACAGCAAGACAAATTATGAACTCGGAACAAAAAAATCCTACAACTCTTCAAGGAGTTATGAAATCTGCTATAATTATAGAAAAAAATAGAAAAGTTGCTGGGAGAGTTGGGAAGAGAGAAGATACAAGGTTGTTTAACCCAAGAGCTCCCAATCAAACTAAAGATGAAGATAAACTGGACAAGGTATTAAAGGATTTATTTGTGAAAGTAAATAAAACAGAGAAACAATAGTTCTTCTGTCATGACAACTATTTCTAAGATATCTGTCTTAGGTAGAGGTTTGGTAAAGATATTTGCAAGTTGCTCCTTGGTAGAGACATGCTCCAAGATAACATCTTTATTTTGAACTTTTTTCCTCAAGAAGTGATATTTCATTTCAATGTGCTTAGTCTTTGCGTGCAAAAACAAGATTTTTTGAAATGTTTATTGCACTTGTGTTGTCACACAAAATCTTTATTGGTTCTAAGATTTCCATCTTCAAACCTTGCAAAATGTGTCTCATCTAGATAGCTTGTGTAAAATTCATATAAGCTGCTACATACTCAGATTCAATAGTAGATTATTAAGTACAACTCTTCTTTTTACTACTCCATGAAACTAGCCTTCCTCCTAGAAATAATGCTCCATCGGTAGTACTCTTCTGGTCATCAATATTACCTACCCAATCAGCATCTTTATATTCTTTCAAGTCAAAACTTACACCATATGGATACCATAACTCATAGTCAACTCCTCCTCCATAGCTTTCACCCAATGATCATCACCGAATGCCTCTTTAGCACTTCTAGGTTCAAAGGTGGAGATCATGCAAGATTTCTCTCTTATTCTCCTTCTAGTTAGTTTTGCATCAGCATCCTTATTTAGGTTCAGCTTCTTCATTATCATCTTACTCTAAATTTATTTTTTCCGGTTGAACAAGTACATTAGGATTTGCTCTACCGGTTTCTGATTTAACAGTTTCAGGTTCCAAAAGAAAAATGCAAGGATCTTCATCCTTCTTCTCAGAATTGGTTCCTTCGAAAACTTCAGGACATTCATCTACATTAACATCAACACTTTCAAGAATTTTTTGTGTTTGGTTGTTGAAGCATTTATAGGCCTTACTCTTGGTGGAATAGCCAAGAAATATACCTTCATCACTCTTAGCTTCAAACTTGTTTATGTAATCATCTCTTTTAATAAAACATTTGCTTCCAAATATCTTAAAATAGCTAACATCAGATGATCTCCTATACCAATACTCATATGGGGTCTTGTCCTTACCTCTTTTCACGAGAACTCGGTTAATTGTGTACACAACTATACTTATAGCTTCTTTCCAAATTTTCTTTGCTACACCTCCTTGTATCAACATAGTTCTAGCAGCTTCAACCACTGACTGGTTGTTTCTCTCTTCTATACCATTCTTCTATGGTGTCCTTGGTGCAGAAAGTTATCGCTTGATACCATTATCATCACAATACTTAGTGAACTCCACAGAAGTAAATTCACAGCCTTGATCTGTTTTTAGATAGTTTATCTTTTTTCCACTCTCTTTCTCAACTAAGGCTCTGAATGCCTTGAATTTACCAAAAGCTTCATTCTTATCCTTTAAGAATGTGACCAACATCATCCTTGGACAATCAATAGTGAAGATCATGAAGTATCTGTCACCTTGAGCTTTGTGTTCTTATTGGTCCACATAGATCTATATGAACCAAATCTAACAAGTTCTCTATTGAGAAGGACTTTCTCTTGAAAGTTGAAGAAGTCATCTTTGCTAGCTGACATTCTTTACAAAGAGCATTAACTAGTTTGTCTAGCTGAGGCATACCTCTTACTATCTTAGATTTGCTTACTTTAACAATATTGTCAAAATCTATATGACAAAATCTCCTATACCAAAGCCAGCTATCATCTATTTTTTCAATCAAACAGTTGCTAACTTTAGGATTGAGATGAAATAGATTACCTGTGGTCTGTTTCCTGGTTGCAGTCAATTCACCTTTGTTGTCAAAGATTTTGCACATTCCATTTCTAAACTCCAGTGGGTATCCTCTATCATTAATTTGTGTAACACTTAAAAGATTGTGTGTCAGGCCTTTAACCCAATAGACATCATCAACACAACTCTTCCCATTAAGAGAAATATCTCCCTTACCTTTAAGCATACAGGGTGTGTCATTGCCAAATCTGACAACACCACCATCAAATTCCTTTAAGGAAATAAATTTTATTCGATCACCGGTCATGTGATGTGAATAACCACTATCAATGATCCAAACATCAAAGTTATCCATTTTGGATACTAGTGCGTTCTGATATGATATTTCTTCCTTAATAGCTACAAACACAATATCTTCACTAGCATCATCATCAGATTCTTCATCAGTAATACTACTGTCAATAGCTACAAGACAATCTCTCTTGCCTTTACCCTTATACTTCTTAAATTTGTCTCTCTTGTATTTATTTTCACCATTAGGGAAATTTTCTACTATATGAACAATCTTGTTGCATGCAAAACATTTCAAAGGTAGCTTACCTCTATATTTACCAGTGCATCTAGGGAGTCATTTTGCCAACAATGCTTCAAGTTCTACTAAGTTGTCTTCATCTTCAGCATCTCTGCTAGATCTAGATTCATAGCTATGGTCAATATCTCTACTTCTTCTCATAGATGAGTTAGAGACAGAAGCTCTGAATGCAGATTTTGATTTCTATACACTACCATCATAGCCATTTAGTTCAAAAGCAGCAAGTTTTCTAATAATATAGTCAAGAGTTACCTTTGTCTTGTCAATGGATTTCAACTCTTCAATAGCTACAACTCAGATACCATAGACTGGTAGTAGGGTTCTCAGTACCTTATTGATTACTATGGCATCTTCCACTTTCCCTCTTGTACTCTTTATCTCACCAACTATCTCTTTAATCTTTTGCCCATACTGTTGGATATTATCACTTTTGGACATTTTCATATCATCGAACTTTCCTCTTAAACTCTCTTCTTTGGCAATCTTGACATGTTCATCACCGCTATAAATATCTTCTAGTTTCTTCCATACTTCATATGTAGTTTCAAGACCATGGACATCTACATATTCACCATCAGACAGGGAATTGATAATAGCCTCTAATGTCTGGTGATTTTCTTATTGTTCTTTCTTCTAATCATTAGTCAGGGGTCCAGTAGGTGTAATATACTTATTTTATATATGATCCCAATACTGACTACCAAGACTCTTAATGTAAATCTTCATTCTGTCACTCCATATTGTATAGTTATCTTTGTTGAACTTCAGACCTTCTTTTTCATCATGATCTACAAGATCTTTTCCTCAAGCTATTAGGCTTTTAGATTAAGAGGACTTGAGGTGCTATGATACCAATTGATGATATGATGAAAGAATAAGTATCCAATAGAATATTGAGAGGGGGGAGGGGTGAATCAATATAATGAAAAACTGATACAAACTTCCAAATACTCAAATTCAGTCACACAAAGTAAACATATCTCAGTTAAGATCTTGACATCAACCAGTTTAACTATTATGACAACTTAACAGTAAAAAAATTCAATCTTGTAAACATCAACAATGCTTAATCATAGCTCAACATATTCATCTATCAATGCTTCTACTTATCATGTGGAAAACCCAAATAGGTAAAAGCCACGGTGAGATGAGACTCACAAGGATAGCTATCTAAAATCTTCTGAAGTTTGCCCTGTTAGGAGCCAAGCTTGTTAAAGCTTTACAATAAGTCCTATTAAGAATTAATTCTAGTTAGGAATCACCCAGTTAGGGGATTTACAAATATGTCATGATGAAAAGCACAATACCCTGTTAGGAGTAACCTCACTGGAGGATTTAAGAATCCAAGCTAATGGACCACCTTGTTAGAGGATTTAATGAGTAACCAATCTTGTTAGAGCTTACTCGGTTAAGGGATTTCACTTCTACTATAATTGTTAGAAAACAATAGGTTTTCTTGATCTATCTTAGTAGCACTACATTTGCTTGATCAGATCCTTCTAAGCTTCAATCTGTCTACACTCAAAGTGTAGATCCATTCACCAATTAGGCAACTAAACACTCAACAAGTTTCTATCAATCTTGCTAACCACCTTTACTAACAACTTCATCGACCTTAAATACAAATTAGTTAGGTTGGTAACACAAAAAAAAAAACTAATTCTCACCATCGAGATTACAAATAAGTCGGTACAATCTTGACTGTTAGAAATCATGACAATCTCTTCACATTCTTCAAGAAAATTCTAACCCCTCCATGATCACCACTTCATCAGACTTTGTAACTCATCACACGATGTGCATTAGATGCAATCCACTTTTCTCCTTCCCTAGACAAAAAGCAAATGCGCCAAAACAATTTGAACTTATCATCATACAATGATCAGACGTGTCTCCATCATTACCTCTTATCAGATAATAAACCATCAAACATGATCAGTTAGGGTTTAACTGTTGATGGGGTTTACCGTTTATATTGCATAGAAAGGTTTAACACTTTACACTGGTTCTATTAGGGCAGCATTTTATTAGTTGGCGAAAAAATCGTCAATCTTATTCAATCAAATGTTGTCGCATGGCCAATTTTTCATTCTTCTCATCTTGATCACAAACCATCAGTTTTAACATTTCCAATGAGGCATTATTACCCTATGCATGCTCCTATTTTTCCCCACCCACTCGTTCAAACACTTGGGGTCATACCCTACTAGCGTCGTCCCTTGAGCACCCTAAGTGCTAAAAATTGTCAAACTTTGACAGACTCTAACTTGGAATCCATGGTACCTGTAAATGATTTGTTTGAACCCACGGGGCTATGAGAGGGGTCCCTAAAAAATCCTATCTTGATTTTTCAAGATTCCCTACAGTTTTATTAGAGAAACATTTTTTCAATTAGCAAAAATATTGTCAGTCTCATTCAATAAAACATTGTCACGTGGCCAATTTCTCATTCTTCTCATCGTCATCACAAAAAATTGGTTCTAAAATGTCTAGTGAGGAATTCTTACCCTATGCATGCTCCTTTCCCCCCCCCCCCCCCCCCTCCACTTGGTCGAATGCTTGGGGTCATACCCTATTAACGTCGTCCCTTGAGCACCCTAAGTGCTAAAAATTATAAAACATTGAAGGGCCCTAACTCAAAATTCATGGCACCTACAAACAATCCATTTGAACCTATGCGACCAAAGGAGGGGTCCCTACAAAATCCTATCTCGATTTTTCAAGATTCCCTACGGTTTTAGTAGGGCAGCATTTTTCAGTTGGCAAAAAATTCACCATTCTCATTCAATTAAATGTTGTCAAGTGGCCAATTTTTTGTTATGCTCATCTTGATCATGAACCGTCGGTTCTACATGTCCATTTAAGCATTTTTACCCTATTCATGCTCCTAGTTTTCCCTCCCCCACTCGGTCGAATGCTCAGGGTCAGACCCTATCAGCGTCGGCCCTTGAGCACCCTAAGTGCTAAAAAAATTCAAACTTTGATGAGCCCTAACTAGAAATACATCACACCTGCAAATGATCCATTTGAACCTACGGGGCCACGAGAGGGGTCCCTACAAAATCCTATCTCAATTTTTCAAGATTCCCTACGATTTTATAAGGGCAACATTTTTTCAGTTGGGAAAAAAATCATCAGTCTCATTCAATTAAATGTTGTTGTGTGGCCAATTTATCATTCTTCTCATTATGGTCATGAACTGTTGATTCTGACATGTCCAGTTAGGCATTCTTACCATATGAATGCTCCTATTCCCCCCCCCCCCCCCCCAACTCGGTCAAATGCTTGGGGTCATACCTTACCAGCATTGTCCCTTGAGTGCCCTAAGTGCTAAAAATTATCAAACTTTGATGGGCCGTAACTTGAAATTAGTGGCACCCATGAATGATTTGTTTGAACCTATAGGGCCACGAGAGGGTTACCTACAAAATCCTATCTCAGTTTTTAAAGATTCCCTATGGTTTTATTAGGGCAGCATTTTTTTAGCAGATAAAAAAATTGTCAGACTCATTCAATGAAAAAATATAGATAAACAAGGATTACATTGTAGACACATAATGATCATCAATATTTACATGTATTGTATACATATAATTACCATTACACTTGCATGTGACATCCATGAACGGATATGCAAATATGATTTTTCATCATTTTCAATACAACTACACCAATGTACTCATGTATAGATACATTGTATATCATCAATATAACTAAACCAGTTTGCTCATGGACATCGTATATCATCATAAAAAAGTTACATTAATTGACATCTATATATAAATACAACATCCCACTTCATCTGCATCAGACATCCTCATGTCCTAAGAGAAAAACTTACATAAAGCAATGTTTGCATATAAATGAAGACCAAAATAAGCAACCTTTTTATGTGAAATGAATGTGCTACAAGAAACAAATTATAACACTTCATACAAATTATTTTGTCAAATTATAAATAGATCATTTGAAACATTTTAAGATACACAAGATTGTATAGTTATGAAACTTACCAGTTTCTCTGCAAAGTCTACAAGAATAACTTTGAAGAAAGACTCATGTTGATTAAACCCCTTCTCACTGCATTTCTCATTGCATTTCTTTACATGGTTGAAGATTATGGTAGATATTATCATTTCTAAATGTAAATACATTTACTTGAAATATTTTGTGAAAGTTTACAAACTTTAATCACATTGACAAATTGAGGGACTTAGTGTTTACACACCAAATTTAATCTCATTAATGCACACATAGCATACTGTGTTCTGTTTGGCTATAAAGTTTTACAGTTATTGAAAAGAAAACTTAAAAAGTATCTAAATATTGATAGCCCCAAGGAATATATACCATCACCAAGAGTAAACTAGTCAATGACGGATGATATAGCATGAACTTGTATTTTTAAGAATTGTTAGTCTACACATAAAATGCATGCATGAGCATAAAGGCTTTATGACAATCACTTCTAATGAAATGAATGATAATAAATGAAAAGGTGGGATTATATACCATAAAAATATGTCCCTTCGAATTATATTGAGTGAACCCACTATGTTGATGCAAAAATCATAATGCGATAGTGTTGTATAGCATCAAAAAGACCTGCATGAGCATAAAGGTTTTGTAACAATTATATCATCAAAAATTGTCAGAAAGTGTTATCTATTATCAAAAATTGTAATGCTCATCAAATGCATGATAATAAGCCATCTTACAAAAATGTGTCCCTTTGAATTATATCAAGTGTATCTGCTATGTGCATGCAAAAACCATGTTGCAAAAAAAAATGTTCATCAATAGACTTCCATTTTGAACACATCCTTAATATACACGCAATGAAATTGAACATTAAGGTTTCATGATCATTGTTTGAAATGAAATCCATGATAAAAAAAGAAGGCACCATTAAAGATCTACTACTCAAGTGTTTCTGAAGGGTCATCTCTTGGCTTAAGAGTATCCAGTATTGCTTCATGATAAGTAGTAGTCACTTTTCATAGGTCTTTGGTCTCCGGCTTTTCTTGATGCTTCAACAACTTGACATTTGTAGCTATAATAGGGTATGAATACATGAGAATTGTTTTGTCTCTCATAGTCTTCAAATGTAGGTATGCCATTCTTTCTAATCATGTATGTTCGTAACCAAGTTCACACAAAAACAAATGAACCTGTAGGATATGTGAACCCATGATCATTTATAACTGGTTATGTCAGCTTCTATTTTACCCATACACATTTTGCTAACCAATATTCTAATCTCTCTTCAATCCCTTATGGTGTAATAACTACAAAAACATGTCCTGGCTGTACAAGATCTGATAGACAGTCATACTCAAATGAAACTTCCATGTCATCATTTGACAAGGATATTATTTGAGACAAAGGAGTTAGATATTATGGAACCCACGTATCCACCCACTCACTTGACTCGAATTGATCCCAATCACATCGAACACAACTTTGACCAAAAAAAGCCAACGCTCGTATCCAAATGGTCCATGTACTTGCATCTAAGCTGAGAAATGAATGCATCTTTGAAGAATCTTTAATTGTTTGACAATCCAATCTGTCTCTAACTGTGCCTTCCTCAACCAACCAAAAGAATCTGGTCACTACTAAATCAAGAGTACTTGCATGTGACAATGTTGAACTACACCAATCAACAATAGAACATGCATTAGAGAAATTTGGACCTAAAATCCTTAATTGCTCCTTAACTAAAGCTCTCTTGAAACATGCACTTGCTCCATCATTCTCCCCCTTCCCATGCCCTGCATCAATAAAACACCAAATATGAGTTATATGCCTCTCTACATGCATTCTGCTCAACCAATAAAGCATAGAGGTATTTTTAAACTGATTCATACAGTTATTAGACCATATGATATGTTGATCAATTTCAATATATTTCTCATGCAAGAACTCAAAATAATTCTTGAAAGAATGTGGCACATACTCAGAGGAGTGTGATCTATCCTCACTCATATAAAAATGATACTCCTTGATTATCTTCATGTCCTCTTATGTACTATCAGGAGCATGCCTATATATCATATGAACAAAAATAGCAATCTGGATTGAATTGTAGTACTGAGAATTTACCTCATTCAGTGGTTGCAATGCATAGTTCTCTACAAAATCAACCACCGATACAATAGTGTCAATCGGTAAAGAGTTCTTACACATCCTGAACTATTGATCCAACCATTGAGACCTATGGGTGTTCCTTGCACACTTGTTGAAAATATTTTCCTTGAAATCCAAAGTAAAATCAGCAACACTCACTTCTCTTGAGACTAATTTGCATCTAGAACCTTCACCTCCACTCTTAAAAGTATATTTCATTGTCTCATATCTTTGTTTCTTAACACAATTATTTCCAAACTTGTGTTCATTTCCCTCATGAAAACATGAAACAAAATTTGACAAATCACCACATTGTGAGCACTTCTCATTCAAACAATCATTTCTATAGAAATAGCAGCCATCATCTGTAGGACATAAAAATAGCTCTTTCAAGTCTTTTGATGATCTCAGAAATAGCATTGCCCCATACTCTTGAAACATCTCATTATTATGCATCATAGAACGAATATGGCATAATAGTTCATGGCACATTGAAAACTCCACATGGTACTTGCAACAACAAGTATTATGAATATTAAGAGGTACACAATAAAATGGCTTCAAAGATTCAAGGCCCTTTGTGATATTTGCAAAGTTGGATGTACTTCACAAAAAAAATTGTACAACATTGTTTGGCTTGATTCCAAGAAATATTTGGGATGTAGTGTGCGGTCTCGGTTGCTGATTCTTAATTTCAAAAAATATTTTACATTGGGTGATACTCTAGAATTATAGTGCCAAAATTGTTGAGTCTCCTCCTTCACATTGTCCATCAACTTTCTATCAACATGTGGAAGCCTCCAACCAAAAGCCCAAGTATCATGTTGAAGTGGATCCTCAAGTCTTTGTCTTCGTGCAAGTGCTCTATACAAATTTTTACGATTTATGTTCAAATCGACACAAGTTTGCCTCATTTGATGAGCATTCCTAAATTGATGGCTTACAAAGGAGGTTGTAATCATTCTTTGACCTTCTCTCTTATCTCTTTCCTTGGTATTCTTTCCAATAGAATTGAGAGCATCAAACAGATTTTTAGCAATAATAAAATTTCTCTCCATCTTCTTGGTCATACAAATATTCAATTTGTTTAGAAATGGTCTTATCTTTATCATCTTTAGCAATTGAACAAAAAGTTGACATTTCTTAGTCAATGTCTTATTGCTAAATTTTTGATCGAAAAGTTGTGTAGCCCACAATCGAACGGTTCTTGTTGACCTCTTGCCTTCAAGATTCTCAATAATGTTCTTATCAATTTCAAGTAACCATTTTGGGGTTTTGGAAGGTCTTGGATTTTGAATGTGTCTTTCATCCATGAGAGGGTCTTCATTTCCTAAGTAATTAGGTGTTACATATTATTCACTTGGTTGAGCAATTCCACCTTCAATGTCAAAGTTTTCTACATTTTCACCTCCAATGTTAAAATTTTCCACATGTTCACCTCCCATGTCAAAATTTTCTACATTTTCACCTCCAATGTCAAAAAATTTCATATTTACACCAAAATTATGGACACCTTCATTGTCAACTCCCAAATTTTCCCTTTCCATTCTCACATCATGTTGAGCATTTTCATTATCACTTTTAACATTTTCAACATGTTCAACATTTTCACTTTCAAAATCTACATTTTCATTTTTAATAACTTGTTCAACATTTTCAAATTCAATTTCATCTTCACTTGAAGTAACATTAGCAATATTTAACATACCTTGTCTTCTCCTCCTATGAAATTCTCTATCTCTTTCTCTATTTCTTTTGTGTTTAGACTTCCGACGATTACTACTCCCCATTTACCTCCATAGAGATGCTCCTAAATGATTGACAATTTAAGATTTGACTTTAAGAATCTCTCTAAAGAAAAAATTTGTCTCAACCTGTCTGAAAACCCGCGATTGTCGATAGAAATCAGAATGTAAAAAATGTGGGCCATTGGAATCCACAAAATTGCCCACAAGGCTCTTTTTTATTTACAGAAATTAGATATCTGATTTTAATGCATAAATTTGGGGTCCCAAAAATAATTCCCGTTGCTACCTTTTTTTACTATTGCCACATTAATGGAAGTGGTAGAAATTGGATATCTTATTATATCAGATATGCGATTTAGTACTCATATTTTAGAGAGAGAGAGAGATTAGGGGAGGGGGAGAGAGAGAGATTAGGGGGTAGGGGGAGAGAGAGATTGGGGGATAGAGAGAGATTAGGGGAGAGGGAGAGAGATTGGGGAGAGAGAGAGAGATTGGGGGAAGAGAGAGAGAAAGAGAGAGATTAGGGGATAGGGAGAGAGAGATTAGGGGAAAGGGGAGAGAGAGAAATATTAGGGGAGGGGGGAGAGAGATAGATTAGGGGAGAGGTGGGGGAGGGGGAGAGAGAGAGAGAGAGAGAGAGAGAGAGAGAGAGAGAGAGAGAGAGAGAGAGAGAGAGAGAGAGAGATATTAGGGGCAAGAGTGAAAGAGAGAGATTAGGGGGGAGAGAGAGAGATTAGGGGGGAGAGAGAGAGAGAGAGAGAGAGAGAGAGAGAGAGAGAGAGAGAGAGAGAGAGAGAGAGAGAGAGAGAGAGAGAGAGAGAGAGATTAGGGGAGAGGGGGAGAGAGAGATTAGGGGAGAGGGAGAGAGAGACTAGGGGAGAGGGAGAGAGAGATTAGGGGAGAGGGGTCATATGACCCCTTAGGACCCATAATGACCCAATATGGTGTCATAAAGGGTAATATTGTGTCCTAAGGGGTCATATGGTTTCTTAAGGGGTCATATGACACAATATGACCTATAATGACATAATTTGGTATCATAAGGGGTCATATGTTGTCTTAAGGGGACATAAAACCCAATATGACTCTATAGGATGATAGACTTATAAACCACTGAGATGGGGGGTGAATCAGTGACAACAAAAACAATACTACTTTGAACACTAACCGGTTGAGATACATAATAAGTTTTCTAAACACTATGCATGCCATCCAAAATGATATTAAAGCATCCACAATAAGTAAAACATCCAACATTACACAAGTATTTATACATGTAAAACCCAAATGGGAAAAACCACAGTGAGATGGGACTCACAAGTTAACTATCTCCAGTAATAGATAACTGACCGGTTAAGGTCTACAAAAATTGCTCTGCTAGGAGCAAATCCTGTGAAATATCCCTGAGATCTGTTAGGAGCTATACCCTATTAAATGTAGCACCCTGTTAGGAGTAACCTCAGTAGAGGATTTCTGAATCCAAACTAATGGATCACCTGGTTAGAGGATTTGTACAATGAAGCTTGTTAGAGTTACCCAATTAGGGGATTTGGCTATTGTAGTTATTAGAAAACAACAAGTGGTGTGATCTAATAGTAGAACAACCTGCTTGAATAGTTTCTATTATGCTCACTCAAAACTACATCACCAATTTCATCACCGACATATCTTGCAATACCTTCAACTTCTATCTTGAAATATATAATCTCATGTTCTTGAATCTAAATCACAATGTCATTATATAGACACTAGATTTCATGTCGGCTTAGAAATCATATAATAATTACCTAGGTGCAGTGTATCTGGACAATCAAAACATAACTCATCACAATTTACTGGCAAAATGTCGGTTAAGGATAACTCATCACGACCAGTGATAACTCATCACATAATCAATAAATACTAGTTGGTACATTGATACCGGTTCAGAGTTAACCAATACTAACATATAAACTATTTTTCCTCAATTCGCTTCTTTGATGGTTTCCATTGAATCTCCAAGTTGGTGTCAGACCCTTTATGCACATACCAGTTGTCTGCATATAACAGTTAGACATCTTCCAAACCATCTTTAACAATACCGCTTACAATACAAGTAACTTTGAAATTAATAAAAATTATTGTGAACATATGTGTGCGTATACATGTTCCATCAATGACAAAACATGAATTCATCTATTACAGTCATCATCAAGCCAACATAGGACACAATCTGACCCATAAAGACACCGTATAGTGTACCAAGGGGTCATATTGTGTCCTAAGGGGTCATATGGTGTCTTAAGGGGTCATACAACACAATATGACCCCTTACGACACAATATAACCCATAACAACACAATTGGGTGTCATAAGGTGTCATTTGGTGTCTTAAGGGGTCATAAGACACAATATGACCCCTTAGGACACCATCAGAGCCATAATGACCCAATATGGTGTCATAAGGGGTCATATGGTATCCCATGACCCCTTAGAACACCATATGACCCCTAACGACACCATATGGTGTCATAAGGGGTCATATAACCCATAACGACACCGTATAGGGTTGTAAGGGGTCATATTGTGTCCTAAGGGGTCATATGGTGTCTTAACAGGTCATGTGACATAATATAACCCCTTAGGACACAATATGACCTATTACAACACAATTTGGTGTGCTAAGGGATCATAGGACACAATATGACCCCTTAGGACACCATAGGACCCATAACGACCTAATATCATGTTAATCATGTTATAAGGGGTCTTATGTTGTCCTTATGGGTCATATGGTATCACATGACCCCTTAGCACACCATATGACCCCTAACGACACCATACAGTGTCATAATAGGTCATAGTGTGTCATAAGGTGGCAAGATGAACCACTATTACAATATAAAAATTAGTGCCAATATTGTTTACAAAAAATTGACACTTAAGGGATCATATGGTATCCTAAGGGGTCATAGGACACAATATGACCCCATGACCACTTCCCCCTCCCTCTCTCTTCCCCTTTCCCCTCTATCCCCCTTCTCTCTCTCTCTCTCTCTCTCTCTCTCTCTCTCTCTCTCTCTCTCTCTCTCTCTCTCTCTCTCTCTCTCTCTCTCTCTCTCTCTCTCTCTCCCTAATATCCTATACTAAAACATTTATAATTTAATATATTTTATCTTAATATATTATATATTAATAAACAATAGATTAATTATGTGAAAATTTATTTATTGAAATTTTCATTTGGTTTTCTTTGGGATTTGGCTTGGAAGTGACAAGCCTAGAAAGTCAACTGAAAAAACGTTTTTTTTTTTTCAGTATTCCTTGATTTTCCAGACTTTACACTAGTGGCTGTCGACTTTTTTTTATAGCCAAAAATGATAAAACAAAAAGGATTTTTTTAAGACATTCTCAACTTTCCAATAATATAAGGCTTGTCTTATTTTGACTTTAATAAATAATAATTATTTATTTTCTAATTGTATTCTGACAAAAGTTCAGATTGGATTGAAAAACACTCATAACTTTCAAACGACATAATATTTTTTGAATCCGAAACATGCGTCACATCCTATGCTTATCTACTATAGGGAAAAATTTAAAAAAATTGAATTTCATAGGGTTTTGATCAAATTAAGGTGGTCAAACGTACAAGTTCTTGAATTTCTGAAAAGTTGTAGTGAAAAATTCATAAATAATTATTTACTTTATTAAATATTATAAAAAAATATGTGTCACATCCAAACATGAGTATAATAACTATATTATCAATCCTATAAAAAATATTATTATTTGATTATGATTAGGGTGGTCAGACATATGCCTATTTCTTATCTTTTTCTTGAAATTTTCATCAAATAGGATTTTTCTTTTCCAAAAAACAACTAGTAGCTTATAAACTACATTAAATTTTCTATAGATTCTCTTCTTACATATTTTAAAAATATGTTCACAACTTTTTCAAATGTTCATTTCAAGTTGTATAACTCTGATTTTCTGAAATTTCATTGCCACTTAAGGGCCTATTTTTGTGCACAATGTTCCTGCACATACCCCTTACCAATTAGTGAGTTGAAATAGGGTATCATGTTTACCACATCAAATTGTGAAAGGAGGTGATGAAAAATTCTCACAATGAACCTTGCTATAAGATTCAAGTACAACATGGATCATTTGGTAAGGAAGAAAACTGAGACATGATTCCAATGCAACCAATAGTGCAAAAATTAGAGTTCCCTAGCTCAAGATATGAATGATTGAGCAGAAAAAGCAAAATTACAGTTTAGAAAAGTATATACCTTTAAATAGTGAGAATGAAATTTTCATTTGTCACTCACCCTTTTATCTTATAGTGGAGGAGAGGAGCCTATATAGAACTAAAAATTCTTTGACGAAAACTTGAGATGCCCACACAAATGGTGATTCTATGATAGTTCGTGATCGAGATGGCCCACTTGACTAGGTAGGTCTACTTAACTGCATGTTGACTGTTTATTGACTTTTTGATTGAATGGGTTGACTTTTCTTAATGGATAGGAAACCCTAATTCCACATGTACCCCTAGAAAGGCATCATGGTCCCCCTAGGGTGCCATGGTCTCTATTGGGAACCCTAGTCTTCCTAAGGCACCATGGTCCCACTTGGACACCCTGGTTGTCCTAGAGAACCCAAGTCCACTTATTGTACCCTGGTCGCTGGATAGGGTGATTAGAGGCATGTATGGGATAGAGTTGTAGGTTATGAGTTGATTTATTTGAATTCCAGATAGAGTACTAATCCTTGATTATTGATTTTGTAGAGATTACCCTATATACAGGAGCATACTACCAGACTCACATACCTAAAGCTGAGGAGCTAGATTCCATGATTGTCATAGGAGAATATATAGCTACTCAAGGTAGTCATTTTGTGATATATATATAATAAACCATCCATCAAGTATCACCCATTAATGCTCATGTCTTTGATGGAGAGATGTGATCCAAATACCTCCACTTTTGTCCTTCTTGTGGGGGAAATGACAATCACAGTAGAGGATGTGTACGATATCCTCAGGCTCCCTATCAGAGGATAGAATGTTAGATATCAAACAGATTGCACATTGACAACTTTGAGGATAGAGCAGATGTATTGTATCGATAGACCTATGCTGTCTGAGATGAGGGGTTGGATACTCAATCGTTGGTTACTCCATCCCACCTATAGAGTTCCACTTGTTAGGAGATTGGGAGCAGTCACATGCCTTTATGGATGAGGTAGTTACATGCATGGTGGGCTCACATATGCTATCCATGTGATAGAGGTGCAGTGCACCGTATTCTCATGGGGATGGAGCATGCTAGCCCATCTCTACCCTGACTTAGGAGATTTTGCATATGGCAAGGATCGAGTTTGATAAATTTCACCCTTCTATAGATTTTGATATTTGATCATATTACATGTACTAGGCGAACAAGATTTCTAGTATGTGGACATTGATGGCTTGAGATCAGATGATATTAATTAGAGGCCATGTACTGATGGATGGTGACATGGCTAAATCACCATAGATAGCTTCACCTTATGTAGAGGAGCCACTTCCTAGAGGGGTTCCACAACTACATTATCATCCCATTCTATTTTGATTGAGTGAGGCAATAGTTTGGTTTAGAGAAGGGTGTTCCTTTAGCCATATCAAGCTACATATGGCACTCATGATCTATCATGAGATCAAGAGTAGTCCTTAGGCTTACCACTGATGAGATAGAGTTGGTAGGTTTGAATTATGAGGATAGAGACATAGTTGTCTCATTCAATGATGACATGGTCATACAACGTAGCTACATCACATGGTGGGATAGGAACTACTCTGGAGCCATATTTCCATTAGACTATCTATTAGGATTCCCAAAGATATTGAGAGGGGTGTGAATCAGTATCTAACTGGTTAATGGATTTTCTTGACTTATTAAGTAAATTACATTCCAAA
Source organism: Cryptomeria japonica (assembly GCF_030272615.1). Lineage (NCBI taxonomy): Eukaryota > Viridiplantae > Streptophyta > Pinopsida > Cupressales > Cupressaceae > Cryptomeria > Cryptomeria japonica. The sequence continues at coordinate 766,996,600 of NC_081408.1, forward strand.
ACAATGTACTGGTAAAAAAAAATTAATGCGGTAAATAGGAACAATAAACACAACATCGAAAGCACACCATAACATAATATTTTTGGTGAGGAAACCCGGTGTGGGAAAAACCTCGGTGGGATTTGTGACCCACAATAGTCACTCACTGGCCAATAAATGAATATTACTTACAGTATGTGGTGCCTGCATATGCAGGAAGGCTCACTGCCTAGAGCTCATTGCTCAATTACGAAAGGAAGTCTCGTTGACTTACAAAAGTTCATTATAGAAATATAAAGTGATATACTACTACAAAAAGCATCTGCTATGCCTGGTTCAGTACCAGTTTAAGCTCTTACAATAACCATAAGCCTTACTTCAATATTTGCTCATCATATCCATCTATATCCTTACTTACTTAATGTTCCTACAATATCTTATACTTATATGAGTCTTATTACAATATGCCATGTTAGCTTACAAAAAGATATTACAATTAAATACATTATGCAATAAACAAAATCTTGTTGGCTAGGGTGTCGGTAATCATCTTTGTCGCTGCCGGTGAACTATCTACCAGTGTAGAGTCTGTCGGTGCTAGTTCCCATTGGTGTGATAGGATTGCAAGGTTGCCATCAATGACAATACCTTCAATCACCTACATTTTCTCATTGGAATGTGAATTTACCAATAATCTCCCCCTTTGGCATTGATGGCAACAGTCATGAGAAAAAGTCAAAATTGTATCCACAATGTGTTGTCCAAAAATCTTACCAAAATTGTGTGCTCAAAACTATGTGCTCCCCCTAAGTAGATGATATCTTCTGTTATCATTTTTCTAATCTCCACTACTCCCCCTTTGACATCAATGATAAAGGTTGTAAAAAATGTCAACTAAGTGTAGTTCTCAGTTGGATCCTTGTAACCAGTGGGTTACAATTTGATATAGATTTGTTAGTGCAAAATTTAAGTTGTTAGTGAACCTTTCACTATCCTTTAATACTGCTTCTGTCCTTTGAATTGTACCGATGAGTATGTGCATTTTCTCTTCTGGTGTCTTAAGTCATTGAACAAGTGCCTCTGATATCTCTTTTCTCAAAGAGATGAGGATGTCAAGTTTTGGACCTAGTCTACATTTTAGTTCCTTAGCCTTGTATTTTAATCTCTCCTCATCTTTTTCAAAATTTTCAATTTTCTCTTCAAAGCCTGCAATTTACTGCTCTATTACCGATACGGGTTCAGATGAACCTATGAGATTATCAGCAATATCATTTATTTCCTTTTGTGCTCTGTTGATCCCTTTATCTGTGTCCTCTATAAAAATGTTAGTCTTGCATGAATCCTTGTATAACTTCTTAAAGTCCATTATTGTTTTTCCTATTATCAGTAATAATGTATCAATGTGTTCCTTACATCTGTTTATTGACTCTTCAAAGAATTTTTCTTTTTCTTTATTCATTTTCTCACTGAATGTCTCCTCATTAATCTGATCAACTGTTAGTAGGTTGTCAATTATATACTTAAACAATGTGTCTAATTGGCTCAAAGAATCTTTATTTTCCACATTGCACTTGGGTGCAATCAATTTTAAAATTGGGATGGTATCATCAATCGCCTTATATGCAAGTGCATTGCAATCTGTTATTTTCTTGATGGAATCCAACAATACCTCTGTTACATTGGTTGGTTTGAATTCTATTAAGGAGGAACCAGATGACTGTCCAACTATCTTAACAATTTGCAATCTGTCGGTGTGAGTAACCTCTTTGCTTATGTTGATCTTTGGTAGGTTAGTTTGAGTTTGCATCTCAACTAGAAAAGGCTTGGGTTTCTCCGCTATTGCCAGTGGCATTGTTTCTATTTGAATTTTCACCTCAAATTTTTTCTCTTCAGGTTTCTCAATGTGTACCTCTGTCAGTTTCCCTGAGCTTTCCACTATCGATATCTCATTAGATTTAACTGTGTTATCAGTGGTCGGTTGCTCTAACTCAATTATTTTTTAGTGTGAGCACCAGTGGTATCTGTCACCATTCTAGTTCCAAGGGTATTAGTTGATTGTTCAATTTGTGTTTCAATCCCAATCTTAACATTTCCAACTATATCCTCAACATGTGTCTCTACTGCAATGTTCTTTACTGGTGGCTCAGTTGCCACATCTTTCTTCTCAGTGGTTTCCTTATCAACCACAATGTTTACTTCTTGTGTTTCAATATTTATAGTATATAACACCTCTGAATTAGGATTGGTGTCTTCATGTATTGTCTCCATACTCTCAATATTACCTGTTATTGGTGGTGTATCAAAAGTTTGAATTGGTGGAGTATTAGAAGGAGGTGGGGGCAAGTTATTTGTTACTTTTATGCTGGGAGGACCACCTACCTTGCCTTTACCTTTATCCTTATCATTTTGATAGACTCTGAAAGTCTTTGGTCATTTAAGTTCTTCTTTCTTTTCCTTTTCCACAAAGAAAATATCCCATTTTTCTATTGTTTCTTTAGATATCTCATTCACCATGCTAGCCATCAAAGCTACATGTGGGTGACTGGTGGAAGATACAGTCCTATTTGCCTCACTTATTAGTTCATCAATTTCTTCTGCTGACTTCACTAGGTGAATTGCAAGCAGTTTTTCTACCTTAATCTTCTTATCTAGTTCCACAATTGCTAATCTTTTTGCATCTAATCTTCTGTACAAGTCACTTGGTAGATCATCTACAACTTGTATCAAAAATTTCTTATATATGTCTAAGTTTAAAATAACATTGTTTTCTATACTTTCCTTTTCTTCATTTGTAAAAGTGTTATACATTTTGCTAACATTTGACAAGTTTCCATCTTTAGTTATTTCATTTAGAAGATTGTCTAAGGGAGGGATAACTTGTTTTTCCTTCTTCTTCCTTGGGGTCATTTTCCTTACCAGAGGCCTTACTAGCTTTCTTGGGTGCAGGAGAGGGTACTGATGAGGGTTTTCTTTTTCTTTCTACCCTTTTGAATTATGTCAGTATTTCACTATCAAAGAAGGTAGCAACCAATGAAAGATGTGCTTCCAGTTGTATCCCTTCCAAGTCACTCTCCTCGATACTAGTGATGTTTAACAAGTCTTCCTTAATTTCTTTTGCCTATTTTGTTTCTTTTCTAATTGTTTGTTTTGTTTTCTTCATTCATTTCAATGATTGAACTTTGCTTTCAATAGTTTCAACATTTCCAAATACTTCTTCTATAGGTTCTTTAGGAGCTTCGAGTAGGTCTTTTGCATGTGTTTCTATTATGTTTCCATCTACCACATAACCCATCTCTGTAACTCAAACTATTCTTGGAACCACTGCCTCCATCCAGATTTCATCCTTCTTTATAACAAAGCATATTTCCTTTTGGTATTTATCAGCTATGTTTTGAGATAGTCTCTCCCTAGTCTTCCTTCTAGCCTTTAATGCTTGAAAGTGTTCAATTATGTTCTTTTCTCTGTCATCTCTTATGCCATTAAGAATGTCCAAAAGTTGTTTTCCTATCGATATGTCAAAGCCAAATTATTTTCTACCTATACCTGTAACTTCCTTGGTGATGTATAGCATCAGGCATACCAGTAGATTTCCAAATCTGAATGTGCCTTTCTTGTCACCCATAATTTTTTTCAGATTGTCAATTAGTTCATCCTTTAGCCATTCATATATGTCAATCTTTGCATTATTGTTTACCATGTCATAAGCACTCTTGATACATAAACTAGAAACAAAGTTTAGTCTATTAGCATGCGTAGTCTTGTATCCTAGAATCATGCTAATGAATCTTACATTAATATCCTTCACATAATTGACTCTTAAGGATGTGCTATCATGTGTTGCACTAGTTAGGGTCATTATAGTGTTGTTTGGAACCTTTTTAGTCTTATCAGGCCTGCTACCAGTGGAAGGTAAGCCTATCACTACCCTAACTACTTCTCTTGTTATCTTGTGGATGGAATCTAGCCAAAAGAACTCCCCATGAACTCTACTCAATACAATCCTTATAACTTCATTGGGAAAATCAAGAATGCTAAGTATCTCCACAAAACCTAGGGTTTCAATTATCTTGTGTTTTGGCTTTACATTAGCATTTTCATCACAAATTACAGTCCTATACATGTTCATAATCTCATCAGCACCAAGTTCTTCAATATGACAATGCATGTAAATCCTAGGGTCTTTAGCATATGCAACTCCTTTGGGTATTTTAGAAAATGCTCCTAGGGTATCATCTTGCTTCGCAACTTTGGGACTGATCTTAAATACGGGCCTAGAGCATTTAACCACTTCAATTACAATAGGGTTTGCAATGAATTCAGGTGCAGAGGAGGAAGCCATTGTATAAATACCTTAATATGCCTTTAGGTTTTGATTGCTTGAATGATTTGCTTCACTTCTCACTATGGAATCCTTCGCTCAGGTTTTTCATGCTCTAAGGAAGTTTGAATGCTCGGTGAATGAAAAAAAGTGAAAAACACTTGCTTTATAATGTCATTTCCTTTAACTACTACAATAAATGCCTGTTGGTTAAGTGAAACTTAACACATCTGTTAGTAAAGAAGCATTTCAACTTCGTACCATCAACTGAGAGTAAACTAGCATGATTTTAAATTTGTTGCCACACCCCCAAAAGGTTTCTTTTTAGTTAGATGAATAATCTCCTATTGTTGGAGTGATACTCTGTTCTACCACTGAAGGAATAGCTTCATTAAAATTCTGATTTGACTTTCTAATCCATTATTTTGAAAATTATTGCTTTACCTCTTCAACCTTCTCTTTACCTTTCAAATTGGATCCTTTGTTATTTGTCGGAGATGCCTTACCTCTACAAAATTTTGCAATATGTCCAATCTTGTTACAAGAATAACAAGTCACATTATTTTTCTAAATACCTTTTCCATATCTTATGCCGGTATGTGTTCTGCATTGATTAGATAAGTGTCCAAATCTTTCACAAACATAACATCTTACATTCATTCTACAATTTTCTAATTTATGACCAATTTTGTTGCATTTAGAACATTGTCCGATGGGTGCATTAGTGTTCTGATAGTTTCTAGATCTACATTGATTTTCTCTATGACCATACTTGTTACAGTTAAAGCATTTCCCATTAAATTTGTATGCATTAGGTTGTCTTACCGGTTTACTGCAATCATGATTGTTTGCAGTACCAGAGCTTTCACCAACTTCAAAGCCAAGGCCATTAGTATCTCCATTAGGTTTCTAATTTTTCAGCATGTTATCAAGCTCCTATGAACTTTTCTTGAATTTCTCTTTGCGTTGATTTACAACAACCAACTCATTTTCCAAGATTCCCTTTTGTCTCAAGAGTTCAGTTCTATCATTTTGTGTATGCATCAAATCTGTCTTCAACATATCATTTTCATGACTGAGTCTTGTTTTTTCATTTCCAACATCATTTAGTCTTCTAACCAAGTCATCTTCTTTCTTCTTTATGTCTTTACAAAACCTCATAGTCATATCTTGCATCTCATTCCTCATAGTACTGTTTTCCTGTCTCAACTTGTTCACAAGGCCATTAAGAGTTTCTTTTTCACCATCATCATTCTGCATCTTTTCAGAAAGTTCTCTTCTTTTGTTCCTAGCAATAGTTATATTTTATTGAAGTCCTTGAATGATTTCTTGTACAGTCTTCAAATAATCTTCAAGTTTCATATTCTTCAACTTTTCTGCATAATAATCTGAAAGAACTATTTCCAATCGCTTTCTCAAGTTTTCCATCTATACCGGTGTCAGAATCTTCCTCAAGTCGTTAGTCTTTTGAAAATAGAGGACCAGGCTCTGAATCAGTATCTAACTGGTTAATGGATTTTCTTGACTTATTAAGTAAATTGCATTCCAAAATAGTCTACCGGTAAACAAGAATTAATGTAGTAAATACGAACAATAAACACAACATAGAAAGCACACCATAACACAATATTTTTGGCGAGGAAACCTGGTGTGGGAAAAAACTCGGTGGGGATTTGTGACCCAGAATATTCACTCATTGTCCAATAAATGAATATTACTTATAGTATGTGGTGCCTGCACATGCTAGAAGGTTCACTGCCTAGAGCTCACTGCTTAATTACAAAAGGAAGTCTCACTGACTTGCAAAAGTGGATTATAGAAATCCAAAGTGATGTATTGCTAAAAAAGGCATCTGCTATGTCAGGTTCAGTATCGGTTTAATCTCTTACAATAACCATAAACCTTACTTCAATATTCGCTCATCATATCCATCTATATCCTTACTTACTTAATGTTCCTACAAGATCTCATACTTATATGAGTCTTATTACAATATGCCATGTCGGCTTACAAAAAGATATTACAATTAAATATATTATGCAATAAACAAAATCATGTTGGCCAGGGTGGTGGTAATCATCTTTGTCACTGTCGGTGAACTATCTGTCGGTGTATAGTTTGTCGGTGTTGGTGTTTGTCGGTGTCATAGGATTGCAAGGTTTCCATCAATGACAATACCTTCAATCACCTACAATTTCTCATTGAAGTGTACATTTACTAGCACTATCCAATCATGAATCCTAGTCCATGGATGAGATCAACCGACTCCACTAGTGAGGATCATGAGGATACTTGGGATTACTAGGAAGAGAGAGAGGAGGGAGAGGAGGACGAGGAGGTGGATGTTTCCCTTCACTCCAAACATAACATCATAGCCATAGATCCCCCTACAAGACAAGATGTATCTAGAGATGCAGAGAAGGAAGCCCTAGAGAGGCCAATCTTGAGCTTAAGCCAACCATCTTCAATAGGCCTACATCCGAGGTATAGAAGCACTATGAGCGTAGAGAGGGGAGTGGCTCTAGACTACCAATGACTGTAGTAAAGACCCCTATCATATCTGAACCACACTGGCAAGAGGGAGATCCAGGTAAAGGATTATTATTATTTTAATTTAATCATTTGAAATTTTAAAGATGATGTTTGTATAATTAATCTCGTTCTCTCTTCTACAGTTGGCATACAGGAAGGGTGAGCTTTGTTCTAGCATACACTATTTGATATCATCATTGCATCATATATTCCTTTGTCTCAACAAATCATACATAGATCCTAGAGGAGCATGGGATGACACAAGGATTTATTTGATTCAGTGTAGATAGAGATGGAGCTCAGATGAGAGGAGATGGAGTAGCTACTGCACGATCTTACATAGGCACCAATGGATTCGACCATGTATCAGGGTATACTTATGGATCGATATGGGAGGAGATCATCTAGGAGTCACTCTCAATCCTCTACCCTCCTCTACACTCCCATGCTACAACCATGGTAGAGGCCAAAGGGCTCATGTAGAGATCACATTTTGTGTTTAGTGGTCGATTTAATATATGATGTATCTCAAATATCTTCCTTTTAATTTCAAAATGATGCATGATATTTTTTTGATTGAAAATAAAAAATGGAAATGTACATGTATGTCTAATTTAATTATTCTTTGAATGATTTCTCAATACTTCATTATTAAATTGAAACCTATGTGATTTAAGTAAACAACTAAGTGTTTAATTAAATACAACAAGTGATGATGTAGAAATGTGTTTAAGTTAAACTACATAACTAATGTGATCTAATTAAAGATATACAACTTTATGTATCCTAACTCGAACACCTAAAGAAAAGTGAATGATAAGCTAGAATAACATAATGTAAATTCCATAAAATTTTACATATTAAATTCAAGACAATCAAAACTTAAAAGATGTTTGTCAAGAATGAAGTAATATTGATTAAATACCAATAATTCAATACTACATACTTTAACTAAGACATGCTAACACACCATACAATCAAGATTAAAGAGAGAAAGAAAAGGAGAGAAAACATATCTAGGCATAGCATCTAGGAAGATGCATAGCATTTATGAGTTCCTTAAGAGGTGTACCTTCCATATCTACCATTTTATAGAGACCTAATTAGTAGACCTCAGTGATGATATATTGTCCAAGCCATTTCAAGCTAAAATTTTGTTTTTCCTCGTGTAAATAATTCATGTTGTGTTGATTCTAATAGAGAGCTAAATCAACAAAGAAGGAATGTTGAATAACTTTGTCATTGCATCATTGTTGTTAGGACTTATGATATACTTTAATGTGCTCAAGAGAATTTATGCATTGCTCACCAAGAATTTCAAGTTGTTGAAGGTGTTATTCTTAATAAGAATCATTGTGAACTATCCCTTTAAGAGAAATTATCAATGATGGAATCTCTAACTCTAAAGGCATAATTGCATTGACACCATAAATAAGATTGTAAGGAGTAGTATCCATTTCTATGTGAACACTTGTCTGATAAAACCAAATAGCATAGGTTAATTATGTCAATACTTACCATGCTTATTTATGGTCTTATGAAGAATTTTCTTGATATTAGAAGCCTCATCTTGACCATTAGATTGAGGATAATAAGGTGTTGAAAAATGAAGTTGGATACGATATTTCTCAAGAAATTTCTTCAAATATTTATTCTTGACTGAGGTACCATTACCAGAAATCAAAGTGAAAGGTATACCAGATCGAGAAATAATGTTATCAAAGAGGAATTGATATATTACTTTAGTGGTGGTGGATCAAAGAGGAACCGCTTCTACCCACTGTAAAATAATCTGTAGTGGTGATTATGAAAGTGTAAGGAAGTTAAGTAGTGGAACAACTTCCTACACTAATCTAGAGAGGAGGGTAATGCAAAAAGTTTATAAATCTTTACAACAATTACAGAAAATAGAAATAGATATAATAACATTCAAACCATAACACAATTATTTAGGTGGGGAAAACCCTTTTGGGAGAAAAACCCCACACTCCAAAATCCGCCCAATATATTATTCTGCAATCAAAATAGATTACAAGATATTTGTAGAGAAATCTCTTTGCAGGAGTACCACTAATCAGAGATTTAGAGGTAACTTAATAGTTATAAAACTCTTAGACACAACCTCTATCTCATGCACATAATATATAGGAGATACAATACAAGAAACCATCAAACGGTATTATAAAACCATGGTCTAAAACCACCCAATAAGGTGTGGCCGACCTTATCTCCCTTCTAGATGCCCTATGACATGTGTCCCTCCCTTTTACAACTCATTTATGTGTCCGATGTATTTTATATTTCCTATTGAGGAGTACAAACTTTTAGAGGCCATAACTTGAGAACCATGTCTCTTATTGACAAACCATTTGTAGTGCCAAAAAGATTACGAAGTTCTTTATTGCCTCATAAATAGTTATGTCATATATCTTATTATTTAATAAATTATGTTTACATATATATATATATATATAATATTATTCTATTTAGGACAACGAATATTAATGATAAGAAAGAACAAGCGAGGAATAGTGGAACAATGAGAGGTAGAAAAGGAAAGACAAAGGTAGTGTATGAAGAAATTACATGACATAAGAGAAATTGGACAAGAAGGTATGCCATCCTCAGCATCTCAATTTGATTTACCAAATGAACATAATGCAATTGAAGAAGATATCACAATGAATAATCAAATAAATTATGAACATGCACCAACAATATTTAATTTACCGTATGAACCTAATACAATTGAAGAAGAGACCACATTGAATATTTAGTTAAATGATGAACATACACCAGCTCAATTTGATGCGATGAATGTACCTAATGTACACAATACATCAATGTTAACACCTCTTAGAATCATTCATAGGAAACCAAAGTATCTAATTGACATCGATGAGAATATTTTGAAGTCAATGCTCGATAAAATGAATTAATGAACTTGTAGGAGAATGGTTAAAAGAATATGGCAAAAATATTTTGAAAACTTAAATCAAACTCCATGATGCCAATTAATTGTTGAAATGATTAAAAATTTGAATTTTAGAGAGACAATAAAAATTCTAGGCCTAAGATCATCTGAAAGTAATGGCAAAAGAACAATTGTGAGAAATCTATTTTATGCATATCAATCTATTGGTTCAAAATCATGTACTAAAGATTCTAATGTTACTTGAAATGTTATTACATCAACCATAATGAGCAAGAAATTAAAAAAAGATCATTTGATAAGAAAAACAAGTAAATCATTAAACATGAGTAAAACAACATTACGTAAAGCATTAGATAGGCAAAAGAAAATAGAGAATTCTAACAATTATTCTCTTTGGGCATTCTTGGGTAGATTACCATGCAAAGACAAGGTTGTTGTTGATGCACTAAAAACATTAATTGAAACTTTTTGGCATGACAACACAAGGGTTTTTCTTAACCAAAGAGATGTTGCTAGAAGGCAAATTGGATCTAGAAATCGTGAACCACATGCCAAACACTATTTGGATATGACTCAAATAAAATTTTTATGAAATATTCCTCCAAAAGTTTCCTCAAATAAGAATTAGTCAAAGATTTTTTGAAATGGAAAAATATTTTTATGTTAAGATTAATCATGTACACACCGCATGTTGTTGTAGGATGCATATTAATTTTTTCATGCTCTATGATATTTATTGTCATATATGTTGTACTTTGCACACTAACGATGTTTTGCAGGAATAAATTTTACAACCACCTCCTAAGTCACCAAGAGAATTTATTTTAAGTGTGTTATGTAAAAGAGATGATAGTTGTATTTATTATAAGATGATGTGTTTGAAAGGTTCTTGTGCTACATGTGGTGGTTTGCAACATTTGCCAAGATGTCTACATTTGGATAGCACAAATAATATTGGTAAGAAACTAGTTTCTTTTGGAAAGAATAAGATGGTGACATATGAGGGTAAAGATGGAAAAGAATTGAAGAGATGTGAGTTAGTGAAAAAAGATACGTGTAGCTGATTTTATGAGAACATTTAAAGAGAAACTAGTTTATGAGTACATAATGCATACACATAGAGCTCGGTGGTTAGATGAGAAATTCAATTTATCCAAGTACACATTTCCTCTTGGTACCATTGTCTCTATAATTTATTTTTCTGAAAATTATACACTACAACTTCAAAATGAAGTGCAATCTATGTATTACCATTCTACACAAGTTTCTATTTTTGTACACATAACATTCATGCATGCAAATGATAGCATAGAGGAGGATAGAAAGATTGTAAGAGAGTATCACTTCCACATAAGTGGTGATCATACACATTCGTCAGAGTTTGTGAAAGGATTATTTAAAGTTTTCTATGATAGTTTAAGGGAAAGGAACATACGATATAAGCAACACATAATATGGTCAGATAATTGTACCTCACAATTAAAAAACACAGGGATATTCTATTGGTTAAGTAGGATGCATGTGACAAGTAGTGTAGAATATTTTTGGAATTTCATTCTATAATATGCAGGTCATGTGTACATAGTTGTTACATAAGAGAACAATGAAGAAGGAAAATATTACTTTTTGTGTCATTGTATTGAGCCTAAGAGAAGATTGACAACCACAATCATTGATGGAGAGGGTATTGAGTATCCAATAGGGTCTGTTGTCATGACAGACACATGGATTAGGAGATACCCTATTAAGAATTCTGATGTTTGGTTGTTCGAGGACTTTGAAACACACAGACATATTCTTCATTTCTCCAACCTTGTTGTTGCAACAAATATTCATTTAATTAAGTATCGTGGTAGGCCCCATAACAAGATTTTATGGAAAGTTTGTGAATCTAACCATGAGGCAATACTTGATATAATATAGGTTAGAGGTGATTGAGAAGGCTCGGTTGATTGATTCTACGGTTCAGGGTAGAATCATTTTGAGAATTTTGTATATATCGTCAGCGAATTGTTCTATATTCATTTTTTGTATATATAAATGCCCATGAGCTGATTTGTAAATATTTAGGGGAATAACTTTGTATATTTAAATGGCCATGAGCTTATTTGTACTTATTTAGATGCCAAATTTGTATATTTAAATGGCGATGAGCTGATTCACACATATTTAAATGCCAAATTTTATATAAAAGCCCACGAGATGATTTGTAAAATATTTTTTGAATATATGTGACTATATTTTGAATATCTTAAGGGTTTTGAGTTTATGTGATGTGATAAGGTCAATCATGACCATTCTTGATTATGCTTCAAGTTTCTTCAATCCAGCAATGACACACTCAAACTCCACAAACCCCATCCAATCATGGAACATGCTTTAAATAGGTCACAACAACATAGATTCACTCAAGACCAAGAATTTCAACCCCAAACACCATACCAACTGAACATAATCAACCTTCAATTTCTTTCTATAATCATGCACCCAACAAGAAGATAATAGGTATTCATCCAAAAAAACTTTTGTCCAAGCTTGATCCAAAAAACCTCTGCCATCTTTAGATCCTTGGGTATAAAAATGTCACCAATTTCGTTTCACTATCATTTCGGGTAGGATATTATGGTATAGTACATTTGAAGAATAATGATGGGAAAGAGATTGGGTTGGCCGAGTTGGTTTGGAATTGAGATAAACCACATTTAGAAGTGGGACTTTTGACTTTTCCTGTGGTGAGTTTGCAATTAGAGAGCTTGGGAAGGAATTCTTTAAGAGGTATATGGGCCACAACTTTGGCATTAGCCCTAAAACATGTGAATGCACATTAGTTGTTGACGCCATTTGCTTTTGGCTATGTCATGCCAAGTTACAATAAATTATATATATTAGTATCACTATACCTGGCTATGTCATGCCAAGTTACAATAAATTATATATATTAGTATCACTGCACTTGACACACAACTGTACTTTCACTGGTAGGGTATGGCTCTCAACATTCTGGCACATTGGGAGACACAACTGGAGCATTCCTAGTGTAAACCTATCCACCCGGACTTGCTTGTAATGTTGGTTTGTGCTCACGATGAAACTTTGAGGACATTGACAACTTTGACAACTTTGACAACAATTGAGCAACTTTGACAACAACTAAGCAACTTTTACATCTTTTATCCAAATGACCCCAAACTTTCACAAATGACTTGAAATAATCATTAATGGTCCCAAATCACCTTATTTAGATAAAAAAAATGGAAAACAAGACAAAAACCAAAATTTTACCATTGTGAGCATGAGTTTCTCTCGCACGACTCACATTGACAAATATAAATGAAAGGAATCAAAAGCATCCAGTGATCATTACCATGGATCAAATCTGACCATTACCATTGAATTTCATTTTGATTGAGACAAGGAGTTTTATAGGGTTAATTCAATATTTTAGAAATCTTATCAAATCATATTCCACAATTGCAATGCTTTATATCATAGATTTTTATTGTTTGTATTCATATTGTTGGTTACATAGCCAAATATTCATTTAACTTTATAAAAGGGAAGCCACCAAATAGACTAAATAGTTTGAGGAAAAATTAACCGTATCAATTATAAATAACCATTTTTATATATATATGCATAATAATCAATACAATGAACAAATTCTATATGTATCGAATATGCCTATCAATATCAATGAAATGCACAATAATAAACACAATACACATTTATTGGATCGAATATCAACATTTATATATATCAAAAAAGGCATATATGCCAAGTCAATACAAGTTTTACAAAAATGTAGCATATGCCATGTCCAAATTGATATACAATAAAAATGTAGAATATATCTACATGTGTTGGTCATTCAGTGACCACAACTAACACTATACAATCCTATACTTGTGGTGAATCATCAAAATCAAGCCTCTTTGATGTAGTGTGTGGCTTTGTAGATGGCTGCACAACCACAATTCAAAAGACAAGTTAGAATCCTTTTGCAGAAAATAGTTCACAATTATCAACATAACTATGCATTTAATCATAATTTCTTTGCAATTCAAATGTACATTACCTCATCTGCTAATCTAGGATCTACTGTCTTCTTTGTCTTCTCCTTTTGATTCTTAGGTGTTTTCTTGAACGCAAACTTTGAAGGATCCAAGTTATGGCCGAACCACTAAGGGGCCTATTGTATATTAAATACAATCAATACAATGTACTAACATAAATAGATAAAAAACACTAAAAATATATAATATAGAGAACAAAAGTGTATCGGAGCCTCTGATGCTTCTCTAGTAGACTAAGGAGTGCTCTTTGTTGATGGAGCAGCTGTGGCTATTCCCTATACGAAAAATGATTAAAGATTAAATACAATTAAAATAATGATAAGTATTGTAGGTTAAATACAATTAATGCAATGTATAAAACAAAAGTGTACTAGAGCCTAAGATGCTTCTCTAGTACACATAGGAGGGATCACCATTGATGAAGAAGCTATGGATATTTCATGTATGAAAAATGATAAGATTAGAATTTATCACAAGTTCACATGTACATGTGCATATAATGATCAAATCAAGAAAAAAAAGTAGAGATACATACCTCTACCATCTCTCGATCCTCAGACGTATCAGGTGCATTAAAAAATTCTACAAAGCCCAATGCTTGTTGTATATAAAACGGACAAAAAACACTAATCAATCTACAAATTCCAACTAAGATAATTTCAACCTTTTCAAACAATTTTACAATTAAAAATATGTTCAATTACCTTCTTCCCTCATTTTCGCATCGTCAAGGATTTCTTTCATTGAGGATGAGGCCTAGACATGGAGGGGGTACCCTAAAATAAACAAAATTATTACAAGAGATATTAGTAGATAATATTAAACATAATTTAACAAATCTAAAATTAAATTACTTACATATTCCATCAAAAGAATACATAAAATAAGGTTTACAAAATATGATACCGCATAGCTTTGTCAGCCAAAATTGATCGCTGAGAGTGTGACATCATCAATATGGGACATTTGGTCCCTTGTCAATGCCTACAAAACAAAAAATTATCAAGCATTAAAGAGAGTGAGTATATCTTATATTTTTTTTAAATTCAAAGTACTATTCTATTTGAACATGTTACAAAATTTATACCTTAGGCATTGAAGTTGCAACTGCAATAACTGTAGGAGGAATATCAAATGGTGTATTAACACTCATTGTTGTAACCTGAAATGCATATTGTTTGTTTCAATTTAAATCAATCTATAAATAAAAATTAATTTACAATTACAAATTTTAAGTGTTTGATAAATAAAATGTTATGAATTCAAATCAACACACCTATGTTTGTGGTTGACTAGAAAATAACATGTTCATTAATTCATTCATCATCGCCACATCCTCAGTCATGCGGGTTTGACATCTACTCCCCCAAATCATGCACAGATGGGAAGTGGAACCATCTGCACTATCCTTGACATCCATCCCTATGCATATGCCTGAGCAAGTGGTACACACATGCTCAATGGGCTAACCAGCATCAGCTACCTTGACCAATGGATCATCGTTCGACCCAAGAGGGTGTGCTAACTTTGTCCCATGATGGATGATTGCATCAATCAATTTTCTCACTGCCTGAAGAGTTTGTAGCTCCATCAACACTTTTAGTGCTATTGGGACTGTCACATGCACCTTGGGTTTGGGTGCTAGGGGGTGACGACTCTACAGGTCTATTACTCTCTGGGCTCCAAGTCTATCTTGGGTAGAGCTACCACCTTTGCCATGGAACTCTTTCATAAAAATAATTAGGCCACTCATTGAGGACAAACTCATAATATACTTTCCTCATAAAATATAATTGAACCTCAACATTATTACAAGGTGGTTCGTCAAAGACCATCCACCACCTACTCAAAAAAAGATAATTCATCTGCACATTGGTACACCAATGTATGAGAAACCTCTTTGCATTAAGAGGTAAGGACTCACCAGTTCTAGGATCAACAAAAAGGGAACATATTTGTGCTTTACTTATGTTTTTTTTTCACTGCATCATATGATAACCCATCACCATAATAAGTGTGACACCTATCCCTATAGTTTCCTCATTTTTTAATTTGATTTGGAACTATAGTGGCACCACTAGCCAATGTTTCTAGGGTAGTGGCAAGGGATAAATGATGCTCAAGGTCGGATGTTTTCAATCTATTAACCAATCTAGTTATTCTAGCAGTGTTTGGTCCTAACTGATTAAACAAATCCTTTTATGTAGTTGTTTTACAGTCTAAAGGAGGAGATGGAGGTGTATCTTGAGGGTTTTATTGTAGGTTTTGCTGTGGGTTTTAAGGTGCATCTTGTTGTGGTTCTGGATTTTCATAATTTAATATTGGTAACAAAAAATAAAATAATTAGTCAAAATCAACAAATTTAAATTGAAAACGTAAATAAAATTTATCAAATGTGCAAAAAAAAAAAATGCATAACCGACCTCTTTTCATGGTGTTTGGGGGTGAAAATATGTAGCCTGTGCATGGTTTGGAACAAAAAACCCCCTAAAACTCGCTGTCAACCATGGAAGAAAAGAATACAGTCGACTATCAAAAAAAAAAAATTGGTTGGGACCATGTACATGGTTGTTTAGGAACTAAAACTAAGTACGGGGTCTTAGTTCCTAAAGGACCACGTACACAACTTTGTCCCTTTAGACTAGGGAACAACTAACCTAACCATGTTAGGGTTTTAAAAAATTTTAAAACCATGAACGTGGTTGCTATTTTTTCAACTTTTTTTTGGTTTGTGTCCAATTTTTTGCATACTACCTTTATGTACACAATATTTCTTCTACCATTTATATTTTATTAAGATAAATGGGTTTTATAGAGACCTAAAACCTAGATCTAGTATAAAATAAATAATAAAAAATAGAGTCTAGCTAGCCGCTAACCAGCTATAGAAATAGGGGAACACCCCATAACAGAAAACCACAAAAAATAGACCTAAAATAGGATGCAACAACAAAAGACTAAGAAAGAGCTCTCCTAAGCTCAACATTTTTCTGGATAGCTTTTTCATTAATCTGTTGAATTTCTTCCATAATAAACCTTGAGCTACTAGTCACCTGATGTTTTCTCCCAGTCCTTGTACATAGTCCCATGGATGCTTGGACCTCTTGGTTCATCCTATGCAAGTTGGTATCTAGGGCTGTTTCAGCTCTAACCATCTACTCCTTCTGTAATGAAATTTCCTCATTCACCCTCTTAAGGCTCTCAGCACTATTGTGCATGGCTCCCTTACTGACCTCCACCAAGCCCTTTAGTGTGGTCTTCATTTTTTGAATTTTTGTTTTCATCTTATAAATTTTCACCTCATGCTCAAGCCTCATAATCTCGATGCCCTTCACCATTTGTTGGGAAAGCTTCAGGAGTTCCTCAGTCTTATCTGGCACAAGAATCTTAGTGAAAGTGGCTATGAGATATTTAATACCCTGTTTCAGAATAATAATTTCCCCAAAGAACTGTCGAAAATATTTTTCGTGATACATCAGTGATTTACCCAAAAGGAAATCAACATCCTTTTCATTATCTTTGTTCTCATTGGGGTCCACATTAAGAGGGATGTCAAGCTTTATTTTATTATCCTCCTTATCATGAATCACAGACTTACTAGTCTTTTATTTTTTTCAGATTTTACGGTCTCACAATGTGGGTGTGTAGAACAGGGGTTTTCTTCTTAGCAACCCATCTCAGAGGGTTTTTTGTGTTGCTACTAGCACCACAGGTGGTCTTTTTCAGGGGACCCTCATCCTCAGAGAGTTTATATTTTGAATCATCATACACCTAGACATTATTCCAATCCATAGCTTTCCCACCCTTTGTATCATCAAACTTTTTATCTGACACATGATGTACCTCCTGACTGGCTAAAGACTTAGGGTTTTTCAGAGAGGAGGAAGGCTTGATCTCATGGGCCTTTGCATACTTTATGATTAAGAGTATTAAACCCTCATGAAGAATTAGCTTATCCTTATTCTTTGCATGCTTTCTAATAGATAAATTCGAGGATGATAACAAGTACAACAAAATAGAAATTCTCTTGTCATGTCTAAAATGGTCCAGAATAGTGAAATGGTAACAAAAAATACGAGCAAAGCACCTGTCAAGGGTACTGTACCTCATGATGAACTCTGCCATGTCTTACTAGAGACTTTTAAGGTCCAACTAGTTTAGCTATCATCTTGGTTCTTCTTAACCCTGCTCCTTTCACTTTGTTTATCATAGAAAACAGAGAGGGCTTCTTCTGAATTCTTCCTTTCCCTAAAAACATATTGCCCTCCATACTGAGCCCAGTAATTGTAGCAATGAATAGTTCATCAATTCTGAATGCTGCCCCATACACATGCAATGCCCCATTATCCTAGACAGAAACAAAAAAGTATGTGAGATGGTGGTCCTGACCATGAAGTTTACAAACATAGGGTTCCATACCCCCATCCTTAATCTCCCTCTAGACCTCCTCATTCTTCTCCCAGATCTTGCATGAAGATGGCTCCAATCTGTTTTTGTCTCTACCCATTATGGTACTGTTTCTGTAATTTTTTTGACTAACACTAAATCCAGACTTCAACCCAACACTAAATAAGCAGAGCCACATGAACAATCTGGAAACTTGCCTTCACTATTTTCTATGAAAAACATAATAGATGTAATTTTTCATCATTAATTTTGAAGCGATGAAATATTTTTGGCATCCTTCCTCACCAACTCACATAACTAGAATGGAAAGCAATCCCCTTCCTACCACCACTTTTTATCATTTCTAATCACCCCTAAATTAGCCACATGGTAAGATTGACTATTACCTTCCCTCATAACATGTGATATTTTAATATCCTCAAGATTTTTAATGATTTCAAAGCACTCCTACATTAAATGGTTAATCATCCAACTAAGAGGAGATTTTTTATTCAAACAATTTATTATATTTAGCGAGTCATTTTCCAAGCATACCTTCTTAAATTCTCCACGACTTGCCATTCTAAACCCAATGTAAGCTACATTTGCATACTCTACTATTTGTTGACTCTCATGAATATATCATTTCTTGGAAGCGATATATGTTAAGGTGGATACCCTTTCTCATATGAGAATATATAATTCAATATAAATATGTTAAAATCCATATAATTAATTGATAAATCCATTTTGAATTAAAGTTACACATTCTCCTTACTTGACTAATACTTATAGAGTGACGAAATAAAAATAATTCTTGACCCTTACTCTTAGTCTTCCTTCAAAATAATAAAGTAAGAAAAGTATTTACTTCAACACCACAAGGTTTGTTTCCCACAACTTCTTTCAATATAAGGTCAAATCACTATTAGTCAAAATATCGGTACAACATAGCATCATAGTAAAAATAATATGAGCTTATAATCATCACATAACGTCAAATGTCTCCAATCACTTCATTTACGATATATATAAAAATCTCCATACATTATTCTTGTAAATATTTTCTCATTCTAAATTAATATATTGTATCAAATAAGTCTTTTTTTTATTTTCCCCTTCACCTTTAAGTATAAAAGTTTTGAATTAAGATAAATGGGTTTTACAAGGACCTGAAACCCAAATCTTTATAGAAAGTTAAAAGGAGTGAACAATCTCTAACCAGTCCAAAACCAACAACAAAGAAGCCACCAAAATAGGGGCATAGCCCACACAACACAATAACCAACAAAAAGACCTAAACTCAAAGCAATAAGAAACAACTAAACCAGAGATTGCGTAATCTGAGAGTTCTTCTGGATCATATTCTTGTTGATCTCCTCGAGGTCTTCCATGATAAATATTGTTGAGCTCCTCTCTTGGTTCCTACTCTTTCTTTTGGTAAAGGGGCCCATAGTAAGCTGTGATCCTACTCCTTACCAGCTTAATTCTTGAATTTTCTTCTTCTAATTAGCATCTGAAGGTAGGACACTGGTGATAGGCTAGGTTCTATGTACGACCATCATCTCATTGACCATTCTGAGATCCTTAGCACTCATTCTCATGGCTTCCTTGGTAACCTCGACCAATTTCTTGAGGTTGCCCTTTAAGTATAAAATTTTCTATAAGCTTAATCAAACCATTTTTCACATGCAACATAATCATAGTGAAGGTCTAATCATAACCTAGATGTCCACATCATTAGAACCAATTAAAATACCTCAAAAGAGCATCAAAATAAGTTCAATTAATGTCCATACATATGTGGGGCCTCATAGGCCTTATCAAACTGAAAGCTTTTCAACCATTACAAGGGTAATTTATTGACTTTCTATACAAATAGATACTATATTATAGACATAATTAAATTTCTATGGGAATAGAGACTATGCTATAGATATAGTAGTCTTGTTGTAAATATTTATTGTACATATTCACATGTACATATTTTGGTAATGTTTATTGTAAATATTCAAATATGAACATTTTGGTAGTGTTACTGTAGACAATTTGATGTCAACATGTAAAAATAATGTTGTGCTATTTTTGGAAGAAAACGGAGGGTTATAGAATAGGACAGATGAGAAATTGGGATAGCAGAACCCAAGGTTTTGTGAACGTTTTTCACAGACATATTGGGCAAGGGTTTCGTGGTCATTTTTACAAGAATGAACATCAAGTCTTTCATAGACACAGTGGAAAGGATCTATATCAAATGTATTTTTGGAAACATTTTTTGGAACTTCCAAGAAAAAGGTCTGCAGAGATGGGTGGTAAAGATTCATATGCTAAGATTGTCAAGTCTTCGAAGGTGGTGGAGAAGGAGGGGGTTAGGGACTTATCCCCTTCGAAGCATGCAAAGGAAAATGTTAGGACCCAGGGGAAACTGAGAGGGGGGGGGGGTGAATCAGTTGTCAAATAATTTCAACCCAAATATAACTTAATCAAACTTGATACTTAATACCGATAAACAAAGCTTAATGTTAGTTAACAGATTAACAATTAATATCAATACTGGTGAAACTTAATTCATGAAACAAAAAGAGAAACAACATCCACAACACATAACACATAGATTTATATGTGGAAACCCTATAAGGGGAAAAACCATGGTGGGAAACCTTACCCACAATTAGATGATACTACTGCAGATAGTATGTGTGTACAAATGGAGTCTGGACATGTAGAAAGGCCAACTGCGTAGAGCACACTGTTCAATCACAAGATGGGAGTCACACTAACTACAATTGGAAGATTAAATCCAATGATAATGTACTGCTCAAAGTAGCATCTTCTATGCTGGATTCAGTATCGGTTAAGCTCTGATAATCTCCTTCAAACCTTCCTTGAATCTTCAAATGTTGTCTGCGTGAGTAGACCTGCCTATATTCACATATACCAAATATCACAACCTTACCATACCATATTACATACCATATCATAATCTCACAAATGAGATCTTACATATATAACAAAACCTAAGACCAAATGTGTAGGTCGGCTCACTAAGAATATTACAATAAAATCAATTACAACAAGTAAGTCAATATGTGATGCATCATGTTAGCTCAACAATAATACCAATTGATTAAATCATCTCCATAACATGCCATGCTGATCTAGAATAGATAACGCATGCCGGTCCATAACCTAGACCAACTTTTCGGCAACAACAAATATGTCAGCTCGATTAGACAAATAATCATATCACCAAAACCAAGTATCCAAACCATGTCTTTGACATAACCAAGTGATCTCCAGATGATAACAAGTCATCCTCAGTGCTGGTGAATAATATAACCTGTCGGTGAACCAAATACCGGCGACTATGCATAAGTCACTGAATTTATCGGTGAACATAGCCAAAGATCTCCAAAAAGATAAGTGTTGATAAGTGTTGACATCAATGAAAAAACCAATGCAACATATCCATAATACCAATAAAAAAATTGTTAAAATAGATAGATAAGGGTTATCCGGTGGAATCACCTACGTTAGATTAGTAGGGGGACAAGGTAAGTGAAAATGTCATTGGCCCTAATCTGGTAAATGGTTCTTCATCTCAGGTATGAGCTCCTATCCATTGTTTGGACCTAGCTGGGTCAAACATATCAAAGAAAGCAAGTTGTTTACATTCAATAGCAATTTCTGGGGTTATTTGGTGTAATCAAACATGTCTGTCTAAATTGCATCATAAAATGCAAAAACGTTGGCCGAGAATGTGTTATTTTCAAGTATTGTCTACCAATTTGTTCATCATTGTCTTTGATTCTCCTTTGGTTAGGAATGGGGTTCTTAATTCAGACTATCATTAGTTTTAGAATAATTTGATCTCTGTTTCAACTTGGAACCCTTTTTTTGTGCCAGACTATTCAAAACCTAAAATCTATTTGGTATGGTTTGGTTTGCCTAAATTTCCATTTGAATTCATGGATCCTGAGGTTTTGAAAATGATTGGTGATAAGTTTGGAACTTTTTTAACTTCTAAATCAGATATGGTGGATGGGGAGGTTCTGGTAAAAGTTTGTGTTTTGATAAGCCCTTATTGTGTTTGCCCTAGGACTTGTAATATCAAATCTAATGATGGAATTTGGCGGCAACTGATTGATAAACTAAATAATGATCTCCTTTTGTCTCCTTTAATTGTGGATGCGCCTCTATTTATGGATTTTAAAAAGGGTAAGGTTTTATCTAATAATATAGAAAGAGTCGTAAATCATTCTGATATGGGTAATGAAGTTGGTCCTAAAGCTTGTGAGAATACATTGCACACTATAACTATGTCTAGAGCTCTTCTAGAGCTAGATGATAATACCATAGAACAACCTAGGTCTATTTTGAAAATATTTGTGTGAAATATTTTGATAAGAGCAGCAAGGATAAACCTGTAGAGAGTGGATAATATTTCAAATCTGAAAAATGATAATTTAATTTTGGGGCATAGGTCTGAAAACAAAGCTATTAATAAGGGTGCTTCCTTGAACATATTTATGAGCTCTCCAAATGAGGAACATCTAATCTAGAAGATAAAAGATTTAGTGAAGGATAATGATAGGAGGGGTAATGTTTTTCCTTTAGATGATTCAGTCATCATCCCAGATGTGAATGTAGTTCATCAGGTTAATGAGCTTCTGAATGATAATGTTCACAAGATGGATGAGAATGTGACTAAGCAGGTTGTTAATTCAATGGAGTGTGACTTGGGAAATATTAATAAGTCTCTTCCTTTATCTGCTTCTGAGAATCCTTTTGAGGTTTTACCTTCTAAGGATCCTGAAGAAATTTTAGGTGAGATGATGTCTCCTAATTTGAGTAAGAAATTACCAATTGTCCAATCTAATATGGTTTTATCATCTCTTGTGGCTTCTCTTGGTAGAGGGAGACCTCCGAATTTAAGCCACAAGACACAAATAGAGATTGATGTAGGTATTCAAAATTTTTTGTCAGTATCTCCTCGTAATAGGCTAGGGAAGCATTCACTCTCTTTGGGTAGACCTAAAAAGTTAGGTCATATATCTAAGACCTCAGTACAAAGGAATAATAAATAAGTATCTAGCCCCCCAGTTACTAGGTCGGTAGTTGGTAAGAGAAATTTGTAAAGTGACTCAAGTTTCAGCTTCAGGAGGTTTTGGCTAGGGAGGAAATTCATTGGCGATAGAAGTCTAGGGAATTATGGCTTTCTGATGGGGATATGAATACAAAAAAAATTCATTCCTCTACCAAGTTGAAGAGGAGTAGGAATAGGATTGCTTGTATATAGGATCAGGAAGGTAAAATGTTGACCGAGCAGGATGATATTGCTAAAGAGATAGTTAGGTTTTTTAAAGCCCTTTTCACATCAGAAGTAAGAGATGCTATCAATTTTGATTCTCATGTCCCCTCTCTGGTAACCATGGAAGATAATAGGATGCTAATGGCACCATTCTCCCTAGAACAAGTTAAATAGATAGTTTTTTCTATGAACCCTGACAAAGCTCCTGGTCTTGATGGTTATACACTGTTGTTTTTTCAAAAATGTTGGGATTTTGTTGGAAATGATGTTTTATTGGCTCTTGAGGAGGCTAGGCAAAATAGGTCTATTTTGAAAGAATTGAATACAACTTTGATTTCAATTATTCCTGAAAAAGAAGATATAAAGTCTTTTGTTGACTTCTGGCCTATTGCTCTGTGTAATACCTTATATAAAATATTCACTAAGGCAATTTCTATGAGGTGAGCAAAGATTTTAACTAAGATTATATCTTTGGAGCAAGGGGGTTTTGTTCCAAGGAGGGAAACTGAAGAAGGTGCAATTGTGGCACATGAGGTGTTGCATTCTACCTCCTCCTAGAAAACTCCGGCCATGATTATCAAGCTTGATATGATGAAGGCCTATGACAGAGTAGAATAGCAAGATTTATGTACGGTACTATTGACGTTGGGTTTTTCCAATGCCTGGGTAAAGTGGACTAACTCTTGTATATCTTCTGCAATATTTTTGGTGATTTTGAATAGTTCTCCTTGTGGTTTTTTCTCTTCTTCTAGAGGTTTGAGACAAGGAGATCCCCTTTCTCCTTTTTTGTTTATTCTTCTTGCTGAGTTTTTTAGTTGGGCTATAAGGGCTACTAGATTGGGGGGGGTCTTTGGAGATGTATTAGGATTCAAAATTATCCTCAGAATATTTCATATTGTCTCTTTGCTGATGATACTCAATTATTTGGTCATGCCTCTTTAGAAGAGGCTAGAGTAATTTTGGAGATAATACAGGAGTATGCTTTGTTCTCTGGCCAAAATGTAAATGTTGACAAGTCAAAAGTTTTTTTCCTAAATACTTCAATGCTTGTCTAGAAGAGATTGTATTCCTTTTGGGGTTTTGAGATTGGTAATCTGCCATGTATGTATCTTGGGATCCCTTTGTTTGTTAAGAAATATAATATTGGCTTTTGGGATAAGGTTATTTCAGTCATTTCAAAAAGAATTCTTTCTTGGAACCATAAATGGTTGTCTTTGGCTGGTAAAATGATGTTAATCAAATTTGTTTTGAGTGTTGTTCCTATTTATCTAATGTCGGTATTATAATCAACAAAAACAACTATTGTGAACTTGCAAGATACTCTAAGGTCATTTCTTTGGAATAACAATAAGGATGGCAAAAAGAGGTTGCCTTTGGTAGCTTGGGATAAGGTCTACCATCCTAAGGAATTAGGTGGTACTGGTATTCATAATTTGGATAATCAAAATTTAGCATTAGGGGCTAAATTAGTCTGAAAACTTTATGATAGTCCAAAGTCTTTGTGGGCTTAGATTATGTTTGCTAAGTATCTGAACGATGGTCCCAGAGAAAGTATTTTTAAATTTTTTAATCTGCCCTCTGGATCTATCATATGGAATTTTTTATGTAAATGCAGAGCGGTTATTATTCCCCATCTCTCATGGGTTGTGCATAATGGAAGGAAAGCTAGGTTTTGGGATGAAGCATGGAATGGATATTGTTGCTTGATTAGCATTAGAGATTGGTCTCCGTTGATTGCAATCCTTACTTCTCTTTGGAGTGTGTATGTGGCGAAATATTTTGATATTGTTCAGAATGGTCCTCTAAAGTTGGCTAAATGGAAGTCGATTGATTTCCTTGATGTGGATCTGCATTTGAAAGCAGGGTTTGATAAGATACTAGGTGAGTGGATTGTCACTCTCTCAGATTCCGAGGATGAACTTATTTGGACTGGGAATGACTCTGGAAAGTATTCTGTTAAGGATGGTTATAACTCCCTTTTACTTGCTTAAACTTGTTCATATTGGCCTCATAATTTGTTCTGACACTTGGCCTGTTTACCTAAAGCTGGAGCTTTTGCTTGGTTTTTTGTCCAAGATAGAGTTCTAACATGAATGAGGTTGGATAGATTAGGTATTACTGTTGTTTTTCCTTGTGTCCTCTGCAATAACAACCTAGAGTCTTCTTCACATCTGTTTCTTTATTGTGATTTTGCTTATGAGTGTTGGAAAATTAGGTTTATCTTTTGTTATTGGTAAGGATCTTATTTCTCACTTTCGTTCTTGGCCTCTCATGTTTGCATTATTTTTCTATGCATGCCTTTGGGTTATTTCTCCCTCTATTGTGCTTTGGAGCATTTGTCTTGAATGAAATAGTAAGATCTTCAAAAAGGTGTGTTCTTTTGTATCGGATGTTTTGCAAAAAATTGAAGCCTCTATTTCGGAGATTGCATTGTCATACATTTATAAGAAATTGAGTAAGTAGTCTTCTTTTTCCCATTGGGATAATAGGGTTACTAGGGTTTGGAAATCCCTCTTGATCTTACCCTCTCATGGCTCAGTCTCCAAGAGCAATAAGTCTTTAGGTCAAAGGTTGTTGACTATGTTGGGATGGCTATTTTTTATCATAATGCACAACTCATTCTTGCTAAATGTCATGACATTGGTATTAGTACTAATAATTTCGTCGAGTATCAAGCTTTATCCTTTGGCTTAGATATGGCAATCTCATTAAGGATAAAAACATAGTGATTGAGGGTGACTCTATGGTAATAATATAGAGTGCTATGAAGAAGAAATTGAATTTTTGGAAGTTGCAATATTTGCTTGATCATATTTTACAAAAGTTAGATTCTTTTGATTCCTTCTTAATATGTCATTGTTATAGAGAAATTAACACAGTGGCGGATTTTATGGCTAATCTAGCTATTGATAGCAAAGCACATTTTCATAAAGCTGATCCCAAAGAAATTCCTTCGCAAGTTTGGGAAGGAACTTAGAATGATTAATTCTTCATATGGTTTTATTGCAGTCTGGTTTCTAAATGATTTAATTATTGGTGACTTTAAATTCCTTTCCCACCCTCCTTGAATTATCAGGGTTGTGTACATGTTCATTTTATGGATGACTATCATTATATGCCTAGTACATGAAGTAGAAATTCTATTTCTATTTTATATACTAGTGATATACAATGTCATTCATAGGGTGAGGGTGTGGATATTCATGATACACTCAATGGTGGTAGTGTGCGCGATGTGAAGGATTGGATTTTTAGCTTAAAATGGATATTTGCATGTGTGAGGTATTATGGAGTGTGTGTACTTGGGCTATTATTGTCTGATGATGTCTCCAGTACTAACTTGTAGATTATTTGTGTGAGTTCGGTCGTGGCAGGAACGACATTGTTCTATGATGATTGTAATCATTTTTTGGCAAAGGCATTTTCTCACATTGAGTTATCATTGATTGTTGTCATGTTTGAAGTGTTGTTATGTATTGTGAAATATCACATCAGTGTAGTTTTCAATCTTGAAATGATATGTTTTCTATCTTTTTTGTCGTCGACAAGGTGGTAAGTTGCTAGCGGACATTTAATACTTTAATTAAGAAAAATTTTCCATGCCTTTTGCTTAGGTTATTTAGAAAGTGGTAGGTTGCATTTTGGTTTCACATGTACCATGGGTTGTCTTGGTATCTTTGTTTCTACAAATGTCGATTTTCTTGTCTTTTGTAAAATATATAGCGGTGCTTGAATCTGTGGTTCCAGAGGAAGAAAATGAGGATAATTATCAAAAAATCGGTAAGGTGTTTAACCTCTTTTCTCCTAAGGTGGCTTATGAAATCCACAAGCTCTTGGGGAATCATTGGTTGGAAATTTGTGTTATTACTTCTTACTCTGAGATTATGTCTCGATTTGTTATAATTTGTTGTGATGTTTTACTTGATGCTGAATTGGTTCGTCTCATAGTCTCCACGTTCATGTTTCCAACAATGTGTAATTAGGATATGGTTTTTCCTACTTAGGATAGTTATCATTTTGATGTGGGGACTTTCTATTACGATGGTTTTCATCCTCATCATGAGATTTTGGGTAATAGATGGTATGGTCAATTATTGTTTGAGTTAAGAATGGGGCTAATATGTGATACTTTGGATGATACCTTAGCTTGTATGGAATTTCTTGTGAATTGGGTACCTGCTTAGATTGTGGATAAGGCTTAGGATGTTTTTGTAGCTTTGCACTCACTACTTTCTTTGAGCTTTCAGTTTTCTGCTCCCGCATGGATGGAATTTCCTTTAAGGGTTGTTCTGTCTCCAGATGCAGCTAATGATCCCCCAGGTGAAGGCACTAGCACTTGGTTTTTGAATGTTTGATACTTTTCTATGACACCTTGGAGATGTGGTATGGTTTTTCTGATGCAGGTATGGACAATTTTGGTATAGAATTCAGTTTTGACAAGCCAAGCTGAATAATTTTTCACTCCCCAAATGGTAAAAGCATACATGCATCTTGGTGCCTTTGAATGATTTTCTCGAGGATATATTTGTTGACATCTAGCTCTTCATTTTGTAATCAATTGAGCTTATGTTTTGTTGGATATAATCATATTATGAATTAATGTATCAATAAATGTTCTAAGGGACCTCATTGTATCTCTCATATGAATGGGTTTGGGCGGGATATATGATCATTTGGATATGTAACAACTATTTTGTAAGGGTAGAATAGTTTGGTTTATATAAGGTGATAATCAAAGGTTTTCTTGTGGGTTCTTTCATGTCAATATTATTTTTGAACCCATTGTAAAAAATTTAAAATATAATAAAAAAGTTTAGTGTCTTGTCCACTTTTATTGGAAAAAAAAAACATTTTTGTTAAACATTTTTCTAAATTTTATATAAAACATCTTTAAAAAATTTCTTCAGACATTCTTGTAAATTCTAGATAAATTATATAAAAAGGATGACTTAAACCGATTTAAACAAAAAATGAAAACATTCAGTAAAGTATAATATAAATATAAATTTTAATTTACTTTACTAAAATTATTCAATTAATTAATTTTTTTTCTTAATTAATTTTTTTTCTAACTAAAACATCTTTACAAAATCATTACCATCCTTGGAGGGTGGTTATTGTTTGAATGATTTTATTTCTGATATTCCTTGCTTAGTGTCCCTTGAGGATAATAGGATGTTGATGTCTCTTTTCTCACTAGAAGAGGTCAAATGTGCGGTTTTTGATATGAATCCTGACAAGGCCCCGAGGCTGGATGGGTTTACTCCTTTATTCTTTCAGAAGTGTTGGGACTTTGTGGGTAAATATGTCCTCTTGGCTCTTAAAGAGGCCAGGAGAAATGGGTCAATTTTAAAAGAACTTAATACTACGTTGATTGCTATTATCCCTAAAAAAGAGGTTACTAAGGCCTTTGCTGATTTCCGTCCTATTTCTTTATGCAACACTTTGTATAATATCCTTACTAAGGCAATTTCCCTCTGTTTGGCAAAAATTCTTCCCAAAATTATCTCATTGGAGTAAGGTGGTTTGGTGCCCTATAGGGAAACAACAGAGGGAGCTATTATGGCTCATGAAGTGCTACATTCTATCTCCATTTAGAGTCTCCCGACCATGATACTTAAATTAGACATGATGAAGGCCTATGATAGGGTTGAATGGGGGGCTTTAGGTCTTGTTCTTGTCAAGTTAGGGTTTTGAAGGCTTGGGTCAAATGGATCAATGCTTGCATCTCTTTTGCAAGATTTTTGGTTTTAATCAATGGATCTCCTTGTGGTTTTTTCTCTTCTTCTAGAGGACTAAGGTAGGGGGATCCTCTGTCCCCTTTCCTTTTTATACTTTTAGCTGAGTCCTTTAGTTGGGCTATTAAGGCTGCAAAATTGAAAGGGCTTTGGAAGGGGATTGGGATTCCAGGGGTTCCAATTTCTATCTCAGATTATTTATTTGCAGATGATACTCTGTTATTTTGTCAGGCTTCTTTGAGGGAGGAAAATATTATAAATGGAATTATTAAAAAATATGTTGCTTTTTTAGGGCAAAAAGTGAATATTGAGAAGTCAAAAATATTCTTCCTTAATACATCACAATTAGTTCAACATAGATTGCAGTCCTTTTGGGGTTTTGAACCTAGTATTCTTCCTTGTACGTATCTTGGTATACCTTTCTTCATCAAACAAGACAAACTAATCTTTTGGGAGAAGCTTATTTCTGTCATTTCAAAGAGAATTTTATCTTGGAACCACAAATGGTTAAGCCTTGCTGGGAAAATTGTTCTTATCAAATCTGTATTGAATGCAGTTTCTATTTACCTTATGTCAGTGTTAAAATCCCCTAAATCTACGATTGTGAGCTTGCAGGACACTCTTAGGTCCTTTCTCTGGAGTAGTAATAAAGATGGAAGGAAAAAACTACCCCTTGTAGCCTGGATAGAATTTGTTTGCCTAAGGATCTTGGGGGTACAGGTATTAGGAACTTGGAAAAATAGAATCTGGCCCTTGGAATTAAATTGGTCTGGAAGTTGTATGAGCATTCTGATTCTTTTTGGGCACAAATTATGTTTGCAAAGTACTTGAATAATGGGCCTAGGGAGTATATTTTTCAATTTTCAAATTTCACATTTACCTTCAGGTTTGGTAATGTGGAACTTTATTTGCAAATGTAGGAATGTCATCTTGCCACATCTCTCTTGGATTGTTCATAATGGGAAGAAGGTTAGATTTTGGGATGAAGTGTGGAATGTTCACACTCCTTTATGAAATATAAGGGAGTGGTCCCCTCTTATATCTACCCTTTCTTCCCTTTAGGGGGTCTTTGTGGCAGATTACTTCGAGGTAATTCATAACAGAAATCTTAAGATGGCTAAGTGGAAGTCCATTGAGTTTTTGGATGTTGATCAAGATCTCAAAATGCATTTTGCAAAGGTTTTGAGAGAAAGAATGATTATTCTATCTGAGTCCGAAGATGAACTTGTTTGGACAAAGAACATCTCGGGCAAATATACGGTTAAAGATGGATATAATTCTCTTATGTCTATTAAAGACTCGTCCTCTTGGTCATATAAACTTTTTTGGCATTCATCTTGTCTACCGAAAGCTATGGCTTTTTCCTGGTTAGCAGTTCAAGACAGGGTTCTTACAGGCATGTGCTTGGATAGACTCGGTATCACTACTATTTTTCCTTGTGTGTTATGCAATAAAAATTTGGAATCCTCCTCCTATCTTTTCCTTCACTGCAATTTTACATATCAATGTTGGCAGTGGCTATTTGATAAATTGAATTTGACTTTTGTTATAGGGAAAGATCTTATATCTCACTTTAGAGCCTGGCCTTTTCTGTTTGCCTCATCTTTCTATTCTTGTCTTTGGGTTGTCTCTCCATCTATTTTAATTTGGAATATTTGGTTAGAATGAAATAACAAGATCTTTAAAAAAACTAGTTCTTCTCTTGAGGAGCTCTTATTGAAAATTGAATCTTCTATTTCAGAAGTTATCTTGTCTTATATCTACAAGAACTTAGAAAATCTTTCATCTTTCTCGCATTGGGATAGTAGAGTGACTAGGGTTTGGAAGTTGCTATCTACCCTGCCTTCTCATGGGTCAATTTTTTATAAAAAATGTTGCTTTAACCAAAAGAAATTTGGCTATTTGGAAGCCTCCTCCTCATGGGAATTTTCCTCTAGCAGAAATCCTGGATTGGCAGGGGTAGGTATGATGATTTTTGATCATCATGCCAACTACGTCCAGGCTAGGTGTCATGCCATTGGGAATAAGACTAATAATTTTGTGGAGTTTAATGCCTTGTCTCTAGGCTTGGATATGGCTATATCCCTAGGAATTAAGGATCTTGTAATTGAAGGGGATTCGATGGTGATCATACATTGTGTTATGAAGAAGAAATTGAACTGTTGGAAATTACAATATGTTCTGGATTTAGTTTTACAACAGTTGGAGTTTTTTTATTCTTTCTTGATTTCTCATTGTTTCAGAGAAATAAATAGAATTGTGGATTTATTGGTAAACTTAGCTATAGACAGTAATGCCAATTTGCGTAATGTGAGCATGGAAGATATCCCTGCTTCGGTTCTAAAATATCTGCAATAAGTTTTGGGTTCCTCCTTTTAATATGGCCACTATGAAATTTTTCCTGCCCTTCTTCCTTGGGAGGTAGGCATATTTGTTGAATATGTACAAGTGGCAAGGATTCTTTGTAGGTGAGAAATTATTTTTAGCTACAAAGTATGTTTTTGATCTGGCATAGGAAGCAAGGGTGGGTACCTTTTATGGTCTTAGGGTGGCGCCCTGTCAGCAATCATGTGTTGGATTGGTTCGGATTTTGCATGAGTGCTTAAAGTGCTTTGATTGTTTCATGTTGCATATAGGGATTGTTCGCTTGTTGCAATCGGGCACAATTTTTGTGCTGTGATGATGTTTGGGTAAGCACTCCGTTGTGTGGCATTGGATGGGATGTAAAGTACTCCTTTTTCTGCCACCACCATCGTGAGAATTTTTGGATATTATTATTTCATTTATGATGTATCTCGCATGAGTTTGAATACTGCTTAATTGCCTTCACTTGGAATCATAAAGTGGTGTGGTTCTTCTTGCTCACGTTTTTGGTGGCTACTGTATTTAAAAGCCAATAGAATTTTTGAATCCTGTAGTAGACTTTGTCTCCTTCTTTTTGGGAAATTCATATGTCAAGTATCTTTTCTCTTTCAAGATACAGGGGTTATTGTTGAATGTCATCTTGAGGAATATAATGAGGTTTTGGGCAATATTTTTGAGATGCTTGGTAAAGTGTTTCGCTTGCTTTCCCCTCAGGTGGATTTTTGAGGTTGGTGGGAATTCTTTGGTTGCAGTCTGGTTCTACTTTTTCTAGCTCTGAGATTTTGTCTCAATTTCTTCCCATTTGCCATACATTTTGCTTGATGAGGGTTTGCCCCAGCTCTTGATTTCTACATTCATTCCTCCCTCAATTTTCTCCTAGGAGCTTGTTAGGACTACATTGGATAGTTATCATTTTGAGTTGGGCTCTTTTTATTACAGGGGCTTTCTTCCTCCTTCTGATCTGTTGGATAATGGGAGGTGTGGGGAATTATTGTTTGAGTTGAGAATGGCTTTAATATGTGACATATTGGGGCATACTTTGAAATCATTTGAAATTTTACTAGATTGGGCTCCTTCACAATTTGTGGATAAGGCATTGGTTGTGCTTATGGGATTACATTCTCTACTCTCTTTTGGCTTTTTGGCTTCAGCTCCTCCACAGATGGATTCCCCTTGCAAATTATCCCTCCTCTGAGCGTGGACAAGGAGCCTCCTGTTGAGAGCTCAAGTTCTTGGTTTCTGACTTAATCACTTTATGCAGGTACCTATTGGCTAATATCTTTTTCATGCAGGTTTTTGAACTGTTGATATGCTTGAATTTTTTGGGAGCCTGAGAAGCTTTGATGCTATGAGTCTACTTCTACAAATCATATCTCATGAGATGGGTGGTTTCTTTTTTTTGGTGGTTGTCTGAATAGTTATATATATATATATATATATATATATATATATATATATATATATATATATATATCTTTGAAAGCCATGTAATGGGAGGGTGATTACAATCTGATTATGTAATTGGGATTATCGGGTATTTACTTTTTTGTATTTTTGGGCCACAACCAGAGGTTTTCTTGCGGGTTCTTTCCTGTCGGTATGCCCTTTAAAATCGTTGTAATAAAAAATTCCATTTTTAATAAAATATAGTTTAGTGGCATGCCCACTTTATCAAAAAAAAAAACATCTTTACAAAATTCCTATAGAGATTCTTGTAAACTAACAAAAATAAATAACTTAAATAAAGTAGATATAAATATTATTTTACTTTACTAATTGGATTAATTAAATTAAAAATAAAATTAAACTATTTAATCAATTTCATTTATTTCAACTTAAAAGACAATAAATATAAATATAAAGAAAAATAGGAAAACCATTTATTTAATTTTTATAAATTGAAAAGATATATATTAAAGGAAAATAAACTTACTAAACAAAATCATAAGCATAAAAATATAATTAAATAATAATAACCATAGATGCTAATAAAATATTAAAAATAATAGAAAATTTATTATAATATAACATTATTATTAATAATAACATCAATTATTAAAAATATAATCATTAATTAATATAATGTAATATTATATTATGTAACATAATATTTGATATGACATTATATAAATTTATATATTACAATTACATGTTTAAAATTATAAAATTTAACTAATACAAAATAAGCATTACTCATATAACATAAAATATTATGTTATATATAAAAATATATAGTATTATTATATTTTAATTATCTAATATAATATTATTTAATGCAACATAATATATTATATTACATTATATAAATTTATATAATACAATTGCATTTTTTAAATTATAAATTTTAATCAATTAAATTGATATTTAAATACATTAACAATATAAAAAAAAATATAAATATTAATTTTATAATATGATATATTATTTGATATATTTTTTATTATAATATTTTTTAAATATATACTACTTTTTATAAACTACCATATATAAAAATACAATTATTATTATTATTTTATTTTTTGATAAAGGTGGATTTACCACTAAATTTTGTTATTTTAAGTTTTACATGGTGTCTGGTTCAACGAGCACTGGAAGGAAAGAGCTAGTAAGAAAACCTTCCAGTATTGCTCCAAAAATTATAAGGCCTACCTACCCATTACAAGAATCCTCAAGGGCATATTAAAAAAAAAAACCCCTCCATATTACATACCAATCCCATTAGGTACAAAAGAGGCTGCCATAAATGGCATATAGAAAGAAATCAAATGCATAATCATCCCTTTTGCTGACTATGAAGAACACCGCAGTAATGCAATAGAAGATCATCTACTAGTAAAAACTCTTAAACTGCAAAACATTGAACATCCTCGCACCACCCCTGGCTACACAAAACAATTCTCCAACCCATCTATTAGCATAAAACTCAAGAAAAGAAATAAAACCACTGTAAGGGAGCAGACCATAATCAAAACCATGAACAGACAGAGTATAACCCATAAGAAGAGGAGAGCAGGATGTTGAGACCATGAAGGAATCATCATGAAGTCGAGCCAAATGAATAACCATAAGAAGAACCATGCAAACAATAGGAAAACAAGAAACTGCCGCATATATCCTAACACCTACACTTTCCACCAACCAAAACTCAACCACCACCTTCAAAGCCTCATGAAAACCATCCAAATAAAATAGATTATAAACTCACCAAAGTTCCTCATCTTTGAAAGCATGAAAAATGATGAACCTCAGAAGGAAAGAATCGACAAAAGAGTGAAATGTTAAGAACAGTAATATGACCAACTCATATATATCACAAACCAAATGAAAGATGATATCATAACAAATATTACTTGAAGACATGCTCGATATCTCACACAAGCCGAGATAAACAACTCGCATAATCAAAATTAATAAACCAATGATCCCAAGATATGATCAACAACCGAGATAAAGAACTCGCACATTCATAATTAACAAACCAATGATCCCAAGATACAATCCACAATAATGAGATAAACTGATCAACAATAATGATTCAAGAAGTACAATTTGGAGAAGGAAAGAAATCATGCATAATAACGATCATTCACCAATATGCAACCTCATAAACCCGATCCAAAGAGGACAGAGTAATCATGAAAGATGCAGGCCGCACAAATCAATTCCATAAAAGGAAGATCATAGAAAGCACCACCCTTCATTGAAAAGACACTTGGAATATATGGCATCAGCAAAAGTGCTACCACAAAATCAATAAGTGGACAACATTGTCCCTAATGTAACACATACAAGTATATCAACTACGAAAAGGGTGCGAGACAAAAAGATAAAACATAAGTATCAAACCATAAACGCTCATGATCAAAGAGCATTCGAAGAACCAAAAAAAGATGAAAAAACAAAATTGTCTAATCTCAAAATGTCACAACTTCAGAAATAAACAGTCAACATACTAGCATATGAAGAAAAGCTAACACATGGTCATGCCATACAAAGTCATAAATGAAAAGCACCCTGCTGATCACTAGCCAACAAAACAACTAACCTCAAGAAATGTCGGCCAATCCAAACTAATATAAAATTCTTATGCAAGAGGAGGGAATATCTAAAGGGGCAACCTCCAAGTAATCCAAAGACTTAATTTTTTCCTTGTTATCAAGAAAATCAGCAATACAATTAATTTCCTTATAGCAATGAGAGATAGAAAAGGAACTAAAAAAATTTAATTGACCAAGAATTTGATTTAAAAGATATTGTAACTACTAGAAGACACATTTCTTATTGGAGACCAAATGAAAATCCACCATAGAATCACCTTCACTTACAATGTCCTTAATGTTTAGTGAAATAGCTAAATCCAAGACAAACGATAAAGCATGGAAATCTACAAAATTGTTAGATCCAATACCAATATATTTACAAGCAACCTTGACAATTTTTAAATTATGATTAAAAAATGATAGCTCCAATCCCATTTTTGCCCGGACTACCCTTAGTAGCCCCATCAAAGTTTAATTTAAATATGAATTGCAGAGAAGGGGACCATTTAACATGCCTACACTTGACAACAAAAGATAACCCTAAGGATACAGACCCATGAGAGGGAATGACTCAAAGAGCCTTCCAGTTCCATGTCACCCAATTATCATAATGAGAAAAGGAACACAAATGGTCCATTTTTTTATAAATAAAGGAGAGCACCACTTTGGAAATGGAAGATTCAATCCTACCCATTGTTAGTGAATAAATTTTTGCCTTTCTTCTAAATGAATTGATTTGAAACTCTGTCACCTTCTTTGAAAGACAAAAGTTCAGCTAAACAGTTGGGTAAGTATGACATACACCACTTCCCTCTGAATTTTTGATAGGTACAGCTCCCTCCATTAGTTATTTAGGGAATAATCTAATTAAATAAAACTGTTATGCTTTTAACCTGAAAGAACATAAGGTTGCCTACTTCATTCTTCGATGAGAGGCTACTAGTTTGCAAATATTTTAGGGAAACTATTCTTCAAAATGCTTCAACATCAAAATAAGAGGTGATCGAAACAAAGTTCAAAGACACCGATTCATCACTTCATAAAAATAGGTAAGAGAACTAAAATCTCTTTTCAAACATATATCTTTTTAAAATCACATAGAAATGAGCCCCAGTTTAATAACAACATCTACCGTCAGAAAGGTAATCATAGTCATTTAATTAGATTAATATTTGCAAAGAAATACCACTCCACGGATTCAAAACTCAAAGATTTTCCCTCTCCAAAATGCATATGATCTTTATATATATATATATATATATATATATATATATATATATATATATTTCATCCAACAAAGACAAAACAATACATGTATAAGTTCTTTCCAATTTCAGATTTGAAAAGCTGATGACTTCCTTCCAACAAAAATAGAACCTTTAAAAACAAAATCTAAGTAACTTATTCTAACCCCTTCTCTATTGTTATCTCATCATTTATCCTCCATAGCAAGATTAAGTCATCCTACAAATTTTTATTTGAGTCTTTCTAGCTTTCTAGAAATCCTTTGGTTCAACCCATAATCCGTTTGTAAATTGTCTCTTAATTCGTAGCGCCAAGTTTTAATGGTTTGTTTGAACCCCATGAACTCATTGAACTATTTTGAAGG
This sequence comes from Cryptomeria japonica, assembly GCF_030272615.1. Classification (NCBI taxonomy): domain Eukaryota; kingdom Viridiplantae; phylum Streptophyta; class Pinopsida; order Cupressales; family Cupressaceae; genus Cryptomeria; species Cryptomeria japonica. The sequence goes on from NC_081408.1 coordinate 767,033,885, forward strand.
AAGTTCATAATATTCATTTAGGTTCCGCGAGCTCTAAGGTGTCTGAAAGGTTTTCATGCTAACGTTCACTCAAAGTGTTTTGCAGCAGTTCTTTTTCATGGTCGTGGATTATGTGTTATATCCTCTTTCTCCAGGCCATGAACCTTTTTGAACCTAGTTCAAACTATTCAGTGGTGTTCAACATGTTCAAAGAAGTTCAAAAGAGTGGTGGTACTTAACAGAGCTAATATTTTCAAGGAGAATATTCTTGGTGTAGTGCACTTTGAACTACTTGAACTCTCACGAATGTAGTTTAGATTGTTCATGCATGTTCAAATCAGGTGGGTCCCATGGTGCATTTATTGCGAAGTATGATGAAGATTGAACCATATCTTGGATGACGTCAACTGGTTGAGTTTTCAAGGCAAGTAATCATTTTTGGGAATTGGCGGTTACTCCAAAAATGCTACCATGTATTTAATGCACACGTGTGATGTCCAATCCCAATGCTCAGCACATTTGAGTTGACAATTGGAATTAATACACTAAATGAGTTTGTATCACTTCTTTCACTATAAAGTATGAAGTGATTAATTTCTAAGAACTTGTTTTTCATTGCTGCGGAGTTTTTGGATGGAAGTTTTGTTTGCTGGTAGTCATCCGTTTCGTCTCAACTATGAAGGTGAGTTTGTTTCCTGTCCTCTCTAGTGATTTTTACATGCTTTTCCTCTCTCGTAATAAGATTTGCTGGGGAAAATAAGGGTTGTTATTTATGAATTATGAAGTCCACATTACACCTCTTCAGGAATATTTTTAGTCTTGCATGCAGAGAGCCCATAGTCAGCGATACAGACTTGAAACGAGAAAACTTGAAAGTTTTAAAGGAAAGGGTGTTCAAAGGAATTGATGGTTCATTTGGTGTAGAAATTCTAAGTAGTGGTCTCATAGAAGCCGCAGCCTTTCCTCCTGCTATCCCTTGCCTAGAACTAGTTATAGAGTGTATTGCGAGGTATGATCCCATCTCCAAAACCATCAAAAGAGATAATGGTGAAACCCTCCTCGCAACTAACCAATAAATTATTTCCTCTATTTTCAAATTGCCTAATTATCAGTTCTCAAACTTTTCTCTTGCCCAATCAGTTACTGAGTTCAATGCAAATAAAATTGGGCACTGGAGTAATGTAGCAAAGTATTGGTTGAAGGTTCCTTAGAGGGGTGGCTCTAGGTTACCCAAGTATCCCAACAAGAACCATATGCTTCCCCACATTCATGATGTCATGCTTTTATTACACCGAGTTAGAGGCTTGGCTGATGCCTACAATTTCAATGATTGGATTTGCTGCTATGTACAACTGGTACTGGAAGGGAAGCAATATCTTCATTGGGCAGAGCTGATTGCCGATTCCATGAGGGAGCAGCTGAGCATGGCCAAACAGTTCAAGAAGAATTTCTTCATGTCCTCATATCTGATATATTGCTTGGCATGTGTTAAAGAGATAGTGGGTATACTTCGGCAGCTCACTGAGGGAGAGGTTTTTGTGTTTGATTTTTACCCTATGTTATAGAGGGACAATGCTTTCTAAGACTTTAGGAGAGCACATAATGCCTTCTTGGGATATTTATGTTATGAGTTAATGAACATGAAAACCAAGAGGATGTCTGAGAATGCACAGGCATTAGTGAAGAAATATGGTAGTTTCTTTGTTCAGTTTCCCCACTTTTGCTACATAAGAGTAGGTGGCTTTGAGGAAGAGCCTTTCAGGCTTCCTCATTTTTGTTCAAATTATTTTGTTCTGGCTAAGATCTGTAGGTAGTTGGATACCATGATTAAGAAGGCTCAACCTAGGGATAAATGGGAAGATCATTTTCCTATTCAATTGGGTATTTTATCCTGTAGTTCAATGTCAGATGCTTTAAGCATTGGATCCGACTTGAAAAACTTCAATTTTCCACTATATTATGAAAGAAAGGGCTTTGACAATAAGGTTTTGGATGCCGCACCTTTCAATCTCACACCTGGAGGACTTCTAGGAAGATTGCAATGATAACCTTGAAGTGTTCAAAAGGGCAAACATGAGAATGGTTTTGGAATAGGTAGTTTCACTACAGGTGAAACTTGACATAAGTGGGCTTGAAGAAGATTATCTGGAGGTTTTTGAACCTAGATACTTAAACCAAGCTGAACCCGAAATGGCCTGCATTAATTGGGATGTAGAAGAAGAGGATGACATACAACTAAAAAAAAAGAGGGTTTTGGAAAGAATTGTGGAATGGGTTAACAAGAGAAGAACAATGAAACTAGGAAACAAGATTGGTCCTTCAAGAGGTAGTGAGGTTGCTTTGTGTTCCCCAAAACATTTTTCTAACCCCACTTCTATGCCTGTTCATGCAAGTAAAGATAAGAAGCTATCTTACACCAAGCACAAGCCCAAACTGGCTCTGGACTTTATTGCTCCTCGATATACCAGGTCACGGAGTGCTACACTAGAGAGAATGGACCAAACCAAAGATACAGAGGCAAAGGAAAAAATTCTTGAAGCTCAAATTTTTGAAGTTGAAGACCTTGACAATGACATTGTCAACACCATGGATTCTCATGCGGTCACTATAGCCATGATGCTACTACCTAAGGTGATCGGAGGAACAACTAGTTCGAGTGCAACCCCTAAATGGCTAACCACTTCAGTGAGCAAGAAGTGGATTTTCGTTCTAGTTCATCCCAATCTAAGACATGGTGGTTAAGTACATGGAGAAGGATCCCAAACCAAAGAAGTTCAAAACAACTGCCAGATTGGATACTAATGAAGAGACTGGGAAGTGGGTTGCCGAGATTGCTTCTTATAAGCCTAAAAATGAGAACAAGGAGGTAAATGTAGAGGATTTTGAGATCACCAAGGTAGAGCTTAGGAATATGAGTAGAGATTTGGATAACCACCTTTTTCAGGTATTGGCTAAGAAGATGCTCACTAGGTCTAAAAAAGATGGGCAAGAGAAAAGAGAGCTGAAGCAACATATCAAAATTCTTGAATAGTTTATTGATAGTATCGGCTACTTTGGAGCACTTCCCATATTGCATACTTCAGAGAGTTTTGATCTCACTATGCCAGAGAATAAGAAGCTGATGGGTCAAGTTCAACGGGCCAAAAGCATTGCGGGGGCTGTGGAAAAATGGATCGAGGGAGTGATTAAAGATGGTGAAAAATATATCACAAGCTCCAGGAAGTTATGCGACGAAATGAAAAGCCTCATTGCAAAAATTCAGAATTAGATTGTGTCATGGGAGAAAGAAGAGCATAAGTGGGAAAATGTCTTGCCTATGCTCACCAAAATTGAGGAGTACGGGGCTGCCAAATTCTTAGCAGAGAACTCAATCGAGCTAGTAACCGATGAGTGCCAACTCTTCCTACTGAAGAAGATTATAATGTGGTAGGTACTCACATTGAAGTCTATGATTTATGCTGCCAGAACCTCTATTTATGAACTTTAGGACCTCCAATGCAGCTTGGTTAATGACAACAAAGTGGTTAATCTGGACCATGATTGGCAACTAGGGATTTGTGGACTGAACACGCAAGACGCGATAAAGGCTTTTAGGCTATACATGGAGAAAGTTAAGGCCAAAGGCAACTTCACCCCCAAAGATATAACACAGGTCACTCGGATTGAGTCCATGACATTCATCGATAATGATCAGTTACCCAAGCATGCTGAGAAAATGGTGAAGCGCAGATGGGACAAAGAAGCCACAAAAGCGAAGATCAACGCCATGAAGAATCCAAGCCAATCTATAATCCAGGAGCTTGCAACCGCCCACAACACCCAGAAAAGTGGAGAAGAGGACGATGATGGAGAAGAAGCGTAGCATGATAATGATGCTCTTTTTTATTTTTATGTGTTTTTTATGATATTGCAAATGACTTCAGGACATTTGTCCCTAAAATACTCTATTGGTTTTTATAACTGTTTCGGAGGAGGTCAAGTTTTAAGGGAGACCTCCTCTGTTCTCTAAGACTACTTAAATAAGTTTAAGTCAGATAGAACAAGGGTTAGAATAGTTTACTTAGATTTTGGTTTTTAGAAATTTTGTTTTTGTTGGAAGGAAGTCTTCAGTCCTTCGAAATCTGAAGTTGGAAAGAACAAATATGTGTTTTGTTGTGTCTTTGTTGCATGAAATATATATATATATATATATATATATATATATATATATATAGGAAGATCATATGTATTTTGGAGAAGAAAAACCTTTGAGTTTTGAATTTGTGGAATGGTATTTCTTTGCAAATATTAATCTAATTAAATGTCTATGATCACCTTTCTGATGAAGAATGTCATTATTATTCCGTGACTCCTTTCCATGTGTTTTTAAAAGATTTGTTTTGAAAAGAGATTTTATTTCTCTTACCCATTTTTAATGAAGTGCTGAATTGGTGTTTTTGAACTTTGTTTCAATCACTTACCAATTTTCATGTAGAAGCATTTTAAGAATAGTGTCCTCTGAAATATTTGTAAAACCTTAGTCTCTCATCCAAGAATGAGTAGGCCACCTTATGTTCTTTCAAGTTAAAAGAATATCAGTTTAGTTTAATTAGATTATTCTTTGAATAACTAATGGAGGGAGTTGTACCTATCAAAAATTCAGAGGGAAGTGGTGTACGTCACACTTACCCAACTATTTAGTTGAACTTTTGTCTTTTGAAGAAGGGGACAGAGTTTGAAATAATTTAATTTGAAGAAAGGAAAAAAATTGTTCACTAACATCTATCTATCTTAATCTAATTTATAGTAGCCTTAAAGAATAGAGGAGGTCTCCCTCAAAACCCGACCTCCTCTAAAACAATTATAAAAACCAATAGAGTATTTAAGGGACAAATGTCACAAAGTTATTTGCAAGATTGTGAAAAGAACATAAAATAAAAATAAAGCATTGTCATCATGCTACGCTTCTTCTCCATCATCATCCTCCTCCACTTTTCTGGGCATCGTGGGTGGTTGCAAGCTCCTGAATTATAGACTTGCTTGGATTTTTCATGGCATTGATCTTTTCTTTTGCGGCTTCTTTGTCCCACCTGTGCTTCACCATTTTATCGGCATGCTTAGGTAAGTGATCATTATCGATAAATGTCATGGATTCAATTTAGGCAACTTGTGTTATATCTTCAGGAGTAAAATTGCCTTTGGTCTTAACTTTCTCCATGTGCAGCTTAAAAGCCTTTACTGCATCCTACGTGTTTAGCCCACAAAGTCCCAATTTCCAATCGTGGTCCAGATTAACCACTTTATTGTCATTGAACAAGCTACATTGAAGGTCTTGAAGCTCATAAACAGAAGCCCTGGCATAAAAAATAACAGACTTGAATGTGATTACCCACCACATTATAGTCTTCTTCAATACAAAGAGTTGGCACTCATCAGTTATGAACTTGATTTAGTATTTTGCTAAAAATTTTGTGGCTCCGTACTCTTCCATCTTGGTGAGCATGGGTAAGAAATTTTCCCATTTATTCTCTTCTTTTTCCCATGGCACAATCTGATTCTGAACCTCTGTAGTGAGGTTTTGTATCTCCTTGCATAGCTTCCCAGAGCTTGTGATATATTTTTCGCCATCTCTAATCACTCCTTCAATCCATTTCTCCATGGCCTCTGCGATGCTTTTGGCTCGCTGAACTTGACTCATCAATTTCTTGTTCTCTAGCGTAGTAGGGTCAAAACTTTATGAAGTATGTGATATGGGAAGTGCTCCGAAATAGCCTATGCTATCAATGAATTGAGCTAGAATCTTGATATGTCGTTTCAGCTCTCTTTTCTCCTGCCCATCTTTTTCTGACCTAGTGAGCATCTTATTAGCCGATACTTGGAAAATATGATTATCTGAATCACTACTCATGTTCCTGAGCTCCACTTTGGTGACCTCAAAATCCTTTGCACTTACTTCCTTATTTTCATCTTTGGGCTTATAAGAGGCAATTTCAACAATCCACCTCCTGGTTTTTTCATTAGCATCCAATCTGGCGTTTATTTTGAACTTATTCTGTTTGGGACCCTTCTCCATGTATTTAACCACCATGTCTTGAATTGGGATGGACACTGGAATGAAACTCTATTTCTTGCTTACTGAAGTGGTTAGCCATTTAGGAGTTGCACTTGAACTAGTTGTTCCTTTGGTCACTTTAGGTGGCGGCGTCATGGCTACAGTGACTTCATGAGAATTCATGGTGTTGACATTGTCATTGTCGAGGTCCTCAACTTTAAAAATCTGAGTATCAAGGATTTTTTCTTTTGCCTCTGTGTCTTTGACTTGGTCTATTTTCTTTTGCGCAACACTCCGTGACCTTATATATCAAGGAGCAGAAAAGTCCAGAGCCAGATTAGGCTTGTGCTTGATGTGAGATGGCTTCTTATCTTTACCTCCATGAATAGGCATAGAAGTGAGGTTAGAAAAATGTTTTGGGGGATGTAGAGCAACCTCACTATCTCTTGCAGGATCAATCTTGATGCATATTTTCATTGCTCTTCTCTTATCAACCCAATCTGCAGTTCTTTCCAAGACTCTCTTTGTTTTAAGTTGTATGTCATCCTCTTCTTCCACATCCCAATTAATGCAGGACATTTCAAGTTCAGATTGGTCTAGATATCCAGGTTCAAAGAGCTCTAGATAATCCTCTTGGATTCCACTTATATCAAGTTTCACCTATAGTGAAACTACCTGTTCCATAACCATTCTTATGTTTTCTCTTTTGAACACTTCAATCTCATCATTGCAATCTTCCTAGAAGTCCTCCAAGTGTGGGATTGGAAGGTGCGGCATCAAACCAAGACTCCGTGAGAAACCTTTATTGTCAAAGTCCTTTCTTTCATGATACAGTGGAAAATTGAAATTCTTCAAGTCAGCTCCTATGCTCAAAGCATCTGACATTGAACTACAAGATAAATGCCCAATTGAATAGGAAAATGATCCTCCCATTTATCTTTGGGTTGAGCTTTCTTAATTATGGTAGTCAACTGCCTACAAATATCAGCAAGAAAAAACAATCCGAACAAAAATGAGAAAGTTTGAAAGGCCCTTCCTGAAAACCGCCTACTCTTATGTAACAAAAATGAGGAAACTGAACAACCATATCTTTTCACTAATGCCTGGGCATCTTTAGACATCCTCTTGGTTTTCATGTTCTTTAACTCATAACATAAGTCTCTAAGGAAAGCATTATGTACTCTCCTAAAATCTTGCAATGCATTATCTTTTTGCAGCATGAGGTAAAAGTCATACACAGAAACCTCTCCCTCAGCGAGCTGCCTAGGTATTCCCATTATCTCTTTAATACATGCCAAGCAATATATCAGATATGAGGACATAAAGAAATTTTTCTTGAACTTCTTTGCCATGCTCAGTTGTTCCCTCATGGAGTCGGCAATAAGCTCTGCCTAGTCAAGATATTGCTTTCCTTCCAGCACTAGTTGTACATAATAGTAAATCCAATCATCGAAGCTGTAGGCCTCAGCTGAACCTCTAAATCAGTGTAACAATAACATGCCATCATGGACGTGGGGAAGCATGTGATTCTTGTTGGGATACTTAGGTAATCTAGAGCCACCCCTTTGAGTAACCTTCAACCAATACTTCGCTATATTATTCTGATGTCTATTTTTATCTGCATTAAACTCGGTGATTGATTGGACAGGAGAAAAATTTGATAACTGATAATTAGGCAATTTGAAAATGGAGGAAATAACTTCCCTATTAATTGCGAGGAGGGTTTCACCATTATCTCTCTTGATAGTTTTGGAAATAGGATCATACCTCGCAATACACTCCCTAACTAGTTCTGGGCAAGGGATAGTAGGAGGAAAGGCTGTCACTTCTATGAGACCACTACTTAGAATCTCTAAACCAAATGAACCGTCAATTCCTTTAAACATCCTTTCCTTCAAAACTTCCAATTTTTCTCCTTTCATGTCTGTATCACTGACTATGGGCTCTGTGTAAGCAAGACTGAAAATATTCCCGAAAAAGGAGCAGAGTGGACTTCATAATTCATAAACAACAACCCTTATTTTCCCCAGCAAATTTTATTACAAGAGAGAAAAGTAGGTAAAAATCACTAGAGAAGATAGGAAACAAAACTCACCTTCATAGTTGAGACCAATCGAATGACTACCAGCACATAAACCTTCTATCAAAAACTCTGCAGCAATGAAGAACAAGTTTAAAAAATTAATCACTTCATACGTTATAGCAAAAGAAGTGATATGAACTTATTTAGTGCATTAATTCCAATCGTCAACTCAAATGTGTTGAGCATTGGTATTGGACATCACATGCGTGCATTGAATGCATGGCGGCATGTTTGGAGTAACCGCCAATTCCCAAAAATAATTACTTGCCTTGAAAAATCAGCCAATTGACGTCACCCGAGATATGGTTCAATCTTCATCATACTTAGCAATAAATGCACCATCATGTCTTTTAGTCCATGGGACCCACCTGATTTGAACACGCATGAACAATTTGAACTGACTTCATGAGAGTTTAGGTAGTTCAAAGCATACACTGCACCAAGAAAATTCTCTTTGAAAAGATTAATTCTATTAAGTGTCGCTGGTTGTTTGAACTTCATTGAACATGTTTAACACCATTGAATTGTCCAAACTAGGTTAAAAGGGTTCACAACTTGGAGAAAGAGGATATAACACATCATACGCGACCATGAAAAAGAACTACTACAAACCACTTTGAGTGAACGTTAGCATGAAAAAATTTTAGACACCTTAGAACCTGTGGTACCTAAATGAACATTATGAACTCCCTTCAAAATGGTTCAATGAGTTCATGGGATTCAAACAAACCATTAAAACTTGGCGCTACGGATTAAGAGACAATTTACAAATGAATTAAGGATTGAACCAAGGAATTTATAGAAAGATAAGGACTCAAATAAAATTTTGTAGGGTGACTTACTCTTGCTATGGAGGATGAATGACAAGATAACAACTATCACATCAACTAAGGTAGCAAATTCTTGTTTCAAAATTCTATGATTCCTCTCAAGCCATATATTCCAAATAACAATAGAAGGAGCAACGATCCAGAGAGAGGAATAGAATGAATTCAAATATAGAAAAGGTGAAGCCATGAATTGGGACAAGATATTAGGACAAATAATAGATGTTCATCCAAGCTTGCCAAATATCCAATACTAGCAATCTGATGCAAAAGGATAATGCAAAAACACATGATCCAAAGATTCCATGAAGAAGCCACAAAATACACAAGGAAGCACAACTGTAGTCCCAAGTCTATCTAATTTGATCCCAGTAAGGACTCTATCTTATACTGCTAACAAGGCAAAAGAACCAGCTTTAGGAAGACAAGCTGAATTCCCAAAGAGATGAGAAGGCCAAGAGGAAAAAGAAGAGGGATGAGACAAAGACTTATAGCCATCATTTACTATATAAGAACCTGACACATTCTTAGTCTAGATCAAATCATCCTCCCTGTCCTAAAATACAAGCATTCTCTTCTTAAGTTCCTGTACATAGGCATCTTTAAGTTCTTGATCTACCAACACAGAATCAACAGATTTCCAACGAAACACTAGATAGGGACCTGAAACATCAACATAGTAGTAATCAGTAACAAACACACCCCCATGACCTTTGAGGATATCTAATAAAGGAGAACAATCCTAAATACTAGTCATACCAGCATGCCCGTTCCAAACTTCATCCCAAAATTGAGCCTTTCTCCTATTATGGATTACCCAAGAAAGGTCAGGAAGAATAACCAATCTACAACTAGTAATAAAATTCCAAAAAACTGATCCTCTTGGAAGAGATGAAGCTATGAATAATCTCTCTATAGGAGCTCCTCTCAAATATTTGGTAAACATGAGAGAAGCCCATTTACTTGAGGGATCCTTTTAGAGCTTCTAGACTAACTTTGATGCCCCCAAAGCTCTATTCTGAATTATTAAATTTGTAATACCTGATCCCCCTAAATCCTTACAAAGACAAACCTTATCCCAGGCCAAGAGAGGGATCTTCTCCTTACCTCTAATATTATTATTTCAAAGGAAAGATCTTAAAGATGACTTAATCTCATGAATAACCTTGTGGGGTATTTTCAAAACAGACATCAAATAAATGGGAAAAACATTAATCATTGATTTGATCAGAAGAATCTTACCAACTAAAGTAAGCCATTTATAGTTTCATGAAGAAATTCTGGAAGACACCGCATGAACCACTTTGTCCCAAAACATTGTCTTATCTGAACCAACAAAAAAGTGAATACCTAGATACTTACAAGGAAAAGAGCCCACCACAAAACCCCAAAATTGAGTCAACCTATTCTGAACTAAAGGGGAAACATAATATAATTTTTTGATTTATTAAATTTAATAAATTAAATTAAGTTTAATAAAGAATTAATATTTAAATAAATTAATATTAAAAATTTAATATAGTTAACAATCAATTATTTAACTACTAAATTAAAAATCTTAAACAACATTATTTATAATTCAATAACTTTATTAAATAAAACTCTAAAACTAGCATTAAACTAAATAATTCCTGTTTATTTTTTAATTACTTGATAGATAAAATGAGTCATAATTTTTGAAACATTTTTCTAAATAGAGATCATGTATATTTTTGATAGGAAATTTTATGTTCTCAATAATCCTCAAATATATATTTTATACATAAAAATGAATATAATAATACATTCAATTCAATACATCAATATAGAAAGATAACTTTGGAATAGAAATTGGAATAGTGATATAACAATATTTATTATGTCCAATTATTTTTAAGGATTTTAGCTTGCTCTCTTCAACTTTTCTTCTCCCTACTTGCTTTCCCTTTTTCATTGTTTTGTATATGTCATGAAGGCTGGCATTATTCCTATGCCTCCCAAGGATTTGAAGCGTGATATGCCAACAAAAGTAAGATCACTTCTTTTGATGTGAGTTATTTCAATTGTTGCATTTTGAAGTGTGAGACCTTGTGACTTGTGTATTGTTAAAGCCCAAACCAATCTGAACGGTAATTGTTTTGTTGTAGCCTTTTCAATAGGTCTGATTATAACACTTTGTCGATATCGATCATCAAATGGAAATCTTGTGTGGTTCTTAAAATATGCTAGTACATATAAGGTTGTTTGTGGTGGCATCGTCCCAGGTTTTCATGCAATACTTCAAACATAACCTAGTGCTCCATTGGCAAGACTTGCTTTAATCCAAAGGTCTAAAATTAATATTACCCTTGCATTGTTTCTCAAAAGTAGTTCCATGTAAAAATCATTATTTTTATATACTTCTGTGAAGCTGGGTGTTATTTTCATTGCAATTCTTCATGCAATAAGATTTGATAATGAATGGAGTTCTATCCTAGTATGGTTGTGGATATTCTCCTCTTTTGAGAATAAGTAAACACTCTTTTTGAAATAATGATGGGAAAGCCATATCAAGAAAATTGGATGTAGTATATTCATTAATAGGAGATGTAGTGATTGTAGGCTAGTCAATTATTTCTTTATGGATCTACGTTGGAGTTGTTAATGATAGACTCAAAAGCACTGAGAGGGGCGGGGGGCGTGAATCAGTAATAGAAAAAACAATACTATTTTAAATACTGACTAGTTGAGATACTTAATAAGTTTGCCAAACACTATGTATGCAATCCAAAATGATATTAAAGAATCTACAATAAGTAAAAAATCCACCATAACACAAGTGTTTATACGTGGTGAGATGAGACTCACAAGTTAACTATCTGCAAAAATACATAACTGACCGGTTAAGGTCTATTAAAGTTTTCTCTCCTAGGAGCAAATCCTATTAAAGATCCCAAAGCTTAGTAAGGAGATATACCCTGTTAAAGGTAGTGCCCCATTAGGAGTAACCTAATAGTTCTGATACTTGATGTAAAGAGCTGATGCCAATAACTAACAAGATGAGAGGGGGGGGTGAATCATAAAAATTTAAACTTCCATAAAATCAACAGATTCAACCTCAGTAACATATACTTCAGCAATATAACCAAAAACTGCTAAACATGCAAACTCACAAACATATAATCATCATAAAATCCATAACACCAGATTTAACGTGGAAACCCAAATAGGGAAAAACCACTGTGGGATTTTGGACCCACTAAGAAATATACTCTTCTAGAGTATGCTCAGTTAAAAGCAGATCCTATTAAAGATTACAAACACATTGCTATATGTGACCCGGTTAAGGGATTTCCCTTAGATCTATTAGGATCTTCACTTTGTTAAAAGTGACCTTGTGAAAGGATTTCAAACACTCATTTAGAATGTTACCTTGCTACAGGGTTTACAAATAAGACTGTTAAGTCCACTTGGTTAAGAGATTTCTCTGTTATTCAAAATAAACAACAGTAGTAAATATATCTGCAACTTCACATCTAAAATGCTAAAGCAGATTCTTATTTGCTCAAAACAATCTTGTCATAGGACTTATCTAGTCTTCTGCTGGGCTCCTTACTCTATTATTCAAATAGGTCTTCAAGCTTCTATGCTTGGTAATCACTATGTAGCATCCTTGTGCTTACATTTGCCTGCATGCATTGTTTATCAATAATTTCTTATTTATAAACAATTCTGACCGCTTAATCTCTTTGATCACAATTCCAATGATCAATCTTAGCCATCAAATCTTCAATCTTGACTAGGTTCAATGCATCTTTCAATCTGAAAATGTTTTACCTTGCCTCAGGACTTGCATTCCTTTCTTGGAACTTGCACAAGGTTATTACGGTTCAATCTGCGTTGTAGATCTTCCTGCCAATCTTTTATTGCCATAGATCCTTTAACAAACTTCATGTGTGGCATTAAAAATCATTTATACATTTCCAGCTAATCATTGTCCTTCATTAAATAATGATTGTATTCATCCAATGCGCTTTTTCATAACTCGGTTGCAACTCGGTAAATACTAAACTTTACTCGGTAGACATTCCACCTTCATTAACCGACATCGATATCCTTAGGGTTTACCGACTAGGTTCCTTAGGGTTTTACTGACTAGGTTCTTTTCTCAGTGACATAGTATAGTATTAACCTTACAATTAACAACATATGTAGGATATCAAAACAATCTAAACATCATGATCTCATCATTGTCTAACTCGGTAATAGTTGCCCATTGAATAACTTATTCCCCTTATTCATGTTCTTTCTATGTCACTTACTGACCACTTAATTCTCTTCAAATCAATCTCCTCAAGATATGGCAACATCATACTAAATCAGAAAATCAATTTCTTGACATCAATGACAAAATAATTTTATAAAGATAGTTATCATCCTTTTTCAATTATATCAAATAGTCTTCAACAACCTTCTCAATATCTTTAATGAATATCAACAATCTCTCTTTCTACTGAAAATGCCAACATAACCTTGATAGAGGATTTTTAAATCCAAACTGATGGATCACCTAGTAAAAGAACTTGTACAGTGAACTTGTTAGAGCTTACCCAGTTAGGGGATTTTACTGTTGTAGTTATAAGAAAACAATAGGTGTGTGATCTAATAGTAGCACAACTTGCTTGAGTAGATCCTCTTCTTCTCATTTAGAAACATCACCAACATATTCAGCAATACATTCAACTTCTACTTTGCATCAGGTCACTCTCTTCATATATCTAGTTATTGAATCATAATGTCATTATATAGACACTAGATGTCATGTCGCCTTAGAAATTGTATCACAATTTCCTAGGTGTAGTGTATATGGACAATCAAAACACAACTCATCATAATTTACTGCCAAATATGTCGGTCAAGGATAACTCATCCCAACCGGTGATAACTCATCACACAATCAATGAATACGGGTTGAAGCACTGATACCGGTTAGAGTTAACCAATTTAGCATGTAGACCGATTGTCCTTCATTTCCCCTTTGGTGGTCTACATTGTATCTTTGAGTTGGTGTCAAGTTATTCCTACCTATACCGGTTGTCAACATATACTGGTTTGACACTCTCTAAACCATCATAAACTAATCTTCCAATACTAGTTGTGATATAATACAAGTAACTTTGAAGTAATACTGGTAGACAATGTGAACATATGTGTGTGTATAAATTCTCCATCAATGACAACCTATGAAGTCATCTATTACAATCATCATCAAGCCAACAATCTCCCCCTTTGACATTGATGGCAACACTTAGAAAATTTTCAAACTATACAGCTAAGTATGCTTACAAAAAAAAAATACCAAACATATCACAATACATACTCCTCCTTAATATGTACAAAATTTTCACAACACACATACATATTTCTACTCCCCCTTTGACAACAACGCAAAATTAAAACGTAAAATATATACATATATAGAAAAATTTGAATCAAATGTTTACATATACAAAAACTTGAAAGCCTGAATCATAAAGTATTCATTGTAATTCTCAGAAAAATGTCACTAAAAGTAATCTTCAGTTGAAAAAAGTCATTTTCCCATGTCTCTAGTAAGGTTTTAGTGATCTCTATTGTAGTCATGACCTGTGAACATAATTCTTCCATTGCATCAATTGTACACATCTCTGGAGTGGTCAAAATTGCTTCCACATTCTTGTAGGCTCTCTATAAGATGTCCACTTTTGGTCTGAGTAGATTCTTCAACTCCTTCAGGGATCAGAGTCTTTTTGCCTATTCAAAATCATACAAATCTAACTGATTTTTAAAATCATCAACCATCTTACCAAAAATTAAAGCAGAATCCTGTAAAGGTATGTAGTCATTTCATATCTTTTCTAGTGCTTGCTCGGTCTCTGTTCATTTTTTATTTAAATCTGTATAAAAGAATGAAACATTGGATGTGAATGCAAGAATTTTTCTTCATATTTCAATAGCTTTTCTTAATAGATCTTTATTTAGGGATAGGGCAATCCTTCCTGTATCAATATCCTTCATTATTTGTTCTCCTCTCTTCTTCCTATAGTTTTTCTCTGCAAAGGTGTGCGCTACTTCCTCAAGGGACTTGAGTTGGTCTGAGGCATCAATAGTCAATTGGCCAAGCTTGCCAATGGGATTTGACAAGTTCCCTTTAGCAGTTTCTAGTAGAAGGCTTGACAAAATATCTACAATATTTTGAATGGTTTAAACTTCCATTCTCTGTTCCTTAAGCCTCTTCTTTTGAGCTCTAGATTGCATGACCATTGCAATCTCCATTAACTTTGATGCACTCATACTATCAACATTGATAGGCCCTTTGATGCCTAATGACTCATCATCATTATTTTGCTGTTTGACTAACACCTTCTCAACTTCAGCAGATTTTTGCTTTTCATTTTTCTCTTCCTCTTTCTCCTTATCTTGTTTAGAGGACTTATCAGTAATTTTCTCAATGGTTTTCTCTTGGTTAGCCCGAGAAACCAGTGGAACTTTAGTTGCCTGATGCTGATCTTTTACTGGTGGGGGTGTAATATCCACTCTTGGTTGTATAACCATTTTTTCCACTGCTTGCACCAATGATGTAGTCGGTGGCTTCTTATCTGGTTCAATGATATTTCTAGATAAATTAATTTTATCTTGTATATCATCAACCAAAATTACTGGATGGGTAGTAGTTTCATCCTTCTTTATAGGATAGACAATATCAAGTTTCACTATTTCTTCCTAATCCATCTCTGGTCTCTCCATGGTATCTTCCTCATTGGCCTGTTGGGACTGCACATACATTGTTTAAATATTCCTTTCTATCTAATAAGTTTCCATTTCAATAGATTGCATCTTTCCACTTATTAATCTTAATCTTCTTGATTTAAAAGAAAATTGAGTTTTACAAGTATCAAGCAATGCTTTTAACCAATTTTGGATAAATCATGAAAATATTGAATAAATACATCATCAATGATTTCTTTTTCTTTCTCCATAGCTTCTTCCCACTTATTCAAAAGAATAGAATATAAAGAATCAGAAATATTTTTCTTAAGATCATGTGGTAATCGATTGTACTGACATAAATGGTTGATTACCTATTGAACAATATGTTCCTTTTGATCTTCATCAAATGAATCAAACCACTTTTTGACATTGTCAAATCTATTTCTTGCTAATGTCTTCATGGTTCTCTCAAAGTTAGACATAGGTTGGTAAGATAAAGCTTTAATAGGATTAGTTTGAGAAGTAGCTTCAATTGGTTTGGCCTTCTTACCAATTGCCTTTACATTCTTTGGTTCTTCCTTAGATTCAGTGTCATCAGATTCAACTGAGAGAATAAATTGCCGACCTCTCTTCCTTGTTGTGGGCTACTTCTTAATGTATACTCTTGGAGTTGGTTCCTTTTTTACTTGGACACTTCATGTCAGTCTTGTACTAGGTCACACTGGAGGTGTTGGCTCAACCTTTTTCTTCTTCCCTTTATCACTACTAGATTCAGCTTTTGCAGTTTTCTCCTCAACAGTATCCAGTCTCTTCTTCTTCTTGTCTACTAGAGATGCGAATAGGTTATTGGCATAACCAATCAGTAAGTCATAATTGACTTTATAGCTCATGTCTTATATTTCTTCCTCTCTCGGTTCAATAGCTTCCATTAGACAAAAATCAGTGGTGACTGTGAAGATGATGTCTATAGCAAAATTCCTCACCACATCTTGAAGTAGCCTTACCCTCATACTCATTTTATTCTGACATTCATTGAAGTACCTATTCATTGCTGTAGAAAAGGTGTTCTTAACAACCTTAACGCTATTCTTGATCTAAGCTATTACCGGTAGGTCTTTAGACCATTCATTGTCAGTAATTCCTGGTAAGAAATTATGAAAGTAAAAGAATAGACCAATCAATATTTAACCAAATTTGAATTTCTGACAGTTGTCTTTCTTAATTGATAGCAAATTCAACATCAATTGACTTTTTATGGCCTCACACTAGTCATAATCTTCATTCTCAGTAATCATTTTATAGGCTGTATGTACTGCTAGAAATGGCACACTGTTCATCCTACTGGAATAGAATATCCGATAGCCTATAATCATAGTAACTAATTTAACCACTGGGTCATCAATATTATTAACAGAAAATGCACGGCCATCAGATGTAGATGAGGTTAAAGTGGTTACTGTCTCTTTAGAAATTATCCTTAGCTTCAAAACTTCACTGGTTGACCAAAACCCAATCACAACATCTATAGCTTCTTTGGTTATGGTGTGTGTCCTCTCCAGATAAATATTTTTTCCATGAACATGACTAAGAATGATTCTAATGTGTTCCTCTTAAAAATCCTCGATAAAATAAGCTACATTATGAAAACCCTTCTCATAAACCATAATAAACTTGAGTTTGATCTGACCATTCTTATTACATAGGGATTTCAATTGAGAATGGATAGACAAAGATCCCAAATCTTCAATTTTATAATCAATATAGCTAGACAAATCTCCTTTAACAATGACACCTTCAGGAACTTGCGATAATGCATTGTAAGACATAATTTGTTTTGATTCTACAACCTCCATAGGTTCTGAAGTGATCATTAACCTTTCTACTTGCTTTGATGGCGAAGCCGTTCTAATAAACTTGTTTTGGAAATGTATTTTCATAGAAATACCTTAATTTTCACGTGTTGGCCTGGTTACCGGTTGGTTAATCAAATGCACATCACTTCAACCTTCAATAATCTTTGAATTAGCTTCAATAATGCAATTCACATCACAAGTTTGTCTAGGACAAGCTAGCAATTCTCTTTTCGCTCTGCAAGTGATCAAGGATTATTTTTGAATGCATTTAGGTTAAAAATAACATAGTAAAACTTATTTTTATCCCTTTTTACCTACTGCATTTAATGCTCATCTACTAGGGTTACAAACCCTAATACACTGCTTAACAATGCATCCAATTTTAACATGTGTAAAGCTGGTTGATAAAATTTTGAAAAACTGATTGACAAAAGATATTAATATTTCACACATAATAACTCAAAATGAAAATTCTCTTACCATTCATCTTTCAAGGGGTATGGATGTAGATTTACCTCTATGCTCCCCTTGGCCCTTTTGAAAGACTCAATTCATCAGTGTAGGATTCTCCACAATGGGTGAGGGATTAGGTTCCTCTGTAGGCACATCATCACTCTTCTATTTCTAGATTCGGTTCATCTCTTCTTTGGTTTCCTCAACATTTACCTTATGCTTTCCTTTTTGATCTACAGAATGATTGACCGGTTTGTTCTTTCAAGTTCTGCAGAACTTCACCATGTGTCCTAGTTTGTGACAATGATAGCAGGCCATTCCTGATGATCTCCAACATCCTACATTACCTCTTCTATTTCTACTTCTCCAATTCATATCTACATGACCATAATTGTTACAGATGGTGCAAATGACATTGGTTACCTTTTCCATCTAAAATAGACTAAACTGGTTGACATAGGGTCTATTCCAGTTCATGTTTCCCTAGTTGTCATAGATTCCCATTCCGTTGCCATTAGGTCTTAGACTCATGTGAGGTAATGGATTATTTACTCTATATCGGCATTCAACTGATCTATGTCCACACATGTTGCATGTAAATCAATGACCTTCAAATCTCTTAGAAATATAACTAGTATTTGCATTATGGCTTGTATTTCCATTTATTCTATTTCTACACACATTTGCATTATGTCCAGATTTGAGACAAACAAAGGAAACATGTTTATAAACTTTCTTATTGGTACGCTTGTTAGCTTTAAGAGCATTTTTATCCTTTTCAATGTCGCTCTTTGTTCTAGAAGACTCTCCTTTCTCAGATGTGTTAAAGCCTAGTTCAGAAGTATCTCCTTTCATCCTTTGAGATTGGATCTGCTCATCCAACATAGAGGTACTTTTATTAAACTTCTCTAGCTTTCCATTAGTCTCAATTAGTTCTCTGGTGAGATCTTCATTGTGTTTTGTAAGAGTTTCTCTTAGGGATGATGCCATTTCAAGATCTAGTTGCAAAGCTTCTTTTTCTTCTTTTTCAGCATGCCAGTGATCATGCAATGTTACATTCTCTTGTTTGATCTTAGCAATCTCATGATCTCTTTCTTTGATAAGATCTCCAGTTATCCTCGTGGCTTCCATCTCTTGACTCATGTAGATAGTTAAGCTTTCTAACTCCCTTCTTAGATTCAACTTTTCACCGTTCAGTTTTTCAACTTCTTCAGCTAAAGCATCAATATTGGCTTCATCTCAAGAACTGCTATCAGATATTTCCAATAACTGTTCAATCAATTCTCTCCTCTTGACTTGTGAAGCCTTAAATATAATGCTTAGGGTTTCAAGCTCATCCTAAGTAGCTTCAAGTACTCTTTCCATCTCAAAGTAGCTCATATCCCCCATGGTTGCTCTAGGGTTTCCTTCCAAGTGATTAAGCCTTAAATAAGTTTGGCTCTTATACCAATGAATAGACTTCAAAAGCACTAAGAGGTGGTATGAATCAGTGATAGGAAAAACAATACTACTTTAAATATTGACCAGTTGAGATACTTAATAAGTTTTCCAAACACTATGTATGCAATCCAAAATGATATTAAAGCATCTACAATATGTAAAATATCCATCATAACATAAATGCTTATACGTGGAAAACACAAATAGGAAAAACCATGGTGAGATGAGACTCACAAGTTAACTATCTGTAGAAATAGATAACTAACCAGTTAAAGTCTACAAAAGTTTGCTCTGTTAGGAGTGATTCCTGTTAAAGATCTCAAAGATCTATAAGGAGATATATCCTGTTAAAGGTAGTACCCTATTAGGAGTAACCTCGGTAGAGGATTTTTCAATCCAAACTAATAGATCACCTAGTTAGAGGATTTGTACAATGAAGCTTGTTAGAGGTTACCCGGCTAGGGGAATTTACTATTGAATAGTGATAAGAAAAACACAGGTGTGTGATCTAATAGTAGCACAAATTGCTTGACTAGATCCTCTTCTACTCATTCACAACTCGATCACCAACATATTCAACAATACCTTCAAATTCTACTTTGCATCAGGTCACTCTCTTCATATATCTAGTTCTTGAATCATAATGTCATTATATAGACACTAGATTTCATGTTGGATTAGAAATTGTATCACAATTTCCTAGGTCTAGTGTATTTGGACAATCAAAACATAACTCATCATAACTTACTGCCAAATATGTCGATTAAGGATAACTTATCACGACTGGTGATAACTCATCTCATAATCAATGAATATCGATTGAAGCACTGATAGAGTTAACCAATTCAACATGTATACTGATTGTTCTCCATTGCCTCTTTGGTGGTCTCCGTTGTATCTTTGAGTTGGTGTCAAGTTATTCCTGCCAATACCAGTTGTCAACATATACCAATTTCACACTCTCTAAACCATCATAAACTAATATTTTAATACCGATTGGGATATAATACAAGTAACTTTGAAGTAATACTAGTAGACAATGTGAACATATGTGTGTTTATACATGTTCTATCAATGAAAACACATGAAGTCATCTATTACAATCCTCATCAAGCCAATAGTTAACCCATGCATGAATCAAATCCATTTCCTTTTGTGTATTCGGTGATCTAGAGGCCATCAATGTTGTAGGTGTATTATTTTCAGCTTAGTTATCTCTATTAGTGGCCCAACAAAAACAATTTCATTTTTATCAGAGTCAAATTCCATATTCACAGTTCTCAACTCATTGAAAATATTATGATTAGAATGTAATGGTATATCCTTAAGAGAATTGTCATCAATAACAATATCAAAATAAATCTTGTCATGTTGAATTTTATACTGTAGCACTCTATAGACACACACTTTGTTTACTATGAAATTGTAATTTGTTCCAAGTTGATACTTTCTATGAATTATAATTAATGGAAGATCTTTCACTGAATGAGGTAATTTATCTCCCATATTTTCGATGTATTGAGGGAAGATTATTGTGTGTCCTCTATACTTGAATTACCCACCAGTTGCATGTGTGACTTGTAGGATTGGACTAACATGTACAATCAACATCTCTTCGACTTGGGGAAAATTCGCCAATTCTTTTGGTTGTGGTCCTAGACACATTATTTCAAATTGATAATCTATGGTTTCCCTTTTCAAGTCTACATCCATTACAAATAGGGCCTTGAGAAGTGTGTGGAATATTGATTCCAATGTAAGATTATTCACAAATGAAACACATATTGGGTGGCACCAAGCTATCTAATTATTGATGAAATGTCTCTTGAAATATTATGAATTCATTTTCAAGTAATCCATTGGGAACCCCTTGAGATTTAAACAAATGATATTAGCACTACTTAACATGCATCTCATTTATTTCTTAAATTGTATAGGACAATATGAATGTTTTATAAAAATGCCTTTCTTGAAAAAAACTTATCTTGCTTGGTCAAAATAATTTGAAGTGAACATATAATATATATATTTAATTGGTGCCATCAACCAATCCTAGGAAAACACATCCTCTCCAAAACACTCACCCCTTCTTTTACTCACACCAATTGGTGTTGTTGCATTCAACATTGGACCATCAACAATTCAGTCTAAGATGTGATTACCAATATAGATTTCATAGGGCTATAAGGCACAAGACTTACAAGTTTCCAAGAATAAATGTCTCACATTAAATACATATTAATTAAAAAAATGAGTTTCCTGGATCAAAGGTTACTTAAAAATATAGACTCTCAACTTCAGAAATCATTTCTCGAGAATAATTATAAAAAAATTGGAGGTAAGTTTCATATTTACAATGCACTACTCTTAATATAAAATCTCCATTGTAATGCACTTCTTACTATATTACAAGAGATATTTTACAATACACTTAGTTCAGTAAATCAACTAAAATATTTATTCAAGGATATGTATGATTTGTTTGGAGATTTGGCACAATTACCTCTAGTGGATGGCATACCAGCATATGCAAATGGAAGACGTGAACATATATGGTGGCGAGAATTAGAAACAATGATTACATTAGAGCATGTTTTTAGACAAGATAGATAAAGTACCAAGAAAGAAAGATTTTGTCTTCTCCTATCAAATATAAGGGATGCAAATCCAACAACACATGACTAGATATTACTCATATTAAGGACAAATGCCAAATTGACTATTGAAATAAATGAGGAGTTTGAAAATAGTGTTAACTTATTCTTAACAAATGAGAATATCCACAACCATAATAGGAGAAAACTCCATTTATTATCAAATCCTATTGCTTGATGCATTGTAGTGAAAATAACACCTAACTCTACAGAAGGATATGAAAATAATGAGTTCAATATGGAATCACTATTGAGAAATAATGCAAGGGTAATGTTAACTTTAAACCTATAGATCAAAGTATGTCTTTTTAATGGAGCACTCGATTATGTTTGAAGTATTGTATAAAAACCTGGGACAATGCCACCACAACTACCCTTATATGCACTTGTAGATTTTGAGAGCCACCTAGGATTTCTATTTGATGATCGACATCCACAAATAGTTCCAATCACACCTATTGAAAAGGGTAAAAGAAACCAATTACCATTAAGATTGGATTTGGCTTTACTAATACGCAAGTCACAAGGTCTCACACTTCAAAAAGCAACAGTTGACATAGGTCCCATTGAAAGAAGTAGTCTTATATTTGTTGGCATATCACATGTCAAATCCTTGGGAGGCATACAAATAATTCCACCCTTCACACAGGAAAGATAAAACAAAATGAAAAGGATAAAGCAAGTAGAAAGAAGAAAAGTCGAAGAGAGAAAGCTAAAATCCTTAGAAATAATTTGACATAATAAATGTTGTTACATCCCTATTCCAATTTCTATTCAAAACTTATCTTTGCATCCTAATGTATTACATTTAATGTATTTCTATATTCATTTTTATGTATAAAATAAAATTTTTAGGATTATTGAGAACATAATTTCCTATCGTTAATATACATGATCTTTGTTTAGAAAAATGTTTCAAAAAAGATGACACCTTTTATCCTTTAATGAATTCAAAAATAAATTTCTATTTTTTTTAAAGTGATATTTATTTATATTGATATATTTTACTTCGTGTATTAATATATTCATTTTCATGTATAGAGCATGATTTAAAATCTTTTGAATGTAATTTCAATATAGAACACGCCTAAGCTGAAAATTTGGTAAATGGTCCTATTATTAGAATTGAGTCAGTTGCTTCAAATGGGTTCCCCCAAACCCACATGGACAAATTTACTGAATCAGTGGATGACTGTTTAAAACAGGTGTTCAATGATTTGCAATATTCCAGTTGAAGGATGGTTGCAGTTCAACATTATGAGATTAAATGAGCCAAAGAACTATATGAAAAAATGCAAAAGCACACATTTCAATTTGGACAATTCTCAAGATATATGCACGAGTTTTTCTATGCTGAACAAAGAGATGAGAGATACATTGATCAGTTACGTGATGATATTATACAAAAGTTCAAAAGATAATAGCAAATAAAATATTTCCTTCTTTCTAATATAGAAACAATTTTACTCATTATATAATATGTAAACTTCAAATTACAAGTATGTTTTCATGTATACGATGTTATGAAAAATGGATATTAATATACTTATGTATAAGTTGGCTTTTATATGTGCAATGAATGGTGAAATGAATTTTATTTATCAAGATGTTGATATGCTTATGATATTTGGTATTAAAATGTTCTTGCACTTTATGTATTGTTATCTAACTTATGCATTTCATTTATGTGATTCACATTTGGTATAGATGATCGATGGGTCATATTGATGTTTAATCCCTTCAATAAAAATTGGGGGTCACACTACTACTAGCATATATATCTTTACTTTCAAGATATATATATTATGTCGAGATATATCGAGGCATTTAATTTTTTCATTCAACTTTACTATAAATATTAAATTAAAAAAATTAATGCCTCTATATATCTCGACGTACTTTATATATCTCAAAAGTAAAGATATATATGCTAGTTGCAGTGTGACCCCCATTTTTTATTGAATGGGTTAAACATCAATATGAACCGTCCATCATCTATAGCAAATATGAATCACATAAATGAAATGGATAAGTTAGATAACAATGCATAAAGTGTAAATTTTTTTTAATACCAAATATCATAAGCATATCAATAGCTTCATAAATAAAATTCATTTCACCATCCATTACATATACAAAAGCCAACTTATGCATCAAATAAGTATATGAATATCTATTTTTCATAAAATTATATACATGAAAAAGTACTTGTATTTTGAAGTTTACATATTAGGTAATGAGTAAAATTGCCTCTAGATTAGATAGAAGAAAATATTTCATTTTTTATTCTCTTTTGAATTGTTGTATAATATCATCATGTGACTAATTAATGTATCTCTTGTCTCTTTGTTCAGCATAGGATAACTCATGTATATATCTTCAGAATTGTCCAAATTGAAATGTGGCCTTCAGTATTTTTTGATACAGTTTTTTGGCCAATGTAATCTCGTAGGGTTGAACTGCTGCTATCCTTTGACTGCAATATTGTAAATCATTAAACATATTTTTAAACATTCATCCATTGAGTTGGTTAATTTTACGTGTGTTTGGGTGAATCCATTTGAATAAATTGACTCAGTTCCAATAATAGGACCATTTACTAAATTTTCAGCTTCAACATGTTCTATATTGAAATTACATTTAGAAGATTTCAAATTCATCCTCTATACATGAAAATGAATATATTAATACATGAAGTGAAATATATCAATATAAATAAATATCATTTTAAAAAGAAGTAGAAATTTTTTTTTGAACTAATTAATGGATAAAATTTATCATGATTTTTGAAACATTTTTCTAAATAGAAATCATGTATATTTATGATAGGAGATTATCTTCTCAATAATCCTAAAATATATATATGAAATACATAAAAAATAAATATGTTAATACATTAAATGCAATACATCAATATTAAAAGACAACTTTAAATATAAATTAAAATAGTGATGTAACAATATTTATTATGTCAAATGATTTCTAAGGATTTTGGCCATCTCTCTTCAGCTTTTTCTCTCGCTATTTCCTTTCCTTTTTCATTTTTTGGTATTTGTCATATGTGGAGGGTGGCATTATTTGTATGCCTCTAGAGGATTTGACGCGTGATATGCCAACAAATAGAAGACCACTTCTTTCGATGGGACCTATGCCAAATATTTCTTTTTGAAGTGTGAGACCTTGCGATTTGTGTATAGTTAAAGTGTGGAAGCCAATCTCAATGAATTGTTTTGTTGTAACCTTTTCAATAGGTGTGATTGGATCTGTTTGAGGATGTCTATCATCAAATGAAAATGTTGTGTAGATTTAAAAATCTACAAGTACATATAAGGGTATTTTTTGTGGGATCATCTTGGGTTTGTATACATTACTTAGAACATAACTGAGTGCTCCATTGAGATGAACTACTTTGATCCATAGGTTTGAACTCAAAATTACCTTTGCATTATTTCTCAATCGTAATTCCATATCAGACTCATCATTTTCACATTCTTTTATGGAGTCAGGTGTTGTTTTTACTACAATGCTTCATACAACTAAATTTAATAATGAATGGAGGTTTTACTGCTATGGTTGTAGATATTCTCATTTGTTGAGAAAAGGTGAGCACTATTTTTGAACTCCTCATTTATTTCATAGTCAATTTGGTAATTGTCATTGACATGAGTAACATCGAGTCATCTATTGTTGGATTTGCATCCCTTATATTTTAAGACAAAATATTTCTTGCTTGATACTATGTCCATCTTGTCTAAAAACATGCTCTAATGTATCTATTGTTTTAAATTTTTGCCGCTATATTTTTGCATATCTTCCATTCGCATATGCTAGTCTGTCATTCATTGGAGGTAATTATACTAAATCTCCAACCAATACCATACAAATCCTTGAATAAATATTTTAGTGGATTTAGTGAGCTAAGTGTATTGTAAAATTTCTCTTGTAATATAATGAGTGCATTAAAATGTAGATTTCATATTAAGACTATTGCATTGTAAATATAAGACTTACCTCCAAAAATTTAATGGTTGTTATTTGGAAATTCTTTCCAAAGTCGAGAGTCTATATTTTCAAATAATCTCTCGCCTAGGAAGCTCTTTTTGTCTATTAATATGTATTTAATGTGAGACATTTCTTCTTGGAATCTCGTAAGTTTTGTACCTTGTAGCTCTATGAAATTCTTTATTTGTAACAACAACTTAGAATCAATTGTTGATGCTTTAATATTGAATGCAACAACACTTGTTGGTGTGAATAGAAGAAGGGGTGAGTGTTCTAGAGAGGATGCATTTTCTAAGGATTTTTTGATGGCACTAATTAAATATGATTTACCTTTTCCTGTTGTACCTTGTTTTATCATACGCAACAATGGTGTACTTTAAGATATTTGATAGTGCATCATTATGATTTTTACTACCTTTCTTTGTTTGTCACTGAGGTTTCCATAGTTGGCATTTCTGGTATGTCATCATACATCAACCCACCACATTTTTTCATCCTCTTAATGAATTTTGGTGCTATATTTGTGCATTCTTCACCTTGGAATTCTAAAGACCAATTTTTCTATGAATCAATATCTCTTCAAACTAACATGTCTATTTGTAACACATGCACTATTTGTTTATGATGAAGTGTTGATATAATTTCACATTCATGTTTTGTACTACTGCATTGGGCACTATTGGTATCTTCAGATTCTGAATCTGTCTGCTTTGGAATTTTCTAAATCATGTCCTTTTTGGTAAGTGCTATTGATTATATTTGAGATTATCCCACGTTTCTACTATTATTTCATCATTATGGCGAATGTCCATTTTGATGTCATGAAAGGGTTTTTAGAGCAAGAGTTCTGAAAAGAAATTTAAATATATACATTTTTTTGAATCACGAGCTAGAACCATTAGAAACCTTGGGAATACTCTAACAATAGCTACTATTTTCCTTGGTGTCCATATCTTTTGACCTTTCTTTTTATGGTTATAATTTCATGATTTTATAGCCTTAATGGGTGATATAGGCTCTATGTATTAAAGGCCTATTCTTGTACACATCGATTAAAGATATGATTTGTTCTTTAGTATCATCATTAGAATCTATATGTGTATACATTTGAATACTTATTTTGAAACATTTAAATTGATAAACCTTCTATTTCTTTCCACCAATGGAAATTCTAGCAGGATGTGGCAACTTTCATGGGCTCCAATATCTCTTTCTATTATTGTTTCTATGAGAATCGTTATGTAAGAATTCACTACAAGATCATCTGGACTTTGCACATTTTCCAACCATAGTAACATTTGATAGTATGTTTCAGAGCTTCTTTCATCTTTGGCTACATACTTGGTAATATATTTAATTATGACATGTTTTGACATAACAATTTTCCAATCCATATTTGCTCACCATAGTTGAAGTATCCAGGGATTGTATGAGTTGACTCTATCATCATTTCTGAATGCCTCAAATTTGATTTCACCAGTTTCTAAATCTTTATATATGTTAGAGCCTTCTAAATATAGTGTCCATGGTGCATTGTGGCTATATTCCATTGAAATTTAAATATTTTTAAATTCATTCATATATGGAAGAATTACAATATTTTCATATGTATTTTGAGGAATTGGTTTCAAAGTTTGTACTTGCATACAAATTTCCCTTTTTTCTTTCGAAGATATGCACCTTCTTTACACACTATGTGTTGTTGAATACTATTCTAAATCTCGTCATAGTCATCTTTCAAATGAGTTTCAAATAGTTTCCTTGTGTTTTTTACACATGAATGTAGAGAGAAGTTTCAGTACACCTAAAATGACAATTTTATTTTAGAAACTTTTATATTAATTTTGTAAAAGAGTGGTATCTTGTTTATTAGATAGAGCCATACCTGTATGTTTCGTTGGTGTAGATTGACTCGAGGGTTGCATGCATGAACTAAATCATGTAGATATTCTTCAACATCCATCACTTGATGTGATTCATTCTAATTTATGGTATCCATATTTGTTTCTCTGTTTAACCATAAGAAACCATGAACATGTGTTGATCACGTATGTTGCCACTCATACTGCACCAATAGTCTTTGACATTCATGCTTTTCTGTAAAATTTCTTTTTTGAAAGTTGTGTATCGTAAATACATGTATTGTATAGTAATGTGTGGATAGTCTATGATATTCTGCTTGCACCACACTTGCGCTTCACGAGGGTTGTTTGGAGTTGTTGCCATCCCAATCTAATGAACCATGCTTGTTAATTCTGATCGTCACTTAGTCCAATATGATCTTTTTCCCCTTAAAGTCGTTCCAAATCACATCAATTTATTTGCTAGATTGGACTGTGGCATATTTTGCATATGCTTGTGCAACAGATGTATAGTAATTGACATCTCTTTCACACTTTTTGCATGCAATAATGATATTAGTGCTGCTCTGTTAGAATTAAAATAACAATGATAATGTTAATATTGATAGCATTAATTTTCTTGGTGATATGATTGATACGATAGAACATTGAAATAATACATTTAAATGTTAAGAAAGCTTTCTAATTTATTTTCAAAACAATCTTATTATTCTATTTAATATGTAAGATCCTATTTTATTTAAAAAATACTTGTAATTTATGAAAAAATATTATAATATATTGTTTATTTTAAAAGCACTCTCATCCTATTTAATATGTTATTTAAACATTATCTAATCTACAAATAAAATCTTTTATTATATTAAAAAATACTACTCATTTTCAATTATATTTATTTCTTCTTAAAACTAATTTTATATATATAGAGAGAGAGGGGACCACTTATATAAATAAGTTCTTTATTCTTTTAAATATATTATTTGTTAAATTGAAGTATTACTTAGTTTGTTTTAAATTCTTTTATTCATTTCTTATATTAAGATATTCGAGGAATATATTATGTTTAATAAACGTGATGGGTAGTTTTTCAGTGGAATCCAGAGCTAACCCCTAGTTTTTTCTTAAGGAAGTATTAATTAAACATGAAATTACGAGTCTAATATGACTATTTTTCCAAGAGGAGGATACCAATATATAACACGAAATTTTCAGGCCCATGTGCCTTACAATTAATAATGATATCAGAAATTATTAGTGTTAAATTTGAACATAAAGAATTATTTCAACTGTCAATTTTTTTTTTTAATAAAACTACACAATGTTTATGCGGTTTAAGGTTCAAAACTTCCCATTTCCTAAATTTGTATACAGCCATTGCAGTTTACTTTTCCTTACAGAATATCATTATTGATTATTTCCTTTTTTTTAAAAAATTTGCTTGAAGCAAATCACTGACTACAATGGTTGAAATTGCATACACAATTTATCTGGTGTTGGGGATTCCATATGGTCCATGCAGATGAGTTTTCCGTAACGGCACAGTATATCTATCTCTTCAGTTATTATTGATAGCAATACCATTATGATGCTATTTCAGTTTATTTGAGCAAACCCCTATAAACTCAATTTATTATACAGCCGCCACTTACGATTCTTCTCAAAGCTACTAAAAATCTACAACATCAGCTGGAAAAAAAGAAGTCAAAGGAAAAACAGAGACATAGCCTTTACGACCGATTAATACAGATTTCAATTTACAAACAAAGACTAAAAATCTACAACATCAGCTGGAAAAAACATACGTCAAAGAAAAAACAGAGACATGGCCTTTACGACAGAATAATGCAGATTTCAATTTATATTTTGTCCACTATTTCTCAGTTACTATGTATTTTGTAAATGTATGTCTCAATTTACAAACAAAGACTAAAAATCTACAACATCAGCTGGAAAAAAATACGTCAAAGAAAAAACAGAGACATAGCCTTTACGACAGAATAATGCAGATTTCAATTTATATTTTGTCCGCTATTTGTATTTGTAAATGTATGTTTCAAACATGCTGAAAAATCTGGAAAGCCCAAGTTTGTATTTGTTTGCAATTGTTTTTGTTAGTTATGTGAAATGCCGGTAAAACTAAATGACAGGTCAGGTTCCCTAACATTATTTTGTTTGGAAGGTGGCAACTATACTATCTTTCCTTGTTACTGAGTGTTACTAATGCTAGAAGACTCTATTGATATGTGCTCTTGAGAAAAATAAAAATCACTATATCTTAGGCATGGAAGCTTTCTCAAGGAGGAGTACCTGGGAATGAAAAGGAACCAGTTGCATTTGTAGAAGAATAGAGGTTTAGAAGGGAACCCCCTGCGATTAAAACAAAAGATATTAGTACTTACATTTGAAGTGCACATACAATAGTTGGGTAGGAGAAACGTAAAAATCTCATATAATGCAAATAAGAATGTAGTGTTACCGTTTTCCATTGCTATCTTGCTCCGAGGCCAAGAATTAGATGGTCAAAATGGTCATTTTTCATTTTTGACCGTATATGACAGGTAAAAAAATAATTCATTAATAAACCGCAAAAATTTATTATGGGTAATATAACATTCTAATTTATAATATTAAAATATATTATTTTAAAGTATTTATTATAAAAATATAAATTTATTTAGAATTTTTGAAATGATAAGATATATTTGTTTCTAATTTTTTAATTGTTTATAATAAGATTTTCATAAATGTAAATTTAGAAACTTGGTATGAATTTAGAAATTTAATATATTTAAGATTTTTTATATAATACTAGTTAATTTTGATATAAATTGGGCGAATTTTGGCAGATCTGATATAGCGAAAGTGCGAATTTTGGTGACTCCTGACACAATTAGTATGTCAAGTCACGATCCGCTGGCGTCACAGGATGCGTGGGATATTCCGATACTGGCGAGGTGGCAGGAAATAAGGATGATGACTCAGTGACCAGACAAGTTACCAGGTGTGATCCGCCCTTAATCTCTAGCCCTAAATTTAATATACCGTTTAAATTTTTGGCTGCTTCAGTACCCCATAGTATTAATTCATCTACTGCAAAATCAATCCAAAACGCTGCCAACAATGTGTCAAAACCGAGCCCAAACCCTGGCAATAAGCTGAGATCTTTTCTGAAGGTGGTTGCTAAATCTTCTCCAGCAATCGCTTCTGGTGCTCGATTTGCCAAACCTGCGCAAAATGAAGTCACAACAAACAGTAAGCATCCTGGGGACCCTTCTGCATTTCATGGTACTCCCAATCCTGAAATGTTGAATGAGATTATTAAGGAAAAAGAAAGGTTGAGTAGCACAGCCATTTTCTTCTCTGCGGTTGAAATTGATAAAGTGCCTGCCAGAAAATTTTTAGACGACTGGTTTTATAATTATTGGAACTTAAAGCTTGGTTGTCAAATCTCATTTTGTAGGCAGATTTAGAAAGGATTATTTGTTGTATTTTTTGTCAATAACAATTCTCAACAGGCTGTGCTAAAAAAAGAGTACTGGACGGTCAGCAACACCACGTTTAGGGCTCTAGCTTGGAATGTAGAGGCTAACCTTGATGAGGTGGTTGCTCTTTCGGCTCCAAGATGGGTCCTCATAAAACAAATTCCTCCTTTCTTATGGCATTTTATACCTCAGCTAGTTGAACCTCTAGGGAAATTCCTAAGAATGGATGATTCTGCTCGGTTAGTCCCGCATTTAGATGCAAGGGTTCTTATTGCTCTGAAACCTGCTCAGGATCTACACAAAGAAATTAATATATCCATTGTTAATGAGCAAATTTCCTGCCCTATTGAAACCCTAGGTGGTTTGAATGCGTGTTTTTTATGTAGGAAAGAAGGGCATCTTAGGAAAGATTGCCCGATTATCAGAAATAAAAATCAAAAAGTTATTAACCCTTTTAACCTCCCCGTTTCTAACTAGCCGATTCTGCCTTCCTCTGCTAAAACTAATCCTATGCCT
Source organism: Cryptomeria japonica (assembly GCF_030272615.1). Taxonomy (NCBI): domain Eukaryota; kingdom Viridiplantae; phylum Streptophyta; class Pinopsida; order Cupressales; family Cupressaceae; genus Cryptomeria; species Cryptomeria japonica. The sequence goes on from NC_081408.1 coordinate 767,065,775, forward strand.
TCCCTAAATGTTCCGTCTCAATCTTTCCCCTCTCTGATACAAACAACGGTCTCTCAAAATGTGTCATTTACCAGCATTGTGGATACAGATGGTTTTCAAACGGTTACAAAAAAAAGGAAGAATTGGTCAAGCAAAAAGGACTCGGCCCCTAATATGCTTCTTATATCCCCTCCTTCAGCAACTAATATGATTACTAATGATGTTGCCAAACCCTCTGCCTCCCCTCTGACTGTTCCTAAAGCTCCCACCAAACACACTTCCTCAAAACAGAACCCCCTTGTGAAAGATTTTAAAGAGATTACGGATGATTTCATAGTTGAAGTCATTTCGGCAACCCCTGTTGCTAATAATCAGTTTTTGGAGTTGGAGGCTTCCTCCCCTATTCTGTCAGATAATGAGGACATCCTCATCGCTAGAAGGAAAGGAAGACCTCCAGGATCCAAGAATAAAAACAAGAACAGTAAAAAGCAAAATCAAACAGACTTTGAAGATGCTTCTCCTATGGAGGACATTGTGGGTGCTGAGGCGTCTAATGCTCTAATCATGTCACAATGAATTGTGTTTCTTGGAACATTAGAGGGCTGGAATGTCCTGATAGAAAGTTTATTATCAAGGATTTTATCAAGTCTCAAACTAATATTGATATTATTATGCTGCAAGAAATTAAATCTACTGGATTCAATCTTGAATCCAATCTTAATTTTATTTGGAGAGATGCTATCAAATTCTCCACTAATCACCCTCAGGGTAGGGGTGGTGTGGCGATTCTTCTCAGCCTCAAATGGGGACCTAAGATTAAAAGTTTCAGCTTTTCTCCTTGTAATAGAGCTATTTGGTTAATCTTTAATCATAATGATATGGAATTTGGTGTTTGTTCTGTTTATGTTGTCAATGATTATATGGAAAGAAACTCATTTTGGACTTGGCTCACCTCGCTTCCTGACATTCCCTAGATATTTGGAGGTGACTTCAATATGGTTGAGAATCAGGAAGATAAAATGGGAGGTCTGCCTTTTTCTTGGAAAGATCAGGAAAGACTTACCTGGAACAACTTTAAAAGAGCTAAATCCCTTTTTGATCCTTTAAGGGGAAACAAGAATAATAACCCTGGCCTCTAGTTTACTTGGTGTAATTTTCAGAAAGGTCAATATAGAATCTACTCTAGGCTTGATAGATTCTATCTTAATAGCAATTTCTTTTCTGTGATACCTGATAAAAATAATAACTTGGTGCTTGTCTCCCCTACCACCCTTTCAGATCACCACCCTATCTCTATATCTGTTAATCTCAGTTGCTCACCTAATTCTAGTAATCATTCTGACCATAAATTCATTCTTAACACTAGCCTTCTTGAGGATAATGACATTCTTGCTGCCATCTCCATTATTAGACTCATCAATGAGTCCCATTTTCCCTCTCTATCCTATATCCATAAATGGAATCTTGATGTCTCTACTTGGCAGAATTTTTTAAAAACTATTGGCCAAAAGAAGGCCAAAGATTATAGGTTTAAGGAATCTTGGCTTAATAATAATCTTTATAATGTTGAGAATGATATCCAAAATAATCCGGATGATCCTTATCTCTGTCACCAGCTTGCCCATGCTAAAAATGCTCTCAGAAATCATCAACATCATAAAGCTCTTGGTGCGAAAATTCGTTCAAGAGCCCATTGGCTTCTATATGGAGATAGAGGAAGTAAATTTTTCTTTAATCTTATTAAACATAAGCAAGCTAAAGAGTCTATAGATAAACTGCTTATTAACAATCACTTGACTACGGACATAGAGATTATAAAGAATGAATTTGTTGAATTTTATAAAAATCTTTTTACTTCAGAGGATACTCAGGAGGCTAGGGCCCTTAGAGACCAATGTAAGAATCTCATTCCTACTAAGATCTCGGCTAAGGATGCTTCTAATCTTGAGTAGCCCTTGTCTCTAAAGGAAATTGAGAAATCCATCAATTCCCTTAATAATGATAGAGCTCCCGGACCTGATGGGCTACCTGCTAAATTCTACAAGGCCAACATCAAATGGATTAGCAAAGTCTTAATTAATATTTATAATGAAGCCATTGATACCGGAACCCTAGGTAGGGACATTAATTCTGGTATCATTAAGCTTATCCCTAAGGAGGGTGATAAATCCCTTATTAAAAACTGGAGGCCTATAACTCTCTTAAATGTTTCTTATAAAATTTTGGCTAAGATTATGTCAAACAAGCTCGATGCCATTCTCCCCAAATTTGTTTGTCCTACCCAAACTGGATTTGTGAAGGGCAGATATATTTTAGAGAATCTTGTTACCAGCTGGGAAGCTCTTAACTGGGCTAAGCATTCTAATCAAAAGGTTGCTATGTTCTTACTGGATTTTGAAAAGGCTTATGACAGAATTGAATGGAGCTTTATTAATATGATGCTCTAGGCCTTTGGTTTCCCGTCCTTCTTTTGTGGCATTGTGAATATGTTTCTCAAGGATGCTCATGCTCGAATTGATGTTAATGGTTCCCTGTCTACTTCTTTCCCTTTGGGAAGATCGATTAGACAAGGGTGTCCTCTTGCTCCCACCCTTTTTGTTATTGCTTCTGAAGCTCTTTTTTATATTCTTAGAGATAGTACTTTATCCCCAGCTGTTAAAGGTGTCATTCTTCCTAATAATAAAGAGATTATTAACTGTCAGTTTGCCGATGATACTTCTTTGTTTCATGAAACCTCTAAAGACAATTTTGTTGCTATGATTAATAAACTTAATTTCTTCTGTAAAATTTCAGGAGCTAGATTGTCTCATGCCAAATCTATTTGTCTTGGTTGGGATGATCAACCTCCTAATTGGTTTAATAAATTTGATTTCCAATGGGGTGGCCCCTCTAAAATTGTCAGATATTTGGGTATCCCCTTTTCTATTGACCCCTCTTTGAAAGGGATGTGGGCTTGGGTTAAGGATAAGATCCATAATAAACTAAACAAGTGGCACAATAGGTCTCTATCTTTTGCTGGAAGGATCCAAGTCTGCCAAAAAATTTGTCCTCTTACAACATTTATTATGCCTCTGCTTGGATGTTTAATGACTATCAAGTTATGGAAATCTAGAAGGCTATAAGAAATTATCTTTGGTCTGATGGGAAGGGAAATAAAAAGATGCATTCTATCAATTAGAAGTGGTGTCATGTTGATAAGCTCCTTGGGGGCCTGGGGTTGAAAGACTTGAGACTTAGCGGTCTTGCTTTGGCCTCCAAATGGATCTTTCATGCCTTGGAGGGAGATGAGCCTTGGAAAGTTTTGATTCGTAACAATATTGAGAGGGGATATCCTAAAAGTGCCAAATTTTGGAAAAATCTTCCTCTCACTGATCTCATTTGTGGTGAATTTTCTATTACTGTTCAAGGCTCAGCGGTCTTTAAATCCATCTGGAAAGCCTGGAACCATGTTAGGCAATTCATCACTAACAAAGATTTTTTTGATAATAAAACCCTCCACGGTGAAAGGTCCATTTGGTGGAACCTTAAGCTTGGTGATAAACCTCTTGCTCTTACCCAAGGGTGCTCGGCTAAGTATTGGGCTAACCTTGGAATCAAGCAACTCATTGATATCTTTGAAATGGAAAGACTTATCCTTTGGGATGATCTTAAGAATAAGTTTAAACTTCCTGATTCTCATAAAAAGACTTATAGTATGATTGTTAAAGCTAGTAAAAACATTCCTTTTCTGTGTCATGTGGACTCTAATAGTTATTTAAAGATAAAATGGCCTGATGGTATTATCATTTCTAAGCTTAAGGCTAAGAATATTTATTCTGTTTTAAATTATAATGTTGATGTTATCAATCATGTTAACAATATTTGGAATACTGATTTGGATATTTCTTCTTGGAAAAAGTATTTTGATTATCTTTGGAAAAGCTCCATTGATCCTAAAATTAAATGTTTTAAATGGTTACTTATTCTTAATAAGCTTCCTGTTAGGAGCTCTTTCTCTGATGTTAACTATTGCACCATTTGCAGAACCCCGGAAATGGGAAATCATATTTTCTTTGAGTGCAGTTTTGCTAAAGAGGTTTGGTTAATGTTCGGTATCTCTATCCCTTCTAATTTCAATTTCTTTGAAGTTATTACTGGGTTTATCTCTAATGCTAAAAAAGATGTTAACATGTTTTGGGATATTACCTCATCTAGCATTTTATGGCAAATTTGGAAGTGCAGAAATGAAGAAAGGTTTCAAAATATCCCCAGAATGCTTACCGAGTCTTTTCGAAGTCTCACATATTTTAAAATTTTTTCGCAGATTCAGATCACCATGAAAATCAACAAGGCTAAATTCAAAAGGCTGCTCAAGGACGGTCATGCTACCTTTTTTGCCAATGACGTTAAGAATGGATATTTCTGGAGGTTGCATTTGGATAATATACATGATTTCAATCAAACTTTCAGCAGAATTAGAAAGGAGATTAAAAGAAGACCTCACAATGCTACTAATGAGACGGTTTACATGCTGAAACAAATTCAAGATCAGCAAAGCATGGTGTGGATGGATGGCGCTATGGGTTGGCTGGCTTGGGTGGACACCTGGGATGATGTGCTTTACTAGTTGTCGTAATTTAAGTTATATATGCTGCTGGTTCATTGTAAATACTCTTTTTAGATGGTGTGAGGCTTAGCCTCTGATACTCTGCGATCTCTTGTATTTTTGATCTCCTTATTCTTAATATAAAAATACTAGTTAATTTTTTTTGACAACTAATATTTTTCTTAAAATGTCAAATGAAAGACATTGAAATGATCAAACTGTCATAAAAATTTCATATGAGAGGTAGAAATGACCGTCAAATTCCAGGCCTGCTTGCTCCAATCAAATATATTTCGTTCTTCTTCATGACGATTAGCAAAATTTAATCAGTTGTCACTTACAGTGAACATTTCGCAAGTATTAGTAATATTCTCGATCAACAATGCTCATAAAACTCATCAGCTAGATTTACTCCAACACAGTTATTTTTAGTGTTACGCTTATGTAGGTAATTAATATTTCTATTTAAAAATATTATTTAAAGTATCTCCTTGAAAATTTGAAAACTATCATACATAACCAATAAGATCTCTTATAAGAGCAATAGAAAATTGAAAAACTATCACTCAAAACCAATAAGATCTCTTATGAGAGCTTGTTTATATAAGGGTAGATCTCCTGTAATAAAGAAGTCTCCATTGGCTGTGCTTTAACTGGACTTTTTAGCTTAAAATAACCCAAAAACGGCTTCGCTTAGATAAGTACTACGTGAAACAAAAACCGAAAAAGATATCAAACAAAACAGAAAAACTCTCAGTTGTTCAATAACCTTACCTGCTGTGGATAATCCTACAGCTCATTTCGGGATTCTGAGAAATATTCGAAATCAAAACTCATTATTATATAGAAAATCGAAAAACTATCACATAAAACCAATGCGGTCTCTTATAAGAGCAATAGAAAGTTGAAAATCTATCACACGAAACCAATAAGATCTCTTATGAGAGCTTGTTTATATAAGGGTAGATCTCCTGTAATAAAGAAGTCTCCATTGGCTCTACTTTAAATGGACTTTTCAGCTAAAAATTCTCGCTTAGATAAGTACTAGGGGAAATAAAAACCAAAGAAGATATCAAGCAAAACAGAAAAAATTTCATTTGTTGAGTAACCTTACCTGTTGTGGATAATCCTACCGCTCGTTTCGGAATTCTGAGAAATATTCGAAATCAAAACTCATTATTATTATGATTGCCAGTTAAAGTTTGATTTGATCTCCTACTTACCAGCGATTTGATTTAATCCGAAAATCAGATACGTTTACTAATTCCCTGTGAAACAGCATTTGCCGATTTTATTTGATCCGAAAATCTGATTTCATCTGATTTGCATTTACTAATTCCCACCGTCAAACAGCGTTTGCCTATTTTCTAGCGAATTTTTTCGGCAAACAGAGGGTTCAATATTGAATCGACAAATAGAAACTAGACAACGTGTATTGTAAAAAAATAAAAAACTAAGAAGCCCTAACCCTAAAATTTTCAAGGAAGGAGGAGCTCGGGCCCTTTTAACCCCAAGCTAACCATTTGCTGCTGCCATGTTTTCAATTGTGAGCTTCTGATTTAGGGACAGGTTTCTGTTGAAATATTAATGCTTCAAAATCAAAATACTCCAAATTGCAGCAACGAGGTAGGAAACTGCATACATTTTACTCTGTATTCCTTGTTTTTAACATTGTTTTGGGCATAATGCTCTGTTATTTTGGGTGTATTTGTTTCAGCGAAATGGTTGATAAATTGATCTGGACGCCATTGTCTCCTAGAATGGGTGGAATCGGAAAGAACTCACTGGTATGGACTTTGTTACGAATATTTTTAATTATTATTTTGGGTAGTTGCATTATTACAAGAACTTATATATATTTTGTTTTATTAAAATTGTTTTGGATAATTAATTTTGTGTATATTGTAATATCCACCTCTTGGACACTACAATTTATTTTTCATTTATATTCACAAAAGCCAACTTAATCATATAAGTTTCTTGTTCTATCACAGAAATGTTGACTTCATAATTTCTTCAATCATCTTAGTGATGAAAAATCTACACCACCACTTATTCTTGCATTTAAAGGTGGTAGTTCACCATAGTGTTAGAGGGAGTTCATTCTCTCTATAAGATATTTGATCTCTCTTTAAAATCAAGACTTTATCAAATTAGGCCAACAATAATATAGCAATAGCCAATTGCAATCAAGTAACGTTCAAAGATACACAATTACTTAAGTGTCTTATCCTTTCACAATTTTCGAATTCCATAAAGAGTGATTTGACCAAACTTCCTATTTACACATGGTGACTAGCTTGTACACATCACACACATGATTACTAGCTCTGGCTTAGACCACATATACATAGTGACTAGCTCTATCATATATCCTGTATTCATAAGGATTAGCTTCAATATACATCTCTCGTAGATAGTGACTAGCTTCAATAGGCATCCCATGCCTAGTGACTAGAATTTACACATTGAGGAAGTAACGTACATCTTAACAACTAGCTACCACTTGTCCATAGTACATCCCAGATAAAAGAAATGTCGATGCACTATGCACTACACCGTGGGACACATTCTTTTGGCTAGCCTTTGGCACCAATGAGCAAGTGGGAACAATATTCGATGTATCCCATAGTACACCAGGGGTTCATCCTCATCCTAACAAATCAAGTATACCACTTGCACACACACGCACATAAACACACACACACACACACATATATATATATATATCAAATTTATACAAGGTTTGGTCCAATTATGACCTACCTATTCTTCACAAAAAATTATTCCTTCAAGACCATTAGAGAGCTAAGCAACAAGGTCATGCATTGTCAACATGCAACTAGCCCCTAGGCCCACATTCTCTTAGTGGAATCCATCCAAAAATCCTAGGTCAACACGGTTATCCCTCGCTTGCATGCAACTAATAGCATCCATCTGCTAACTAGGTGGTACAACTGACAGTCTACCAACATAGTACGTTCCTTGACTACTATCAATCTCGAATTGATAAGCTTATCTTAAGCGAGCCATAGGATTTATCCTTCGGTGATAACCTCGAATAGAGTGGACTAGTCTATGTGCTAGAGGAATACTATCCTCTACCTATGCCCTTGTAGGGTCCTACCTCCATCCGTTGTCATAAAAGTCAGCACTTGTACTTAGCCTAGCACTATAAATAGAAGAAATGTTCCTAATCCAGAGAAACTAGATCATAATTGACTAATCTAGGAGTATACACAAGTCCTACAGGTCTATGATTAAATCATACAACTGCATAAGATCACTTAGATCCAACATAAGATTACCTCTACTCAATAGATAATCAAACTAGCCATAAGGTTGTCTACCCTTTCACTTTGTCAACTAATCATTCAAAAACATGATCTATATGAAATACGAGTTCTAATGCCCCTTAACTCTTTCATAATCTCTTAATGTGTATTTGGCCTCCTTTCAAGCCTACTAAAGAGGAAAGCTCAATAAGTTAGTAACAACCCCGTACCTTGCAGTTATCCCCCCTAGACCCTACCCCTATGGACTTGAAGTCACAAGGGGCATCCTTCACCCAAGGACTATCTACGTTCCCACTTCCAAATGGGACAAATTCACATGTAGTTATCCTCACAAAGTTTCTCTCAAAGAACACCTATGCACAATTTTCCTATAATCATAGTTTCATTAGTCTCATATAACCCATTGTAGAAGTATACAACTATTTACAATTTCCCGCAAGGAATGCAATGCTCTATGTATTAATATCAATACATATGATAATTATTGTATCATCTTAGGTTGAATCTTAGTAAGATAGAGCACTATATATGTTTTAGCTCAATTTACATTAATACCCGCATAATATCCAATCTTTTCAAATAACGGTAGTCAAATCTCATATCTACCTATTAGGATTCATTTCACTAATTATCAACTATGATTAGTGCTTAACAATGTGCAGAGAAAGGTAACCTTATTACCATCGTAAGCTAATCTATATAAATACTTTCTAACCATTTTGTTTCATACATGAGTGAGATATATACCTTGAGGTTCTACAATCCTTGACATTCTATTGCCCTTGAGGAACCTAGGATGGTCAAGTAATGAATGAAGACCATGTAAACAAAATAATAAAAATACATATATGATGTTACTATAATGTATTTGTTCAACATGGGAATGTTCATTACTCTAATTAAGATCTCCAACTTCTTAACATTCCATGGTCACAATTGTAACACCTTATAATTAAATAAGTAGTGAACCATCACCCGTCTTCATGATGTAGCCTATACAACAAGCATTTATAAGGACAAATTGTCCAAATCAAATGCCTACACATAAATGAGCCATAATAGCATAATTATTATAAAATAAATCTAATTTAATTATAGTAATCATTCTTACTTCATGATAATTCTTATATCAAGGTTCTCATCTTTGAGAGGTGGATAGCCTTTCAATCGCATAAAGCCTTTACCACAGTATTAAAAAATTATCAATGTACAAAGTTTTAGCATTAGAAATTTATATATTTAGTAAGGTGTGGTTATAGTGCCACTATACAAGTCACCTCACAATATTATAAAACCAAGAGCTGAGACTCATACTAATCATATCTTATTCTTGATTCATTATGTAAGGTTATCTTATACTTAAGATTTCATCTATAATTCTTTGTCAACTTGTTTCTCTTAAAATTCAAACACAAAGTTGTTTAAATTATTATCCTTTGGTTACAATAAGTTCCTAGCAAAGTTTCCTTATTATATCCTAAAGGTTCATCTCTGTGACACTGAGGTTGGGTTGATTGCTTAACAAGAAATATCTTTCTTTGTGCAAACCATATATAATCATTGCTCCATGACACCATGCCCTATAGTCTACATTAACATGAATTTTCCTTGTTTAATTCATAATTACCACATTTCAAAAGTTAAACTGTAATGCATAGCCACGTAAGGTTTATTTGGCCAACACACATGAATAAACAACACCTATTAGGCATCATATTATATGGCTGATCCCTTTACTACTCTATCAAGCATTTTTCTAATACATTGGAAGGTATCATTTACAACATGACACCCTTCCATCACTATTCAATATTTAGTATACAATATTACAATTTCTACATGCTAGATTATCAATATTCACAACTATGAAATTCAGCACTTGATCCAAGTTTTACGATTATGGATACCTATTTATCACTTCTACCTATTTATACATTAGTAATAGAAAACCCATAATAAACATGCCTGAGTGATAACCTTGAATTACAATAATATTGTGCTACATGTATAATATTATATCCATCTCTCCAATAGGTCTTTAAATCAACCTCGACATATTAATGTTTCACTATTTTATGATGGCTATAACCTTACTTAGGAGCCATCATAACTAATCTCTACTCTTTTTACATAAAGAAGTATTACAATTATTGTTCATCTAATCAGTTCAATACTTGCTATCCTAATAATAATGCCATTGGTAAATGATCATAAGCTTGTGTCCTTGATAAATTATATAATCTTAAATAAAAAGTATAAATATCTTATTCAACACCCATCATGCAATTGACTATATTTTTGTTGGTTAACAGATTTGTCCCTTTCTTGAAATTGTAATATTTTTTTTCTCTGAATAGCAATATGACTCTTGTACACCACTTAATAAAAGGACACAAAAAATTCAATAGTTGGATGAACTAATCAAAATCCATCCTCTGCATTAGAGCACAACTTCTCGTATGATTTACAATGAATTTTACATAGAATACCTTTGAAATGAAGATGCTTTTAACCAAAAAGCATAGAAAGGCTTTAGCATTCATCCCTGACCACAAAGGAATGCCTTTAAAATAAAACAAAGAGAATATTCTGTAGGTTAAATAAGAGCTCATAGACTCTATTTCTCACACATGTTCATTTCATAAATTCAGAGAAAAGCAAATGCATAGCAGTATTGATTTTGATCGATACTCTCTCCTGCCTCATAGGACAAGGGGGATCAACACAACTCAATCCACGATGAATCTGCTAACAATTAATAATAACAATAAATTATGAAAACATAGAATTAACTGATAAAAAAATGCTATCATGCACAAAGCAGATTTCCCAAGAAAGATCGCCAATCTTTAAACACATAGATTCAAAGACTGCACACCATAATCATTTTAATTGATAAATTAGTCATTCCAGTTTAAAGAAATTCACAGAAAAATAGATATTGTTTGCTGCTTGAAAAATCATAGTTTTCCAGACCCGGCAAAAATAAACTTCCTAGCTTAAATAGCCTCCAGTCTGATAGTTTTTATGTGTAGGGGAAAAAGCGAGACTAGGTTAACATACCCTAATCCTACCTTTTGACACACATTACGGAATACGAAAGAGCCTAGAGATATCGCACAATTGGCTACTTCTTTTGGTGAAAGAGAGAGCCACGGGATATCTATTAGGATTTCTATTCCCTTGTTGAAATTGTAAGATCAAGTAATGTAAGTTCAAACCCTAATCCCAAAATGCAAGTATGAACTAATAACAAGATTGCAGAATTGAGATTAAACAATGAACAGCTGTAAATACAAGGATGAAGTAAGAATGCAGATGTGTACCCGGAGTCAAAATTGGACTGAAAATGTTCGGGATGGGAGCGCGGGCGCCACTGTCCTGAAAACTACATCAGAAACTGTTGTTTTGCACTCTGAAAAACTGTCGGAAAGCTGTCTAAAAGCTGTTTGTCCGGAGGACCAGGGCACCCAGCGCCTCTGTCCCAGGGACCAGGGTGCCCAACGCCCCTGTCCTGGTAGGACCAGAGTGCCTAGCGCCCCTATCCCAGTCTTCTGCTCTGCAATTTGATGCAGAGTGTTGTCTCGACCCGTTCTCTCCGGATCTGTATCCTGCGGCATCGTCCAAGTCCCGAACCTGCACTTATATCTGAAAAATGGGATGGGTGGCTATATAGGGTTTTGCCTTAGTCAAACCCCCGCTTCGGTGATTTCCACCTCCATGAATAGCCAAGTTGTTTTGTAAAATGTATTGTGTGTGTAGACCTAGTGTGTGTGAAAGGTCCTAAAATGCAAGAAAGCAAACTAGAGCAACCCAGAAAGTAAACCCTAATTGCTTGTAAATGACAATGTAAATGCTCTAAATCAAGATGCAAAGTGATCTAAAGCATGAATAAATGATATATTGAAGCTTATGCAAAGACATGAAAACAACATGAAATCATACCCAACCCTCAAGGGAGGAGTACAAGCCAATCTTCAGTCGGTAATCTCCTATTGTTCTTCAATGTCTTCCAAGCCCTAAGTGGATGAATGAATTTGATAGATGCTTGATAGAAGGATGTTGAATGTTGTTGAAGTCTTCAAAGATCTGCTCTTTCGCTGCATATGTGGTTCCTCAAAACAAAAATTGGATCCTTTCAAATGAAGAAAGAGAGCTCTTATGTAGGAAACCCTAGATCGTAAATTCATCTTTTGGCTGACCTAGAGATTGAATATCCCACCAATTTCTTGGGGTTAAGCTTTATTTTATGATTGGATCGTGCTCCTAAAATTTTGGGAAAAATGTCCGGGACCATGTGCACTCTGGGTGCCATGGTCTCGACAACTTTTCACCAAATTTTCAGGGCCGTCGGATATGATGATTTTAGAGAGAATCCCGAAGTTATAAGTGATTTCGAGATGTTTTGACCCCGAAACCAAGCCCCCAAGTTCGAAATAGGACTTGATTAAGTGGTGTATTGGAGGAATAAAATGAGAAGGGCACGCTTTAGCGAAAGGGCCCAACTTTATGATGCAAAGGATGACGAAATAAGACCTTAGACCTAATTAATTTGATTAATTAAGTGCTAAAGGAGAAATGCAATGCAAAATGTAAAATGCACTAAGGCGGGTGCTAAACTAGGTGTGAAATTGTACCACCCTAGCGAGTGCATACAATTTACGACGCTACATTTAGCCCCCACTTTAGCGGTCATATGAGTACTACGTGCATATGCAAGCTAAAGTACAGAAAAGTAAACATCATTTGAAAAAGGATATATCCATAAGTTGTCGGACGAAGCCCCCAGCGGTATCTGCAGTACACAGTTAGGAACTGCACCCTACAAAACACACGTTAGATCACAAAATCACCTAATGCTTACTAAGGAAAGTGATGAAATATATGAGTAGCTATATGCCCCCCCCTGTTTCGACTTGCTTATTAGGGAGGTGAAACAGGATAGCATGTTTACTTACGACAAACTGTGTAAGAGAGTATTGATGAGGGGTGTTCACTAAATAGGCTTCATCAGAGCACTTTTTGGAACATCCCGAGAGTAGGAGAAGGGAAATACGATTCCAACGCAACAAACGGCTTGAAAATCGCATCTCTCAAACCCAAGTTATGATAAAATGAATGATAGAGGAAAATTAGGGTTTCAAAAGTGAAGATAAACAAATGAAAGTATATACTTTGAAAGTGACACTTACATTTGTCACTTTGTTGATTTCAGAATACTATTCAGTGCAGCGGAGCCCACATAGCCATCATCATGCCTTCATGATGACTGGAGCGTCCCACGAGGATCAAGATCCTACGCCAGGCCATGATCGACGACGAGCCACTAGATGAGGTGAGTTGACTGAATGTTTGACTTTTGATTTTTCTGTATTTTGACTTTTTTGTGATCGTATGCGGGCCCTGAAGGCTGACCGGGGCCCACCCAGGGCGCCATGGTCCCCCCAGGGCGCCATGGTCCCTGACAGGGGCGCCATGGTCCCTGACAGGGGTGCCATGGTCCCTGACAGGGCGCCATGGTCCCCTCAGGGCGCCATGGTCCCTGACAGGGCACCATGGTCCCCATCAGGGTGCCATGGTCCCCAATCAGGGCTTGGCGAGGGGTTTCAGGACTAGCACATGATGTTCGACAGTTTGCATTAGCAATTTTGATGATCGAGTACTGATTACGGTTATGTTTTTGTGTTGCAGGGTCTCCCGTACATGAGAGAGCATACAGCGGGACATATTCTTCGCAGTTTGCAAGATCAGATTCCGCGATTGACTCGGGCAGAGAGAGACACACTATCTATTGTGGGATTGTGGTATGTGATCCTCATGCCAGCCATTCGGTTCCATCCTGCGATGCTGATGGCATTGATGGAGTGATGGGATCCTGACACATGCACTTTTCACCTTCCAGTAGGAGAGCTGACAGTTACACTCGAGGATGTGTACCGTATACTTCATCTTCCTATCAGAGGAGCGACTGTTACATACGTGACTGATCGGTTAGCGGAGGATCATCAGAGAGATCAGGTGTATTGCATAGGGAGAGTCATGCCAAGCGAGACGAGAGGTCGCATCATGGTCAGCTGGCTCTTACATCCTACAGGGGAGGTACCCCTTCTGAGACGCCTTATGATCGCCATCATAGCACTAGCTGTCTGCCCTAATGGGCGAGGGACGCACATGCATGGGGGTCTCACATGGTGTATCAGAGCGATGGAGAGACACAGGAGAGTGTATGCTTGGGGTCGGAGTATGCTTGCACATTTCTATCACGACCTTGAGGAGTATGTATTCGGACAGGGGTTCAGTTTGATGACATGCACACTTTTGCAGGTATGGATTTTAGAGCACTTCACATGCACCAGGCCCGTTGGCTTTCCGCTGAGTACAGTGAGCGAGCGACCTAGGGTGTTCGCTTATCCACTTACTAGCGAGTGGAGATTTGGAGATTTGTTATATTGGAGAGTGATTTTTGATAGACTGACAGCCGAGGTGACAGTGTGGAGACCTTACCTACGGATGCACAGATGGGATGGTATGGAGAGACAGTTAGCAGGCCTACAGAGAAACCGCCTACTGCAGGGACGATATTCACACATCATAGTCCCATTCTACTTTGACCGAGTACGGAGGCAGTTCGGGCTAGAGCAGTGTGTTCCAACCGATGTGCCCATCTATACTCGACACTCACGGGTCCTTCCCGGACCTAGAGCAGTAGCGAGACCAACAATAGATGACATCGAGATGATAGACTTAGAGGGATCTGATCAGGATGTAGTCACTGACTACTCTGCAGAACCTGGAGCATAGCGCAAGTACGTCTCATGGTTTATGAGATCATATCCAGGTCCTATCTTTCCACCAGATCATCCGACAGGCTATCCAGGCCCATGGAGACATGGAGACCAAGACGAGGACCAGGGATCCAGGTCAGAGGAGCCAGAGGAGGGAGAGGGTCATGAGGAGGGGGGAGATCCTGATCCACCTACAGGTGATCAGCCCAGTGCCGAGGAGGAGGAGGAGGAGGATACAGATAGAGAGGAGGACGAGGAAGATGCAGGTGATGATGCAGATGAGGATGAGGATGAGGATGACGAGGAGGAGGACGAGGAGGAGGATAGAGATGATGAGGAGGAGTCTGATGCAGCTCCCCACCATTCAGGAGACGATACCATAGCTCTGGATCCACCTCTTATTCCCCAACAGGGGGAACATGAGGCGATACAGAGACCTATTCCTAGTACCGTCCAGCCTACACCCATCGTGCACAGATTATTTTAGCGAGGGGAGCCTAGCGGTTCCCAGGCACAGATGCTACCATATCATGATTCCTACTGGCGTGAGGGAGATCCAGGTATAGTAGGTTTATATTGATTGATTAATGTTTTGATGATATAGAATGGTACTAACAAAAATATGTTCTACTGCTACAGCTAATGTGCAGGAGTGGCATTCCTTGATTCAACAGGCAATGACAGACATTTCCATGATAGCACAGATCCCCAGTTCCTCATAGATTGCCTATAGGCCTCAGGAGAACGTGGGTCGGCATGAGGATTTGTTTTCCCCATTCCGAGTACAGGTAGATATATGGAGGGAGAGAGAGAGAGTCCTATCAGAGGACCTCCAGTAGGTGCGGCAGAGAGAGAGAGTCCTATCAGAGGACCTCCAGCAGGCGTGGCGAGATCTAGCAGCGGCTCAGGCCGAGGCTACCACCTATCGCGTGATCCTTATGGATAGGGATCGTAGGAGTTCCTCTCGGAGTCACTCACGGTCTGTATCGCGCTACACACCCATGGGTCCACCTTCACGGCCAGATCAGGAGGGAGCATCCAGTCGACACTCTCCAGCCACTAGCCCTAGGGATAGGAGATGATTTTATGATGTAAAAGAGAGGTCACATTTTGGATATACAGTGACCTATGTTTGTATACAATCCACACACATATATATATGTATATATACATGCTTCTCTTTTGTCTCAAATGTGTTATCTTTAATGCTTAAAACAATATATATTTTGTTTTGATTAAATCTAATACATTTGGTAAATGTACATGTATGTTTAGAATTTAATTTCCATGTGATTGATTTCTCAATGCTCCATGATTAAATTGATACATGTGTGACTTAATTAAAATATTTAATCAAGTACTACATTGATGATAAGGAAGAAATATGCATTAAGTCTAAGAATCATATAACTAATGTGATTTAATTTTGAACTTAAACACGACATGATACGATTCTACTTAACACATAAAGACACTGTATAATATGCTAGCATAATGGAAATGTAAATCTTTTACAATTTACATAAATGAATTCAAGACAAATCATAAAGTAAGAAGACATGCTTGTCAGGAACGAAGCAATATAGATTAAACACTATAACATTTAATTCTATTTTGCTTTAATTAAGAGATACTAACATATTATCCAATGTTGAAGAATTGAAAAGAAGATAGATGAAGAATGAAGAATTAAGCATAATATATACGCAAGTGCATAGCATTGATAGGTTCTTTAAGAGGCATACCATCTACATCGGCTATTTTGTAAGCACCTGATCCATAATCCTCAATAACGATATATGGTCCAAGCCAATTAGGACTAAATTTTCCCTTTTTTGCAGGTAAGGCATTCATATTACGCTGATTCTCATAAAGGACTAAGTCACCTACTGAGAAGGAACGTTGAATGACCTTATCATTATAGCTTCGTTGTAGAGTTTTGTGATACGCTTGAATATACTCAAGAGCGTTTATACGCTGTTCATCAAGCATCTCAAGCTATTGAAGTCATTGTTCTCTATAAGAGTCATCATCTACTATACCTTTGAGAGAAACCCTAAGTGATGGAATCTCTAACTCTAAGGGCATAATAGCGTCAGCACCATAAACGAGATTATAAGGAGTAGTTCCCGTAGCAATTCATACACTCGTTTGGTAGGCCCAAAGAGCATAGATTAGCTGGTTACTCCAACCCTTACCATGCTTATTCACGGTTTTGCGAAGAATTTGTTCAATTATCTTATTGGATGATTCGGCTTGACCATTTGACTGAGGATAGTATGGTGTAGAAAATCGATGTTTGATATGATACTTCTCGAGGAATTTCTTCACATCCTTGTTCTTAAACGATGTCCCATTATCTGAGATAATAGTGGAAGGTATCTCGAATCGAGAAATAATGTTTTCTAGAAGAAATTGACAAATCACTTCAGCAGTAGTAGAGCGAAGGGGAATAGCTTCTACCCACTTCGTAAAGTAATCTGTTGTGGTTATAATGAAGGTGTGTCCTTGAGATGAAGGAGGAGATATTTTTCCAATAAGATCCAAACCCCATGCAGAGAAAGGCCAAGAAGCTACTTGAGAATGGAGTTCTTGGGCAGAAGCATGAATCAGATTATTGTGTTGTTGACATTGATGACATTTCTTAACAAATGAAAAGGAATCCTTCTGCATATTTTGCCAATAGTATCCCATACGAAGCAATCTATGAACCAAGGATTTGCCTCCAAAATGCCCCCCACAGGCACATGAATGTGCCTCTTCAAGAGTAATGGGGATTTTCGATTTGTTAAGACAACGAAGGAGAAGACCATCATAACCCCTTCGGTAAAGGACATTAGAAAGGATGATATACCTAGCAGACAGCTTGTGGATTCTAGCCCTAGTGTTCCTATTAGCGGAATCAGGAAAGGTACCATCGGTCAAATATCTTACGATATGCGAGTGCCATTCATCTGAGTCTATAAAATCACAACATGTTACCAAGCTAGAATCATCTACAATAGCTAGAGAAATAAGGTTGTGAATAACAAATTTAAGATCGACCACAGGGTCCTCTAAATATACAAGAGAAGCCACACATGCCATTGCATCCACATGTCGATTATCTTTTCGAGGAACGGGTTCCATGGTATAAGAATCAAATTTTTGTAATAAAGAGATAGCAAGGTCTTTATATTGTGATAATTTGTCTTGTTTTGCTTGATACATTCCTGTTACTTGTCTTATAATCAATTGCGAATCTCCATAGATATGTATGTGTTTTATATTCAGAGCTAAGGCTGCTTTTATTCCCGCTATAAGAGCCTCATACTCAGCAATGTTATTGGTACACAGGAAATTTAGATGATATGATAAAGGAATAGGTTTCTTTGTAGGAGAAATCAGAACAACCCCTGCCCCCGATCCCATACGACACTTAGAGCCATCAAAGTATAACTCCCAAGTTTCATCTTTCTCTATAGAAAGAATGAAGTTATCAGGAAAAGACTCAGGGTTAGGGAAGGAGAAAGGTGAAGGGGCCTCAACTAAGTGATCGGTCAATGCTTGTCCTTTAATTGCTCTTTGTGAAACAAATTTAAGGTCAAATTCAGTTAACATCATAACCCACTTAGCTAGACGTCTTGATAAATCAGTTTTAGAGAAAAGATGCTTCAAAGGATCAAATTTTACCATGACATGGACTTCTGAATTTAAAAGATAATGTCTCAATTTCTGAGTCGCAAACACCAAGGCCAAGCATTGTCTTTCTATCATAGAATATCAGGTCTCATAATCAAGTAAGGTATGGCTTATCTAATAAACCGGACATTCCTTACCATCTTTATCATGTTGTGCTAACAATGCTGCGAGAGCATGAGAGGAAGCAGCTGTATACAAAAGGAAGGGTTTAGAAGGTTCGGCAGGTTGAAGAATAGGAGGACTAGCCAAATACACTTTTAAATCTTCAAATGCTTGCTGACAATCCTCATTCCATTGAAAAGTGATATCCTTTTTAAGAAGTTGAGTAAAAGGAAAGGTATGATCTGCAAGCTGAGACACGAACCTACGAATAGCTTGAATGTTTCCTTGTAAGCTTTTAAGTTGAGACACATTTCTAGGAGGTGGCATATTAACAATAGCATCTATTTTCTTAGTATCCACCTCAATCCCACGATGCAAAACTATGAACCCTAATAGTTTTCCACTATCCACACCAAAAACACATTTTCGGGGATTCAAGCGCATGTGATATTTACGAATTCTTTCAAAGATTTGACGAAGGATTTTAACATGATCCATGCGAAGAAAGGATTTGGCCAAAATATCATCAACATAATCCTCTAAAATCTTATGCATATAATCATGAAAGATAAGGGTCATCGCTCGTTGATAAGTTGCACCGGCATTTTTAAGTCCAAAAGGCATCATTATCCAACAAAACATACCCCAAGGAGTGGTGAAAGCGGTTTTGAATTGATCTTGAGGGTTAATGAAAATTTGATTGTATCCTGAAAAACCATCCATGAAGGATAACAAGGCATGTCCTGCCGTAGAATCAACTATCATGTCAATGTTTGGAAGAGGGAAATCATCTTTTAAAGAAGCCTTATTTAGATCCCGAAAGTCAGTACACATTCTTATTTTGTTGTCTGGTTTAGCCATAGCGAAAATATTTGAAATCCATGGGGAATAGTCAATAGGGCGGATAAATCCAACCTCCAATAATTTTTCAATCTCAGCCTTAACAAGCAGAGCCACCTTAGGATTCATTTTTTGAATCTTTTGTTTCATGGGCTTAGCATCGGGAACTAAGACAATATTATGAGTAACAATCTTAGGATCTATACCAGGCATGTCAGAGTATGTCCAAGCAAAGACCTCAGGGAATTCATGCAATAGTTCTTCATATTGTTTATGTTCCTCTTCATCCAAACATTTCCCAATTTTAATAACTTTCTCTTTATTGCAAGGATCCATCTTAACATCAGTGGTGTCATTTATGAGAAGATTACTTTGTTGAGGAGTATCCTTTAACTGAGGGAATTCTTTCACAATCTCATTGTTATCAATCTCTTTTCCAAAATAGGCTTCAGTGTTCAAACAATAAGGGAGTCCCCTATTGTGATGATAGCGAGGAAGAGTGTCATAGGCTCCCAAGAACTCAGCTAAAGCATCGTCGGTAGGGAAGATATCCAAAGCACAATCACCCGAAGGATCCTCATCAATATATTCAGGGTGTTGCATTGATAAAGATGTAGAGATAGCATTAACACTAATGCATGGTCTTTTAGAAGCTTTAGTACGTCTGCAGGGATTATAGCCAAGTCCAAAGGCATAATTGTGAAAATTAGTCTCTAGAGGAACTCTTATCCCTTGTTCATGAGCACCACAACCTTTTCCATGATACCCATGCTTAGCAAAAATGTGAAAACCATGACCATAACGATTAGCCATTTCAGGAAGAGAAGGTGGTTTTTCATAAGACAAAGAATCAAACTCTTCATAATTAGAGGTGTGAGGAGAAGAAGTTTGAGAAGCGGCCACAAAATTATTACTCATAGATTCAGATAAGGTTGATTGATTTTTAGTTTCTGCTTTCTTTTCAACTTTATGATTTTCAGCTTCTTCCTTCTTTTCAACTTTAAGTTCTCTAGAAGGAACCTTATATTCACCTACAAAGGTAGGGTTAAAATCAAGAGATCCCCAATCATCCTCTGTGAGAACCTTCTCAGGATCAAAACCCTTCTTATGTGTAGTTTCAAGTCGAGAAGGATCTTCTTCAGGAGTTCCAAACTCATCCAAAGAATTTTGATCATCGGAGAGTGAGGACTCATCGATAGGTTTCTTGTTTAAAGAGTCATCACTAGATGAGGATGGCTTAGAAGAATCTCCTTTAGAATTAGATGTTTGTAGACAAGCTTGAAAATTAGTATCACCTATCAAAGTATATGTCTTATTGTTATAAATGAATTTAACTTGTCTATGCAATGTAGAGGGGACAGCTTGCATGCTGTGAATCCAAGGCCTCCCTAATAATAAGTTATATGTTAAATTTCCTGGCATAACATGGATAGGAGTAGGCAAAGTAATAGGTCCTACTGTGAGAGGTAAGGTGATGATACCTAATGAAGTCTTAGCCACATTGTCAAAGCCACGAATGGGATGAGAGTCAGGCTCAATAAGAGACGTATCCACATTCATCTTATGCAATAGATTAATACTACACACATTAAGGCCAGAGCCATTATCTACTAGTGTTCGTCTTATAGAAATGTCTTTCATGATAACCACAATCATCAAGGGATCATATTGTTGTTGAATTTCACTAGTAGGCAACCCATCTTGGGTAAACACAATTTGAGCTTTAGGATTCATCACAGAGTTAACCAAAGATGCTATATTACTAGATGTATTCGGTGGAGGAACATTTAAATCTTTCAAGGTAGCTTGTAGCATTCCATGATGAGCGGAAGAAGTTTGAATCAAATCCCAAAGGGATATCTTAGCAGGGGTAGCTTTAAGTTGTTCTATGAGATCATATTCCTTACCCATAACTTGCGAAATACGGGGAGCTTGAGGAAGGACTGGTTGAGGATTAGGAAGAGAAACTGGAATAACAGGAGGAGGATTAGGTTGCCTATTATTTCTGGTATGATAAGTATGGGCAACCGCATGATAACTCTCTCTAGTTATCTGCTTAGCATAATTGTAAGGACTTATAGGTTTTCTTCCTTGCACGGTGATGATTGGTTTATTCGGAGTACGAAAGGAATCATGATCATACCTTCCTTGGATAGTAAGGAGAGGTGATTTAGGAACTTGAAAGGTGGGAGAAGGATAAGCACCTTGGACTTCAAAGAGAGGCTTATTATGTTCATTCAAGTTTATCATGTTAACCAATTTAGAGGTCTTGTTCTTGTTTAAAGATTTCGATAAAGCCATAAAGTCATCAAGAGCATCATCCAACAAAGCATGATCATATCGGTTAAAAGGTTTGTCTTTTGATTCAAAAGGAGACATCTCCTCATAGAGGGGATTATTGAAAACAACCATGTTACTAGTTTCAGGGGAAGAGTTGATAGGAATGTATCCTTGAGAGGAATCATTCGACTTATCTTTCTCATCACACCTAAATGGCATAGTAACAAGGTTTATGAGTTTTTGGTAAAATGAAGGTTTGGCATCTTTAGGGTTCAAAAACTCATCTAAAGCTTCATCTAATTCATCTTGGCTATACTCAAAATAATCATCGAAAGCATGAACATTTTGCAAATAAAAATCTGACATTTTGAAAAGATTGCATAAAATTTAAACACACAATGCAAAGAAACACACTTTTTTTTTTTTTCTTTTTAATGAAAATGAAATGAAAACACACTAAATCTAGATCTAGATCTAGCAAATGCAATGCAAGAGAAAGCAATGATAGATTCACGTCGGGTTCACCAAAATGTGTAGGGGAAAAAGCGAGACTAGGTTAACATACCCTAATCCTACCTTTTGACACACATTACGGAATACGAAAGAGCCTAGAGATATCGCACAATTGGCTACTTCTTTTGGTGAAAGAGAGAGCCACGAGATATCTATTAGGATTTCTATTCCCTTGTTGAAATTGTAAGATCAAGTAATGTAAGTTCAAACCCTAATCCCAAAATGCAAGTATGAACTAATAACAAAATTGCAGAATTGAGATTAAACAATGAACAGTTGTAAATACAAGGATGAAGTAAGAATGCAAATGTGTACCCGGAGTCAAAATCGGACTGAAAATGTTCGGGATGGGAGCGCGGGCGCCACTGTCCTGAAAACTGCACCGGAAACTGTCATTTTGCACTCTAAAACACTATCGGAAAGCTGTCTGAAAGCTGTCTGTCTGGAGGACCAGGGCGCCCAACACCTCTGTCCCAGGGACCAGGGTGCCCAGCACCCCTGTCCTGGTAGGACCAGGGCACCCAGCACCCCTGTCCCAGTCTTCTGCTTTGCAATTTGATGCAGAGTGCTGTCTCGACCTGTTCTCTCCGGATCTGTATCCTGCGGCATCGTCCGAGTCCCGAACCTGCACTTATATCTGAAAAATGGGATGGGCGGCTATATAGGGTTTTGCCTTAGTCAAACCCCCACTTCAGTGATTTCCACCTCCACGAATAGCCAAGTTGTTTTGTAAAATGTATTGTGTGTGCAGACCTAGTGTGTGTGCAAGGTCCTAAAATGCAAGAAAGCAAACTAGAGCAACCCAGAAAGTAAACCCTAATTGCTTGTAAATGACAATGTAAATGCTCTAAAACAAGATGCAAAGTGATCTAAAGCATGAATAAATGATATATTGAAGCTTATGCAAAGACATGAAAACAACATGAAATCATACCCAACCCTCAAGGGAGGAGTACAAGCCAATCTTCAGTCGGTAATCTCCTATTGTTCTTCAATGTCTTCCAAGCCCTAAGTGGATGAATGAATTTGATAGATGCTTGATAGAAGGATGTTGAATGTTGTTGAAGTCTTCAAAGATCTGCTCTTTCGCTGCATATGTGGTTCCTCAAAACAAAAATCGGATCCTTTCAAATGAAGAAAGAGAGCTCTTATGTAGGAAACCCTAGATCGTAAATTCATCTTTTGGTCGACCTAGAGATTGAATATCCTACAAATTTCTTGGGGTTAAGCTTTATTTTATGATTGGATTGTGCTCCTAAAATTTCGGGAAAAATGTCCGGGACCATGTGCACTCCGGGTGCCATGGTCCTGACAACTTTTCACCAAATTTTCAGGGCCGTCGGATATGATGATTTTAGAGAGAATCCCAAAGTTACAGGTGATTTCGAGATGTTTTGACCCCGAAACCAAGCCCCCAAGTTCGAAATAGGACTTGATTAAGTGGTGGATTGGAGGAATAAAATGCGAAGGGCACGATTTAGCGAAAGGGCCCAACTTTATGATGCAAAGGATGACGAAATAAGACCTTAGACCTAATTAATTTGATTAATTAAGTGCTAAAGGAGAAATGCAATGCAAAATGTAAAATCCACTAAGGCGGGTGCTAAACTAGGTGTGAAATTGTACCACCCTAGTGAGTGCGTACAATTTACGATGCTACATTTTATATAACAATTAAAACTTTTACTTTAACCATAGGTTAAAGAAAACATTTGCTAAAATAGGAAAAAACTAAAATAACAGCCATAAAGATGCCGACAACTCATTCCCTAATCAGTCATGACTCCACCATGGCAAAGGAAGTTACTGGTATGTCCTTCTTTGCCGCCAAACTATGCACACTTTGCCATTCTAAATGTGTCATCGAGAAGTTCAGGATGACCTCTGTTAGTCCCCCCTGCAATTTTCCCTTTTGAATGTTCATACTTGTGGGTTGCCTTATTGTGCCTTTATTTCCGTCGGGTCTTTTGTTCTCCATCATACTTGAACTGTTGAACTCTCTCTAAAAAGTTCAATAGGTTCAAAGTTCAAAGTGCATTTTAGAAAAAAAGTCATTAGTTGTCTTTGTCTTCATGAGAGAAAGCGCACTTTTGTTTTACATCTTGAGCTCTAAACCTGTAAACCTTAATTGGTTCAAGGTTCAAAATGTCTTTTGTGAGTAGCAGCAATGTATTGTTGTATAACGAGTAGATGTCTATATGTTTTAAATTAGTTTCCTACCTTGAACTTTGAACCAAATCTCAAGTGGTTCAAATGGTTCAAGGCTTCTGCTTAATAATCATCATTGTTGCTCGTTCTTGGTATTGTTGTGTGCCGCTCATTCATTGTTGTACTTCCTAAATGAACTTGAACCGTTGAATTTTTTGTCAAATGGTTCAAGGTTCATGAGTTCACTTCAAAACTAACTCTAAAGATTTTTGATGATAATGAAAGTGGCACGACAAGAAGGAATATTCTCAACATTCAATAGTTTTAAAATTCTAAATATGAAAAGTAATCATGAGTGCATCAACTACTTTTGTGGAAGTGATGGATAATTAAGAAGGTGTTAGATTTTAGTCATTTCACTGTTAATTCACATGCTTGAGAAAATAATTATGAAGTGTGTGTGGCTTTATAAATATTTTCTCCTTTGATCAAAAGGAATGTATAAATTTATTTCCATAGTTTGTAAGTGTTGCAGCTACCATACTTGAGCAAAGTGGAGGCACTGAAGGTAAAACCAACTTTGATTTCCTAAGGAAGTTTCCAGTTTTCATGGTGGTAACAGGTAAGTTCAAAAAACTCCTCCTAAGTTGTGTTTCTTTAAGTTCCGAAGATTTATCAGTATAGGAAGAAAATCTATAAATTGTTAGAGTAAAATTCTACCTTATTTTAGACTTTCTTGGTTAGAAGTATAGATAGGCATTATGAGGCCAATATTGCCGAAGCTTGATAGGAACTCATGTCTAGTGAGCATATTACCAGAGCTAGAAGACACTTCCTTGGCTTGTGTTGCTTTAGGAGATTTCTTAGAGAGAGCCAAGAACCCTCAAATCGGTTCAATGATGGAGAAAATAGTGAAAAGCGGTCTTGTTGAAGTTGCTGTGTTTCCGCTTGTCACACCATGTCCAGATTTGGTGATGGCTTGCATGAATAGGTATGATACGAAGAATAGATGCATTAAAAATAGTAATGGTGAGATGCTAGTCAATATCAATAGAGAAATAGTAATGGCGGTAATGGGGATTCCGCACAAGGACGAATATGAGGACTTGACCATTGGGAACTTGTATGCCTATTTCTCAAAAAAGAAAAGTAAGTACATGAGTGTCATTGCTAGGAATTGGCTCCTAAAAGTTTAGAAAGGAGGGTCGTGACTGCCAAAGCCCCTGACTAGAGAGCATTTCATCACAAAAGTGTGAGATATTGTGATACTTCTAAACAGGGTGAAGGGAAACTTGCATTCTTTATAATGGGAAGATTGGATGTACTTTTTCATCTAGGTGTTGTTATCTAGTGATAGGTATCTCAATTGGTCTCAGGTAATTGCAAAAAGACTTCATGAAGGGTTGAGTAATTTTGTGGGATTGTCAGGTTTTTATATGTCTTCTTATATTTTTTACATACTAGCTTGTACAAGGGATTGGCCTGGTTTTCCTAATGAACCTTGGGTAGATGGGATGAGGGTATATAATTATTATCCCCTCTTACAACAACATAGACATGTCGAGAAAATTGATAGATGGAATGGAGTCTTCATGAGAAAACTTGCTTTTGAGCTCTAGGGAATGTGAACAGGAAAATTTGGTTGAAGCAATGGAGTTCATAAGCATATGTGGTAGCTTCATTATTCAATTTCCTAGGTTTACTTACCTACGGGTAGGTGGTTTGGAGGGTCAACAATTCAAGCTGCCTAGGTATGCCTTTGACAGCTATGTACTTATAGAGGTGAGCAGGCAACTAGCTTACATTAATAAGATATTGGGAATAAAGGGCAAGTCTCAAGTTGTATTCCCTATTAAACTCGGATTCTATATCTGCAAATCTGTATCTAACGCTCTGAACCTAGAATTAGAATTCAAGATGATGAACCTACACCAATATGTGGCAAGATGAAAGTTTGACAGTAGAGGTTATGCCATTGAAAACCTAAATGTGGATAACCGTTTTTGTCATGAGCCTCAGTTGGAGGAGTATTGGGATAGTTGAAGTGATGAATATGAGGTAAGGAAAAGACCGTGGTCAAGGTTCACTTTGCAACAAATAATTACCATGAAGCTTCCAATCAATATATCTAGAGTACCAGAAGATACAGGGGAAGATGTTCCAGATCCTAAGTTCTACACAGAGGTTCAAGGAAAACCAATTCCAAAAATTCATTGGAATAAAAAGGAGGATGACAGTATTCAAGCTAGAACCTTCAATGTTGTGAGAAGAATAGAAAGATGGTTGAGAAACCAAAAGTTTAAGGAGGGATCTCACATGTTCTCACATGAACTTAGAATCGATTCACACATTCTGACTCAATCTCCCATTTCTTCCACTAATGAAATTGTTAATGTTGTAGGTGTTTCAAGGCCTATTGTTGAGAAAATCCAACCTAGGAGATCAAAGAAGTCACCATCAGGTTTCACAGTTGCTCGAGTAACTCGGTCCAGGAGTAAGAAGAAGAGTAGGGAGCCCATTTTGAAACAGGTTGTTGTAGACCTAGACCCTAGTGAAGAGATAGAGGAAATAATGGATCCAGAGGATCTGGATGAACCTGTGATGCAGGAAATGGACATGAGCAAAGAAGTCGAAAGTCGACAAGACCCCATGAACACCCTAGTCATTGTCACTTCACTCGATATATAGACAACTACTCCACCTAAAGAGCCTGCAAATACACCACGATGGTTGGAAGCTGTTGTTGGAATGAAACAAAGTGTAGTGCCAATTACAATCCCTATGGAAGACATGGTCAGCAGATATTTGGGAAAGGCATCATAGCCAAAGAAACTCAAGATGCAGATAATGCTTGAAGTAGATGAAGCAACAGGTCATTGGATGGCTGAGATAGCCAAACCAATTCTAGGGAAAGATGTAGACAAAGATACTAAGGAGGATTTTACAGTTGAAATGATAGATTTAGGAGTTGGGTCGCGTGTCATGGATGTTAAGAATTTGGAATCATCCACAAAAAGGATAATTTCAATAACATGGAAGGATGAAAAATACAAAAGGGAATTCAAGAAAGTTGTTACTCAGATGGCAAAGTATATCAATGCCATCCATAATCCAAACCCCCAACCTTTGTCACAGATACCGATATCATTTGATCACAAATCTTTAGCCAATCAGAAGATGTTGGACCAGGTTGAAAGGACCATAATAGTTACAATAATTTTCAATAAATGGTTGGATCTTATAATGCAATAGGGATCAGATTATATTGTCAATTTGGTGAAAGTTTACAAACATTCTGAAACTCTGAACAAGGAATTAGAGCTGGAAATGGTGGCTTGGGAGAAAAAAAGGATCAAATAGGTGGCGGTCCTTGCGCAAATGAATGATATACAGAAATATGGGGTGATGAAGTTCTTGGCTAAAAAACCAATAGAAAATTTGGATGATAATATATTGTATATATCAAGGAAGAATGTGGAGTGGCATAAATTGATCATCAAACAAGGTCACAAAGAGTCCACCAAATTGCTCAGAGGATTGACAAACTTGATCGATACAATGCAGAATGATTTGAAGTGCATTGACATCCAACTCATGAAAGACGATGCCAAGACAATTAAGGTAGCCATAGATATGACCAAGATCTTTTAGGAAAGAATAAAATTCATTCAGATGGCAAAATCTTGGACCACAGATGACTTCTCAAAGGTGGCTAGGATCAAATCAATGCTTATAGTTTATTTTGATCATTTGGAGGTACACAAGGCAAAAGTGGCACAAGTGAACATGGATAAGGAGGTGTGGAAGCAAAGGATTTAGCACATTGGTCTGCCTTATTTTCAAGTCATCTTGAGCTTCTTGGTGGCACACATAGAATGGCATGGATCTGTGGCAAAGCAGGACAGATCCATAACCTCGTCTGCCATAGTGGAAACATAGTTAATTCAAGAATGAGGTGTCAGCCTCACAGTGGCTATTGTTTTAGTTTCTTTCCTATTATAGTAAATGGTTTCTTTAACCTTTGGTTAAAATAAAGTGTAATTTTGTTATGTAAAAACTAGGAGTCTAGAGGCTACTTAAGATGGAAAGCTTGTCTTTGTGGAGGTCCGAAAAACTGTGAATTTTTTAGTAGTAGATAATATTTTGGTTTTCTTGTGAATTGTTTGAAAATAGAATGGCCGATTATCAATAAAGTGCTATGATATACAGTCTTTGAATCTGTGTGTTTGAAGATTAGTAATCTTTCTTGAGAAAATTGCTATGGGCATGATATCATTTTATTATCAGTTCTCTGTGATTTTCTGGATTCATGGTTGCCATTACTTATTAACAGACTCATTGTGGATTAAGTTGTGCTAATCCCCCTTGTCGTGTGAGGCATGAGAGAGTATCGATTAGACATCAATATTGCAATGCATTTGTTATGCTCTAAATTTATTAGGTGAACATGTGTGTAAATCAGAGTCTATGAACTAAATTGAATCTTCAGAATATTTTCTTTGTTTCAGTTTAAAAGCATTCTTTTGTGTTGATGGATGAATGCTAAATCATTTCTATGCGTTCTTGTAAAAAGTGTCAACATTTCATTTGTGTATTAAATTCATTGCAAATCATATGAGGAGTTTCCCTCTAATGTGAAGGTTGAATTTTAATTAATTCATCCAATTGTTGGTAATTTGTTTACTTTCATAATCGGGCTTACAAGAGTTACATCTTTGTTCAGAGAGTGAAGAAATTTCTTGAAAGGGACAAATCTATTTACCGATAGATTTTTTGGTGACTCTACTGGGGAATCAAATTATAAGACTAGTCACCTAGTTGCAAGGCTCGAGTCAAAGAGACATACTAGGTCCCAAAGAAGGGAGCTACAAAACCTTAATTTGCAACCCACTTTTTTACCTCAAAGACAAGCAAGAAGTTGGCCTCCTTTCCCATCACCATCATCTCCAGTGTCCTCAGTTTGTCAAGCTCTGACCTTGCATGGTATTACTTTACCAAATATAATCAACCCGATTCCACTCAATATCATACTTCTAATGGTAGTAAATAATCCTTGGGGGGCTGTTGTAGGTCCATTGAACTTAGGTTTAAATTTCAATCCCTTACCCAAGGGTGTTAGAGATCACTTGCCAAAACTTAGTGCAGATGGAAAAATCATCGTTGATGAGCACCTAAATGCATTTAATGTGGCTTGTGGGATAATAGTGGTTCAACACAAAGATGTTGTTGTAAGATTGTTTGTCTAGATAGTAACTAGAGTAGTAGCAGATTGGTTCTATCACCTACCAAATAGTGTGTTAACAACTTGGCAAGATCTAAAAACAAGGTTTGAGGCAAGATTCAAAGTGGTTGAAGATGAACACTCTCTCCTGGCTCAATTGGCCCAGTTAAAGAAATAAATTGTGGAGTCTATGAGGGACTTTGTTGAAAAATTTGATAAGATTGTGCATAAAATTCTAGTTAATCAAAAGCCCTCAGATGATAATCTTAAGTGTTTCTTTATTAATTCTATGCCTTCAGAAGTAGGTTTCCTAATTCACAGGTAAAGAGTTGCAAATTTAAGTGCTGCCAAAACACTTGCAGTTGAGTTTGAAGATGATCTAATCATGACAGGTAAATGGAAAAGAGAAGTACAAACACCCATTTCCCAACCTTCTACTTCTTTTGGCCCTATAATCCATTGACGAATGAATGATGTGATTACTCTTACAAGACAATTGCCTAAAGCTAGTACCTCATACCCATCTCCCTATCAAGATGTACCTAGGAGTAATACAAACTAGTCTTTGGGCTATGGGAACAAGACTCTAAAAGTACCCCTTGCTTAGCAAAGATTAGAAATTGAGGCATCGTCACCAAAAGGGAGTATGTGTGTTTTTCATCTCCCGATGAACATGATGGTAGTTCTTGTCCTGAGATGGTGTGTTACGCACAATTGATGAATTATAAAGATACCTCAAATGAGTGGGGTGAAGAAGAATCTTTAAAACAATCTGGCAACTCTGAAATCCACTTCGTTGAGTACGAGTCATATTTAGAAAGAGGGGGTGATATTTTCATTACTTTATAAGATCCTTCATGCATGGTGCTCACAAGAAATCAACAAAACATAAAGCCCCAGGGTATCTCTTCATCGTCTGTTGTGGCTTTCAAAGGTAAGGGGATTGACCCAAAATTTCACAACAATGATAAAAAATTGCAAGAACCCCAATTTTTAAGGTCTGTTGAAAAGGAAATTTCATTTGATATTGTAGAATTTTGCAAATCTTCTCGAATTCAAATTACACCTGCCGAGGACCTTAACCTAAATCCTAAAGAACTAGATAGGCTCGTACAGTTTGTAAAAGGGAATAATGTACAATGGGCCAATAGAACACAATAGTCAGTAATGTCATATTGCCCTCACATAGTGATGAATTGGTGCACCATGTGGCTTATGAAAAGATTGAAATAACTTCTCTTCAAATAGATGATTATATACCTGCCCTTGAGTCAAAACCATAACCCTTTTACATATCACTATTCATAAATGGTCACAAGTTGAATAATTGTATTATAGATTTAGGTGCATTCGACAATATAATGCCTTCTACAATAGCTAAAGCATTAAGGTTTTCCTTGACAAAAACCTTTGGCAGATGTCATTCTATGGATTCAAAAGAAATTCCTCTACTAGGTCAAATTAAGGATTCTCAAGTAGTTCTTGCTTCTCACCAAAATAAAATAATCAAGTTGACTATTCTAATAGTTGACATCCCAGCTAGCTATGGCATGTTGCTAAATCATACTTTCTGTAGGGATTTAGGTGGTGAAACTAAAATGGATTGGTCTCAAGCCACAATCCCCGTTGGAAAACAGCGACTCATTCTGCAGCCTGAACTAAAGTCTAAATTCACTATTTTCCCTTCTGATGACCCAAGAGCCCACATTTTGTATCATGATTGTCAATTTGGAAACTACATGATTTTATCTGATAATGAGGTAGTGGAAGATCCATCACAATCTGAGGGAGAAGAAAGCCTATGGATAATGGAGTTTGAAGGTAGTTGTGCAGCATCAGGTTCAGGTGTAGGGGTAGTGTTAATCCCACCTTCTTGCAACCATATCCCTTTCTCTTTTAAATTAGAATTCAAAAATACCGACAATACGACTAAGTATGAGGTTTTGTTGTTAGGTTTAGTCGAAGCTAAGAGACTGGGAGTGAAACTCCTGCGAGTTAAAGGAGATGTTGAACTAATTATAAAACAAGTCAGAGGGTTGTTTAATGTTAAAAATGAAAGATTGAAACACTGTCGGAATAGAGTTTGGGATGAAATCAAAGATTTTGATGCATTTTCCATTGAGGCAATACCCAGGGAACTGAATTCAAAAATAGATTCATTAGCAGTCTCAACTTTTTTACTTGTCTCACATCCTGAATTTGTTGATGATATTTACAGAGTAGAGTTGATATATCAGTCTAGCGTTCTAGACAACTCTGAGTTTTGGCAAGTGTTTGAAAGTGACAAACAAATCAATAATTTTATGCAAAGTTTACACATGTTTTTTGTGATATATTTTAAAGGTTCAGATGCAGAGAGTAAAAGAATTTTCACCAAAACGAGTCAAGGAGTTGTCTAATGGAATCATCTAGTTGAAAGGAAATAGGATCCCTAAAGGGTTGGTTTCATCGGAGTATTTGTTTGATCGTCATGATGCTTACAAGAAGAACAAAGGTGACAAATCCCTAGAGGTTCAGGATATTGGAGGTGATGAAAAGATCAACATCGGTAAAGAGAATGAACCTAAATATATCAATATGGGAAAGTGTTGTATGCCTGCAGAAAAGGAGAGGTTCATTAGTCTCATGTTGGAGTTCAAGGACGTGTTTGCTTGGTGCTATGGCGATCTTAAAAATTTCACAAGGGGAAAATTCCAGCATCAAATTCCTCTGAAACCTAGAGTAAGTCCTTTCCAGACAAAGCATAGAAGCTTCAATCCAAAAGTAGCTAAAGATATATTTCAAGAAGTAGATAAAATGTTAAAAGCTAGGATTAAATACCCCATCCATCATTCTACATGGATAGCTAATAGTGTACCTCTTAGAAAGAAAAATGGAGAAATAAGGATCTGTGTAGATTTTAGAAATCTAAATCAGGCTAGCCTAAAACATAACTATCCATTACCAACCATGGACCACATTCTACAAACAGTTTCAGGATTAGAGATGATGTCTATTCTTGATGGATTTTTAGGATATAATTAGATCAGTGTTCAGGAAGGTGATCAACACAAAACTACCTTTATTACTCCATGGGGTACATTTTCTTATAACCAAATGCCATTCAGTTTGATTAATGTCGGAGTGACATTTTAGCATGCTATGGATCTATCCTTTGGTCATTTAAAGGATAAGATCATTGTTCTATATTTGGATGACTTACAATATTCTCAAAAAGATGAAAACATCACCTACGAGACTGAGACAAGTGCTATAGAGGTATCGTGAGCATGAGGTATCCTGGAACCTGAAGAAATTGATATTTGGAGTCGTAGAGGGTAAGTTTGTTGGTCATATTGTTTCTAAGGAAGGGGTGAAAATAGATCCTGAAAGGGTAAGAGCAATTCAACAGCTAACTCTACCATCAAGTACGAATGTCGTTAGATCCTTCTTCAGACAGGTAAAGTTTCTAAGGAGGTTCATCCCGGATTTTGTGGACACTACCAGGTATATCATGAATTTGAAGAGTGAAAAACAAGCTTTTAAATGGAATGAGGAAGGGAAGAAAGCGTTCGACTCAATAAAGAATGCTATTGGTCATGCACCTGTTCTGGTTAATCATAATTTTAGTAAGGATTATTTATCTACTATTATGCCTTAGATCAGGCTATGTTAGGAATTTTATTACAGAAGAATGAGGATAATGATGAAGTCTTGATATCATTCATGAGTGTACCACTAAAAAAGAATGAATTGAATTATTCAATAATGGAAATGCAAGCATATGCACTTGTGAAGGACATTAAGAAGTTCAGGTATAATATTCTCCAATCCCATGTAATTTTTTATGTGCCTCATTTAGTAGTCAAGAGCATATTGACACAACAAGACATAGGAATGAATAATAGAGCCTCCTAGGTGTCAAAAATTCAGGAGTTCAATTTAGATATTAGGCCCACAAAATTGATAAGAGGGCAGGGTTTGTGCAAGCTAATTGGTGAGAGTAAAGAGGAAGTGACAAAGGAATTGCCCTTAGTCTTGTTTGTTGGCCTTCAGGATTCCTAGTTTGTAGATGTTACTTACTACTTGACATATGGAGATTTCCCAGAACATCTTTCTTCAAAAGAGAAGAGGAACTTCATATTAAAAGTTGCTAAGTATGTCATTTTTAATGATGTATTATATAAGAGGGGATTGGATAGGACCTTCTTGTGCTATGTAGATAAATCGCTCCAAGAGTCTCTGTTGAAAACATTTCATGACGAAGCCTATGGCAGCCATTTCTCTTCAACGGTGACTACCTACAAGATTTTAAGGAATTGTTATTATTGGCCAGGGATGTTCAGGGACGTGTATGCATGGGTGGCCAAGTATGAAAAATGTAAGTTGTTCACAGGTAACCCGCAGCTTGCTGCATTACCACTCTGACTCGTGGTTGTAGATGAACCCTTCAAGCAAATGGGGTTTGGATTTTATAGGCCCTCTGACACTTACTTCTAGTGTAGGAAATACACATATCTTTACAGCTATAGACTATTTTACTAAATGGGTTGAGGCCATTCCAGTACGAAAGACATCCTTGGAGGTTGTTTGTAACTTTCTGAAAGAGAAGATCCTGGTTCTTTTTGGGGTCCCGCTAAAAATTGTGGTTGATAATGCTACTAATTTCTCTTCTGTCGAGATTTCTTTATTTTGTTATGATCATGGAATCTCCCTTGCTCACTCTTTTGATTATTATCCTTAGGGAAATGGTCAAGCTGAGTCCAGTAATAAAAGTGTCATAAATATCATGAAAACTTTAGTGAGTGAAAACTTTAAGGATTGTCATAAAAAATCGTATGAAGCCCTTTGGGCTGACATACATCACCAAAGAGGGCTATTAGGATGTCACCGTTTGAACTGGTCTATGGTGTAGGTGCTCAGGTAGCACTTCCTTTGGAACTGGTAGCTACTAAGTTACAAACTGTCATTGAAGACGCTTATTTTCAGAATTCTCTGAAAAAATGGATTATGCATTTGATGAGAATTGATGAAGAGAGCGATAAATTAGTGAACCGGATAACAGAGCACCAGATGAGGGTGAAGAAATATTTGAAAAATGGGCTAGGCCATAGGAATTCATGCTAGGCGATCAGGTAGTGCTCTGGGATAGAAGAAGTGAACCCAAAGGGGCACATACAAAGTTCGAATCGCTCTTGAAAGTACCATTCTTGATTCATGAGGTAAAAGGACCAAATTTATTAAAAATTACAAATCACAATGGTACTGCTCTTCTTCTGACCTATAATGGTCAGGATTTGAAATTATACCAATTGTAAACGAGAGTCCCTCATGGTTCTGTATATAGTATTTTGGTTGATTGGCAATTGTGTGTCTTTTCTATTTTTGTTTCTATTTGGGTCTTTAAATAAAGTCTTCTTGGGATACCAGTGATTTTGAAGTTCATTTCTAGTTCCTTCACAGTTCTAGTCCCTAGTCAGAGCCGATGTTAGTCCTTCCTGCAATTTTCCGTTTTGAATATTCATACTTGCAGGTTGCCTTATTGTGCCTTTATTTTCGTCGAGTCTTTTGTTCTCCTTCATACTTGAACTGTTGAACTCTTTCTAAAAAGTTCAATGGGTTCAAAGTTCAAAGCGCATTTTAGAGAAAAATCATTAGTGGTCTTTGTCTTCATGAGAGCAAGCACACTTTTGTTTTATGTCTTGAGCTCTGAACCCGTGAGCCTTAATTAGTTCAAGGTTCAAAATGTCTTTTGTGAGTCACAACAATATATTGTTCTATAACGAGCAGATGTATATATGTTTTAAGTTAGTTTTCGATCTTTAACTTTGAACCAAATCTCAAGCAGTTCAAATGGTTCAAGGCTTCTGTTTAATAATCATCATTGTTTCCCACTCCCGGTATTGTTGTGTGTCACTCATTCATTGTTGTACTTCCTAAATGAACTTGAATCATTGAAATTTTTGTCAAATGGTTCAAGGTTCATGAGTTCACTTCAAAACTAACTCTAAGGCTTTTTGATGATAATGAAAGTGGCATGGAAAAAAGGAATATTCCTAGCATTCAACAGTTTTAAAATTCTAAATATGAAAAGTAATCATGAGTGCATCAACTACTTGTGCGGAAGTGATGGATAATTAAGAAGGTGTCAGATTTTAGTCATTTCACTGTTACTTCGCACGCTTGAGTAAATCATTATGAAGCGTGTGTGGCTTTATAGATATTTTCTCATCTGATCAAAAGGAATGTATGAATTTATTTCCATAGTTTGTAAGGGTTGCAGGTGCCATACTTGAGCAAATTGGAGGCACTGAAGGTAAAACCAACTCTGATTTCCCGCGAAAGTTTCCAGTTTTCATGGTGGTAACTGGTAAGTTCAGATTGTTGGCTTGATGATGATTATAATGTATTTATCACTTGTTGTCATTGATGAAACACTCTCACACATATCTATGATTACATTGACTACCGGTATAGCTTCAATTGGTTTACACTACCAACCGGTATGTTTAAGGTCTATCCTTAACTGGTACTTTGTATCAACTAGTATGTGCTTAAGAGATAACCTGTGGTAACACTAAGTCAGCATCAGAATGAGGATGAAGATGAAGAAGAAGATCAAGTGGAAGATTCTATGACAATGATTCACTAGTTTTATTCCAACTGGTATTGAGTACTCTAACTGGTATCTGATTTTGTGATGAGTTACCAGCACCATTTATTTGGCGGTCATTTTTGTGATGAGTTACTTGCACCGTTTGTTTGGTGGTTGTTTTTGTGATGAGTTATATTTAAAATGACTAGATACATTGCACCTAGGTAATCGTGTCCCTATGGCAGACATAAGGTTCGCATGTCTATTTAAAGACATCTTAGTGAAGAATTTTCATACAGGATGAAAAAGAGAGAACGGATATAGAAGAGGTGATCTATGCGAATATTTTTACTGAAGAGCGATAAGTGCTTAGATAGAGAGTACTATTGCATATACTTAGAATGATTTGATCAAACAAGTTCTGTGCTACTCAAAACAAATCAAATCTTTCTTGTTGTCTTCTAATCATTACAACAGAATAAAATCCCCTAACTGGGTAAGCTCTAACAAGCTTCATTGTAAAAATCCTCTAACAAGGTGATCCATTAGTTTGGATTCTAAAATCCTTCAGCAAGGTTACTCTTAACAGGGTAGTACTCTTGACAAGGTATAAGCTTCTAATCAAGCTTGGGATCTCTAACAAGATTCATCTCTAGCACAGCTCTTTGTAAGACCCTACTCGGTCAGTTTTCTATTACTGCAGATAGTTAACTTGTGAGTTCCATCTGACCATAGTTTTTACCTATTTGGTTTTTCAACATATAAACATTTGTGCTATGGTGGATGTTCTACTTTGTATGGATGTTGTTATTTCATTTTAGATAGCATGTATTTTGTTCAGATTCTAAGTTAAGTTAATCTACGGGTTAGTGTTTAAAGTTGTGCTTGTTTTGGTGTCACTGATTTACCCCCCCCTCTCAGTGCTTTTCAAGACCTTCAATTGGTATCAGAGCCTAACTTCTTTCAAGCCTAACCACTTGGAAGGAAATATTGAAACTACCATGGGGGATAGAAGCTACTTCAAGATGGTTAAAGAGCTAGATGCTAGCAAAAACGAGATTGAATCTCTTAGGGGAAAACTATGAGTTTCTCAAACCAGAAGGAAAGAGTTATCTGAAAAACTATTAGAAATATCTAATAACAGTTCTTCAGATGAAGCAAATATTGATTCTTTAACAGAAGAAGTTGAAAAGTTGCAGGGTGAGAAAATGAATCTAAGAAGAGAGCTGGAAGGTCTCACTATCTACATGACTCAGGAACTGGAAGCCCAAAGAGCTGCTGAAGATCTTATCAACATAAGAGATCAGGAAATCATAAAGATTAAATGGGAAAAAGATATGATATATGGGGACCTGATTATTGAAATGGAAGAAAAGGAAAACCTAAAGCTAGATCTTGTGTTGGCATCATCTCTGCAAGAGGACCTGTCTAAGCATAATTAAGATCTTGTCAAAAATCTTACTGAAGCCAATGAGAAATTGGAAAAATTCATCAAAAGTTCTACCACGCTGGAAGAACAAATTCAATCACTAAGAATGAAGGGTGATATCTCTAGACTTGGTTTTCATACAACTGAAAAATGTGAATCCTCTGGTACAAAGAGTAACTATCCAAAGAACAAAACTGCTTCTAAAGGCAATAAGACTACCAATAAGAAGGCTTTTAAACCTGTCTTCTTTGTTTACCATAAGTACTGCAAATGTTTGTAGGAACAAACCTAACAGAAATGCAAATTACAATACTAATGCTAGGTATGTGTCTAGAAAGTTTGAAGGACATTGCTACACTTGTGGAATGTATGTGCATAAACATATTGAGTGCAGATATGGATCAAACAATCATGTACCACACATGCCTCCTAGACCTTACCGGATAAGGAATTTTGATAACCAGGTGAACAGGAACTGGCAAAGATCCTATGGCAACTAGTTTAGTCCATTCAAAATGGAAAGGTAACAAATGTTATGTGTAACTTTTGTAATAACCTTGATCATATGGCTATGAACTGCAGAAAAATAATAAAAAGAGGAAATGCAGGACCCTAGAGATCATCTGGTATGGTTTGTTACCGCTGCAACAAACTGGGGAACCTGCCAAAGTTTTGTAGATCAAGGAATAGTTAACTGGTCAACTCTTTCAAGGATTAGAAAGGAAAGTAGAAAATTGATGTTGAGGAAACAAGAGAAGATATGAACCAGACTTGGAAGAAGAAAAGGAAGAATTGCCTATAGAGGAAATCATTCCTTCACCTAGTGAAGAGAATCTAGCACCGGTGAGTTCAGCCTCTCTAATATGGCTAAGGGGAGCATAGGGTATGTGCAAGCTAATGAGTCACAAATTCGCGGAAGTCTGCGCTTTGGAAAACACGCTCTGTTAATGGTTTGGCCTCCCGAGCTGAAAGGTCATAGGGTGCCGAAGCTAAATAAAATGGTCCCCCATTTTGTTACCAAATGGGCCCTCGTTTATAAACAAAACGGGCCCCCGTTTATAAACAAATCGGGGGTTTTTGGATAATTTTTCATTTTCACCGTGACAGTGAATTGACAAGAAGAGATAAAAAAACAGGCCCCCACGCTGTGGTTTCCACTTCAAGCCTCCACCACTATCCCAGGTACACATTCAGTCATCTATTTTCACATTTCATAATTTTCTTGTATATTTTTCTTGTTTTTTGTGTATTATTTAGCTTTTTTTTTATTATTTTAGTTTTTTTTATAGTAGCATATAAATAAATTATTTTTTATATTTGTAAATTCTTGATTTTGATCTAAAATATTTTTCAACAGTTAACCCTAAACCGTAATCAACAAATTTAGAAATCAAAACCAAACCTAGATAATTAACAAAATGAAATGGAAACAAAAACAAAAACGTTTGAAAATGAAATTGAAATAAAACCAAACATATGTACCTAAATTGTTCTTAATCCTCATTAGGCAATTCAAAAGTTACCACTAACTTAGTATAACCTTAAAAGTAATTAACATTACTCTTCAAATTTTAGATATCAAAGTTTAGGCTTAGGTTTATGCCATGTCATGGCATAAAGGTCCTATTATGGTCCTATTATGTCATGTGATGGTATAAAAGGATCAATTATGAACACAATTTTAGAGCAAAGCTAGATAAGTTACTAAAATTGGATTTTGGTTTACATAGGTTCATAAAGGAAGCTAATATGCCAAATATATAATTCATTAATACAAAATAAAAAATATTCTTGATTTATAATGTTGATTGATAATGAGTTTTCTAAATGGGGTGCTAATTATATATACATCCGAAAGATTTGAAAAATGTAATTCCCAAGAAGTATTTTGAATACCTGTAGAAGTATATTGGTATATCTAGAATGTAATTTATATTATAAAATATTTGATATATGATTTGAAGTTGGTAGATATTTTGAGGAGGATTTATTAGATTATGTTATGATTAAGCTAATATTAGAAGAATGGTTTTAACAACATCTTTTGGTTTTAAAAGGTGCACAAGGTTTGAAGTTGAAATCATATTCGATTGTATATAATATTAAATTGTTAAGGAGCAATTTTTTTTTAAAATAGTTAATTTAAGATATTAGTTGAAGCTATTTGAGAACGTGAGATAGTCCTAATGAACACACGAGTTAAATTAATGAACCTAGGACAATCACAATGAACATATGATAGTCCCAATGAGCCTCAAATGATCCTAATGAATGTAGGGCAGTCTTAATGAACCTAAGAAAGTCCTAATGAGCCTAAGAAAGCCATAATGAACTTGGGACAATCCTAATGAACCTAGGATAGTCCTAATGATTATAGGACAATCCTAATGAACCTAGGATAGTGTAAACGAGCCTAGGATAGTGTAAGAAAAAATCACTACAAAAAAGACCTCAAATGCATTAAATGAATTTCCCAATAATGCACTCATGTTTATCTTTTTTTGGTCATTTGGCTACCTTTTTTTACAACGTCTTGGTGTCTACGCCCCTAAGAAGACCTTTTCCTCAAAAATTTCTTGGATCATGAACTCCTCATGTGCACCAAACATAAGTTGCCACTTGGAAGCTTCTAATGCACACAATCCTTTCAATCAATCTACTCCATTGATCTCTCAAAACAATCTTAGTCTTTAACCCTCTATCCTTCATGACTATAAATAAATCATTATATGAGCTATTTTCAAGAACTCTTGTAATGCAATGTTATGTTGCCAATTTAAGCACCTTACATCCTATCTTGGTCACAAATCCATCTTGAAGCCATCAACCTTTAGCTACAACAAGAGTTTTCTTTCTGAGATACTATTGTCTTTCATCTTTTATACATTATCCTTTAACTCGATCTAAAGGTGGTACTTATGCATAGCATAATGGTTTGAAATTCATAGTTTAAGTCCTTTATTGATTTTTTATGCTTGCTTGCATACACATATATTGCTAGAATTTAGCAATTCTTTATAGCTTCTATTTTAGTTTATTTATGAAAGAGTATAAATGAAGCTGTATTTAAAGTCAAAATTGTAACATCCCCTCAATCATTGAGGTAGAATTCAAAATTGATTTCACCTCTAATTATATGAAAAATTTAATTTGTCTGTACATATCAAAATCTTTCAAAATTTTGCATATTAAACAATAAAATATTGTGACGAACAAGTCTCTAGAGTCTTAAAAACCTTTATTTTCATAAAGTGCCAACACTGCATTTTTTCCCTAAAATATTCTCTTTGATTAATACGAAATTTTTAAATGGTTGCCACTAAAAGTATTAGGTTAGCGAAAGGAATTGGGATATTTAAAAATAGGCTTGCATCACTTTTTTAGCTTCATTGAGTTGTAGTTTGTTCATTGACTTAATAATTAAGTGC
The DNA here is from genome assembly GCF_030272615.1 of Cryptomeria japonica. NCBI lineage: Eukaryota > Viridiplantae > Streptophyta > Pinopsida > Cupressales > Cupressaceae > Cryptomeria > Cryptomeria japonica. Next base: position 767,106,636 of record NC_081408.1, read on the forward strand.
TTGCAAGTATGATAGTGGACACCTTTGTGCATGAGTGCATCCCTAAAGCTTTCAATTATTAAAATAAAAAGCATTACGATGTGATGATTTGAAGGAGATGTATCCGTTAAAGAAATATTATGGATGGGTATTAATGAGGATCATATAGTATGTTAGGAATTTTATTTGGAATGTTAGTCAAAATAATATTCTAGTTGATAATTATAAATGGATGTGTAAAATATTGTTGAAATTGATTATTTTAAAAGTAAATATTGCAAGGTTAATTTTGTTTTTAATTGTTGGCATGTTGTGTTGGTTTTTATGTAAGAGTTTCATTTCTTATTCAACTTTGTAATAGAACTTGTGTATGAATTGATATCTTAAATTTTATAGAAAGATTATATATGAAAACAAATGATTGCGGAGTTTTATAATAAATGATTTATAGGAAATAATATTTTTTGAAGGTTTTGTAAATTATAATCTTGTGTAGATTTGATTATGGGAGAAATTTAATGGTGAAATATGCTTAACTCTTCAAACGTTTTGATGTTTTGTCTTTACATGACAACCACTTAGAATATAATATGTTTTAAGTAGGTCATTTATAGTCATGGGAGATTAGTTTTTTTTTAAGATTGTCTGAAGACTAATCAATGTAATATGAATTGATGGCAATTATCTCAAAACTATGTAATTGAATTCTAATAAATTATCATGTACACTAAAACAGTAGAAATATGGAGCATCCAAACACACACGTGCATTTTTCTAGATTTATTAATATTATTGTGTTGTATCTCATTATAATTTAGTTTCAAAATAACTTTAAGTTAAAGTTAACAAAATATTATGTTGTCTTAGTAATATTGTTTCCATGCTATATATTCTTACACTAGAAGGAGGATCATCTTATTTCTCACTTCTTTATTGATCTTATGTATGAAATATTTTATATTGATTTTAATAGTTGATGCATTTTACAAGAAATGAATTTATTAAATTGAATATATAATAGATTTATGATGTTTCATTGAAAGTTTTTATTAAGTTTTGTGCACAAATTTTATATTTCAAGATTCAATAGTATGTACATGTATATTTTTTTAAGTTCAATATTATATTATATATTTCATGTGTATCTCATTCAACAACATAGAAATGTTACTATTTATAAATGTTTTTTTTTAATTTAGTAAAATAGATTCTTCTTTGACATAGAGTTGTATATAATTCATGTATATCTTTATATATGCAGGAGTTCTTTGTTATCATGGATGTCTTTGACATAGATGAACTATTAGGTGAAAATCCCCCACCACAACCCCCTCCTCCTCCTCCTCCACCTCCACCACCACCACCACCACCACAACTACCCCCTAGATTGGATGAAATTCATTTAAGAGAATGAATTAATGAAAACCTACAAGTGATTGACCAAAACATTACTGCTATCCAAAATGAGCAAATCATGCCACCCCATTTTGTAGAGTTTGCAAAAGCAATGCAAATTGTTGTCGAGTCAGTTAGATCTGTTGATTCTCAATTAGATCAATTTCATAGACGATGACAAGAGTTGCATGATTTTTATGTTGATGGTTTAACTTATAGGCAAATCACTGATTTGAAAATAACCAAAGCTCATTTATGTCCATATTTTACCAACCCAAAAACAAGAGAACCAATGCAACCTAACCAGAAAAGAATTTCAATTAGGTGGTGTGTGCATCTAGAAATGGCTAGATACTTTTGGGATAGATGGTGGATGGTTTTTGATTATCCACCACATCGTAATTATGAGGTCCCTTTTTATTTTTTGAATAAATTATACTGTGAGTTTGTAATGAACCAAAAACCAAATTATTTTGACATTAAGTCATTCCAGGGTGTTGGTTGTGGAATGCCACAGCATAGATTAGGGGCACGGAGTAATAATCCCCTACCGGATCCACCCATAGTTCCACTTGTTGTTTCATCGATTCCTGCAGATGTCCAAAATACATCATTCATTTCGACATTAGATGCTTTGACTTCCCTCACAGGTAACTTGAGTGAGCAAGCTGCTCACATGGCATCTACTCCTTGATGGATGCCACATATGTGTTCAAGTTGTCATGAGACATGTTCAGGTCCTACTGCTGCTGCAGGATCTACTTTAGTTCCAGCTGAGCATGATGCAGCAGATGATAGTATGATGACATCTTATATGGATTTTCTTTGCTCGGATGTTCATCTTGACTAGGTATAGATATATATACATGTACATGTCAATCTTTTTATACTTCATTAAATATAGGTATAAACTAAGTGCATCTCTTTTTTAATACAATCTAATACTTCATTAAATAAATTTTGTTTATGTAGATAAGGACTACACCTAATATTAGAGTCAATATTGCATCTACTAGAACACAACTTGACACACCTTATGGGGTATAGTATAAATTTCTATCTAGACATTGTACTATCTTTTTAAGTTAATATGTTATCATCATATACTATATAAATTTTCATGTTGATACATTGAATGCTTCTTTCTCCAGGATTCAGGTCATGAGGGACCCTCTACATCACATCGAGAAGAGGGTTTGACTATTGTGACACCATCTATGGTGTGTATCTTATAATTCTTAAATTAAATATGAACTCTTACAATATTGTAACTTAACTTGAAATTATTTAGTACACATATATATGTTCACTAAATATGATTTCATTAAATGCATGTATGCAGGTGGACACTACCATTAGGATAGGTTATCCTCATAATTTTGATCAGAGCCAATTTGAACGCACATCGACATCCTTTGAGGTATTAATATGTAATACTTAATTTGATCTTATTTTGACTCTTAATTTAAGATTTAATTGGACACTTTGAATTTGACCTTGTACAGGAGTTAGCTAGCACTACATTTGGTGTTGATACTGCACAAGATACTGCTAGAGGAGATACTGCTAGAGGATCTGATGAGCATATGGTAAGTTTGTAACTTAATTTATGAATTCTACTATATTTGATAAATGATTCTTTTAATAGTTAATTTCAAGTAATATTTTAATATTATTTTTTTATTGTACAGCATGAGACAAGTGGATCTGGACCACATCCCGGGGACAAGAGAGATACTGCTAGAGGATCTGATGAGCATATGGTAATTTTGTAACTTAATTTATGAATTCTACTATATTTGATAAATGATTCTTTTAATAGTTAATTTCAAGTAATATTTTAATATTATTTTTTTATTGTACAACATGAGACATGTGGATCTGGACCACGTCCCGGGGACAAGAGAGATACTGCTAGAGGATCTGATGAGCATATGGTAAGTTTGTAACTTAATTTATGAATTCTACTATATTTGATAAATGATTCTTTTAATAGTTAATTTCAAGTAATATTTTAATATTATTTTTTTATTATATAGCATGAGATAGGTGGATCTGGACCACGTCCCAGGGACAAGAGACCACGAGATGTTATTGATGATAGCACTTAGATTTTACTGTTTATTTGGCTTTGATATGTACCTTTTTATGGACTTTACACATTTGTTTACACATGCACATACTTTATATATTTTTTGCACATTAGATATTATGTGGAGTGAACATCATGTTACCATCTAGACATATATATGGATTAGATATTATATGGATTATGTGGACTTGAAATTTTACTGTTTATTTGGCTCTAATATGTACTATTTTATGGGCTTTACATATTTTTTTACACGTGCACACACATACTTTATATATATGGATAGTTTCATAATAGGTTTAGATCATATATATTATGTGCATACTTTATGTGTATTGTGCCCATTAGATATTATGTGGACTTGAAATTATGTGCACATTAGATCATATATATTGACTTGAAATTATGTGGACTTGAAATTTTGTGCATACTTTATATATTATGTGGACTTGAAATTTTATTTATGGAAGTTGTGCTTAAACAACTTTATAGGCATTATGTGGACTTGTAATTTTATTTTTGGAATTTCATTTAAATAGTTCTTGTGATTAGATAAACTAAAGGTGCATACATCATGAACTAAGTATCAAAACATATCTTATAATTATAACATATTCTAAATTAAAAAGTATCATTTAACAAATATAATGAATAGAACTTGATTAAAACATAATTATCTCATTCATAAATTTGACCAATAGTCTCTCATTTATGTGTATTGTACACAAAATGTAATCAAGAAGACATATCTAAAATAAAATAAACAGTCTATTTAAATAACTTTGTTTTCATTGATGCCTTCTACTTGTGGTAGACCTGAAACAAAATTTTACTATATTCATTCCGTTATACCATCTGCATCCTCTCTCTTTTGCAAAGCTCTATAATTGTCTCATGCTCTTCCATAGAGAGAGTCCATAATTGTTTATTAGTAGGCCTACCATGATATCTATCTAATTTTATATTCATTGCCACTACCAAATGCGAGTAATGTATAATCTTCTTCTCTAATTCATAATCTTCAAATGCAGGCAATCCATTCTTTCTTGTTAGATATTTGTGTAGCGAAGTGCCAACAACAACCACAGATCCTATTGGATAGTCATAACCATCATCATCTACTCGAGGAGTAGTTAGCTTATGTTTTGGCTCTACACATCGAGCCAACCAATACTCTGTCCCCTCTTCATTGTTCTCTGGTGCAACAATAGCATCGACATGTCCTGTGCACAAAACAATTTTATTTTAATATTTAATGAGAAATAAAAACAAAAATATACACTGTAAGATTTCATAAATTTCTGTACTATTTAATAAATCAAAACAAATTTCAAAAATAATTTTACCTTGTTGTATAAGATCTGAAATGCGATCATAGTCATTTGATGCAAACATTTGATCCATATCTTCATCAGTTCTTTCATGCAGATCATTTGCATCTATGGGTGTCAATGATCTTTGTTGCCATTCTTCAACCCATTCTTTATTCTCACAAAATTTCCAATCTCCGAAAACACAAAACTGACAAAAGCAAGCAAGTTGCCTTGTGAATATAGTCCATGTGTTTGAATTAGAACTCTTAAATGAATTCCATTTAGCTAATCCAATGATGGTATTACAATCATGCCGAATAGGAATACTATCTTCCTCTATCAACCAGAAGAAACGTCAAATTGCAGAGTTTTTAGTTGATCCTTTTGACAACTTTGAATTGCACCAATTTACAACTGCACGAGCATCTCTAAATTTCACTGCATCCTCGAATTTCAATTGTTCTCTAGCAAGAGCTCTTTTTATACAGGCACTGGCTCCATCGTGTTCCCCCTTACCATGTCCCACTTCAAAAACACTCAATAAATGTTGGACATTGGTTATCTTGTGAACTTTGCATAGCCAATAAAACATTCTTGCATTTTTGAATTGTCCAGTGCAATTATCTGACCATATCATATGTTGTTTCATGTAAATTTCTCTTTCCTTAAGATTATCATAAAATACCTCGAAGCAATGTTGAATAAACTCTGAAGAGTGTAATCGATTATCGCTAACATAGAAATGATACTCCCTCAAAATTTTTCTGTTATCTTCTATACTGTCATGGTCATGTCCATATATAATGTGCACAAATATGGCCACTTTCACTGAGTTGTAGTATTGTGATTGAGTTTCCTCTTGTGGTTTTAGAGTATAATTTTCTGCAAAATCCACAACTGATACTATTGTTCCAACTGGAAATGTGTTCTTGCATATGCGAAACTGTCCATCAAGCCACCGGGCATGTTGGGAATGTTTCACATATTTTGGAACAATATGAGTTTTAAACTCACTAATAAATGCATTCACACTATTCTGTTCTGTAATCAATTCTAAACGTTTCCCCATCTTTCCATCATTTAGAGGGTATTCTATATTTTTAAATCTCCTAACATCAACCATTTTTTGTCCAAACTCAGATGAAACATGTTCATGCAAACATTCACCTATCAAAGAATAGTTCCCACATAAATTGCAAAGGCCATAAATGCATGAACTGGAAAGAAATAATTGTTCATTAGCTAGTTTACAAAATAAACTTCCAATAAAATCTTTTATAGTTTCAGGTGGAACATAAACACCACAATCCTACACAAGATCATTACCATGCAACATACAATGTATATATCGAAAAACATCATAATAGTAACGAAACTGGACATGAGTTTTACAACAACAAGATATTCTTTGTTTATTGATTTTAAAATACCAGGGTTTGCATTTTTCAAATGATCTTTGACTAATTGGTCAATTCATTAACACAGACTCATCACTAAATTTTTTAAAGAATTCAGTTTGAGTCATGTCAAGAAGACGTTTTGGATGAGGATCACGAAGTTTTGATCCCACCCTTAACTTTAAAACATCTCTAGCATTTGATTAAACTCTAGTGTTATCATGCCAAAATTTTGCAATTAATTGTTTAGTTTCATCATTTAATTTCATGTCCGACCTTTGAAGTCTACCACTAAAACTCCAACAATGGTTTAGTGGATCAATTTCAATTGTGTCTCTTCTTTTGGCCGCTCTTGACAAGGTTCTACAATGTAAGTTCAAATAGCCACTTATATCACTTAACATTCTTTTACTAACAATCATTTTGTCAACTATAGCAGTCATTATAACTCTACGTGCTGCATTCTTATCTTTAGATCAACTTGTTTTTCCTATAGAATCGATGGCACTGGCAACAGTAGATACAACTTGCTTATATGATTCATCTTTTCTTTTTGGTTTTGCATAAATACCTATTTTTTTCATGACTTTACGCATTTTTAACATTTTTATTAATTGTAGCATTAATTGACATTGGAATCCTAACTTTTTATTATAGAAAAATTGTTTATATAATTTGTTTGCATGTGTTCTGATTTGTCTCCAAGAAACTAACCCATTAAGATTATCTAGCACATTGCTATCAATAGTAAACAAATTACATTCATTTTCTTTCAGAGAGGGTGGTGTAATATTTTCAATTTTTATTTCTTTTCGTGTTGGTGTATGAAATTTATATCCAACTTCATTTAAATCAGCAATTTGATTGGCATCATAGTCATCGGGATTTAAAAACATACCAGGATTCGCATCCACATCAACATTTGCATCAACAGTTATGCTCGTGTGTGGTTATACATTTCTTGCATCCATCATGATGTCTTCAATGGTCTCATCTACAATGGGCACTGAACTAGATGCTTCAGAAGTGTTATTCAATTGTCATTGTTGTGATCTTCGATCTCTTTGGCATTTTGCCTCCTTCTCTCTTTGTGCTTGAATTTCGTCCACTGTCATTGTCCTCTTTTTTTTCTTTTGACGTTGCTTAGAACCCATTTTTACAAACTTGTCTTCAAAAAAAATATCTTTTTACTGAGTTCTTCAAAAAATCATGTAAAAAATATTAAAAAGTACTGCCAGATGATGTAAAAAATCTTTGTCAGTATGGATTTCAATGATAGTGTGGTAAATCGATGCAATCTATCTTTTTTTTTTACAGTAACGGTTATTTAGAAACGGGGGCCCGTTATTTAAATAACGGGCCCCCGTTTTTAAAACAGGAGCCCGTTATTAAATCCAACAGGCAAAAAATGAAACATGTAAAATTTGAATTCACAGCCCACCACTTGCCTCGGGATTAGGCCCAAGATAGGCCTGGGATGGCCACACCTGAGACATGACCCTGCAAATTCAAAGCTCCATGAATGAAAGCACAAATATGATGAAATGAAATAGTTTACGTGCCTCTAATCAGAGAATTTTTATATGAAATTGAAACCCATTTCAGATTATACTGTCTAGATTCTAAATATGTAAATTAATTTAAAAATTGATTATTTTAACTATTTTTCATTTAATTTATACTAAATCAGGTCCATAAATTTGAAATATTAACTAATTTTCTTAATTTAATAACTTTTTTATTTTAATGAATTTTGAAAAAAAAATTATATGTCATCAATCTACACAAAATTCTTTTCAATTTAAAAAAAAAAATTCAAAAAATACTAAGTTTACGTCAAATTATGTGGGTCATACACATCAAATTTTTAAAAAGATAATTACGGCCATTAAAAAATTAATTAAAAAAATATATTTGAAAAAAAAATACAGAAAAATATGCTCATCAATCTTCAGTGTGTTACAAACCATTTCCCAGAACGGTTTGAGAAAATAATTTTAATTGTGTCAAAAAGTGTGGGTCATACACATGCATGGTATGGTCCTGAAACAGGCATTTTTAAAACATAGTTTTTAGAACTCCATTCAAAAAGTTATTTTTTATTATGTGGGTATTAAAATAAATTACATATTTGAAAAGTACACTCAAAGAGATATCTTTTATATTCCTGACTTTTTCCAAGATTCAATCTCTAAGTGTTTCAAAATTTAAGCTCAAGTGAGACAAAATCTGAAAAATAGGGAAAACACTTCCAGACCCCTTTTATAAAATGAGAGGGAAAGATTTTTTTTTTAATTTTTAATTTTGGTGACTTTTTGTTGACATATTATTAACCAGTATTTCACTTAAGTAGTGAAATTAGGGTTTGTAACCTAAAAGTGTGAGCATTTATTATAGTTGGTAAAAAGGATAAAAACAAGTTTTACCTTATCATTTTTACCCTAACTCTTTCGAAAAAGGAAAATTGAAGTGATTGCAGAGCAGAGTGATTGTCTTGGTGCAAATTGGCAAATTGCTTTGTGATTAAAGAAATCAAGTTGAATTATAAGCTGGAGAGAAGTGAACGGGAATGCATTTGAACAGTTCAACTGGGAAATAGAGAGACATGCAAGACATTAGGTATTTCTTCGTATTTCACTTCGGAACTTGCTTATCTAGAATGGCATCTATTTCTAAGTCTGTAGAGAGGTTGATGATCACTGTTGAGCCTGAGGAAGCTCTAAAGGTAGATAAAATTATGTCTTATAATGCATTATTGCAAGTCCCGAGTGGTGTTGTGGTCAAAGGTGATTTGTCTAGCTATATAGATTGCAAAATTGAAGAGTTGGGAACTCTTCGCATCTATACTCAACCAAAATCACTCTGTAATAAGGATTGAAAGATTGAAACTAAATATGCTAGGATTTTTTAAAAAGGGTTTCATAATGCCGCCTACTTTCTTGAAGATTTTGAGGATGATCACATAAGAATAATTTTGAGTCCAGTCCATGGAGAGAATATGTATCTGGAGAGGACTCACACAATAACCAAGGAAGCTATTAGGGCTATAATGGGTTATTGCTCAATGTTGGTTAACAGATTTTTCTCCTTCTTGAAATTTAAACTATTATCTTCTTAAAGAAAAATATGACTCTATTTTACCCTTTTGAAAGAAACAAATATACCAACAGTTGGAAGAATTAATGAAAATTCAACCTCTGCATTAAAGGGCAGCTCCTTGTATGATTTGCAATGAATTTATTATACAATTGATATGCTAACACTTTTAACAAGAAAGCATTGAAAGGCTTCAACATTTATCCATCAACACAAATAAACACCTTCAAACCTAAAAACATAAGAAATTTTTAGAAAGAATATCCCAAGGAGAATTCATAGAGTCTGATTTGTAACATACTTGCTCTATAAATTCAAAACAATATAGGGACTCAGCAAAAACTAATGGCTCGATCAATACTCTCTCATGCCTCACGAGGCAAGGGGGATCAAGCAAATCAATACAATGTGAGCCATTCAACAACCAATAATAAACATGAACTGAGAAGAAATACAAAGATAACTGATCATCAAGTTATATCATACCCATAACAACTTAAGAAAGATTATGAATCTCAGAATGCACAGATTCAGAGATAACACAACATTTCATTGATAATCAGTCATTGTATCATCCAAACAATTCATATTAGAAACCAAAATTTTATCTGTTGCTCTCAAAATCACAGTTTTCGGAACCCCTACAAAGACAAGCATTATAGCTTAAATAGCCACCAGGCCATAGTTTTTACATGATCAAATAACATTTACTTTCACCCAGGTGAAAGAAACCATTTGAAACAACATAAAAGAAAACTAAATTAACAGCCACTAAAAGGCTGACATTTCATTTTCGGATCAGCTAGGCTTCCATCATGGCAGAGGAGGTTACGGGCTTGTCTTGCTTTGCAGCGAACCATGCCATTCTAGGTGTGTTGCTGAGAAGTTTAAGATGACTTGGAAATAAGGCAGACCAATGTGTAGGATCCTCTACTTCCATACTTCTTTATCCATATTCACCTGTGTAACTTTTGCCTTGTGAACCTCTAAATGGTCCAAACAAACAATGAGTATTGATTCAATCCTTGGCACTTTCGAAAACTCATGAGTGGTCAAGGATTTTGTTGCCTGAATGAACTAGATCCTTTCTTGAAAAACTTGAGTCATGTCTATAGCCTCTTCGATTACCTCGGTGCCCTCCTTCATGAGTTGGATATTAATACACTTGAGTTCTTTCTGCATCGTATCAATCAAGTCAGTCAATCCTTTGAGCAGCTTGGTGGATTCTTCATGGCCCTGCTTAATGATCGAATTGCACCATTCCATGTTTTTCTTTGACATGTACAACACATTGTCATCCAAGTTCTCCACCGGTTTCTCAACTAGGAATTCAATCACTCCATACTTCTAAACATCGTTCATCTGTGTGAGGACTGCTACCCACTTAATCCTTTCTTTTTCCTAGATGACTGTTTCCAATTCAAGCTCTTTACTCATAGTTTTAGCATCCTTATAAATTTGAACTAGGTTACTAATATAATCTGACCCTTGTTGTATTATCAGGTCCAACCATTTATTAAACATCTCAGTCACTACCCTATTCCTTTGAACCTGATCTAGCATTTTCTGGTTTGCTAGTGATTTAGGGTTGACTGACACTGGTATCTACGATAATGGTTGGGGATCTGAGTTGTGGATAGCATTGATGTACTCAGCCATCTGTGTGACAACTTGCTTCGGTTCTCTTTTATCCTTCTCATCTTTCCAAGTCCTTGAAATTATCCTCTTCATGGAGGATTACAGATGCTTAACATCTATAGCCCTTGAAGCAACCCCCAAATCTATTTTTTCCACAGTAAAATCCTCCTTCGTGGCCTTGTCTATATCTCTTCCAAGAATGGGTTTGGCAACTTTGGTTGTCCAGTGACCTATTGTGTCAACTACATCAAACATTGCTTGTGATTTGAGATTTTTTGTCTTTGACACCTTTCCCAAGCATCTGCTAACCATGTCTTCCATTGGAATTGTGACTGGCACCACACTCCATTTCTTTCCAATGATGGCTTTCATCTATCTTGGTGCATTTGCAGGTTCCTTAGGTGGTGGATTTGTCTATGCATCTGGTGAAATAACAATTACCTCGGTATTCATGGGATCCTGTTGAATTTCCTCTTCTTTATTTGTGTCCATTTCTTGCATCCTGGTCTCATCTTGATCCTGTGAATCCATTGTTTGCTCAAGATCTTCACTGGGGTCCAAGTCTACAACAACCTATTTCAGGATAGGCTCCCTACTCTTCTTTTTGTTTCTGGACCAAGTTACTTGGGTAGCTATGAGACCAGATGGAGACCTTTTTTACCTTCTTGGTTGAGTTTTCTCTACAACTGGCTTTGAGACACCTGCAACATCAGCAATTTCATTAGTGGCAGAAACAGGAGATTGAACCACAATGCGTGAATCAATTCTTGATTCATGTGAGGACAGGTGAGGTGCCTCCTTGAATTTTTTGTTCCTCAACAATCCCTCTATTCTCTTAAAAACATTGAAGGTTCTTGTTTGGATACTATCATCTTCTTTTTTGTTCCAGATGATTTTAGGAATTGGTTTTCCTTCAATCTCAATATCAAACTCAGGATCCAAAACAACCCCCTCTGTATCTTCTGATACGTTGGATATATTAATTAGGAGCCTCATAGTAGTTATCTGTCATAAAGTGAATCTTGACCATAATATCTTTATCACTTCATACTCATCTTTGTAGTTCACCCAATAATCTTCTATCTGAGGTTCATGGCAAAAATGACTATCTACATTAAGGTTCTCCCTTGCATAAACCTTGCTGTCAAATTTTTGCCTTGCCACATATGGCTGTAGGTTCATCCATTTGAACTCCAGTTCCAGGTTCAAGGCATCTGATATAGACTTGCAACTGTAATATCCAAGTTCAATGGGAAATACCACCCAAACTCTTCCTTCGCTCCTAATCTTTTATCTATGTAGGCCAATTGCTTACTCACTTCTATAAGCACATAGCTATCAATAGTGTACCTGGGTAGTTTGAATGGTTGGCCTTGAAAGCCACCTAGCCCGATGTAAGTAAATCGAGGAAATTGGATAAAGAAACTTCCATATATAATCACAAATTCCATAGCTTCAACTGACATCATCATGTTTGCATCACCCTGAAGCTCAAAGGCAAATCTTCCCGCGAAGACTCCATTCCACCTGTCAATGTGCTCAACATGTCTTTATTGTTGCAACAAAGGGTAATAATTGTAAACCCTGATTCCACCTCCAGGGTTCATTAGGTAGTCCAGGCCAATCCCTTATGCAAGCTAAAATGTAGAAAAGGTAGGAAGACATGTAAAACCCTGTCATCCCCATTAAGTTTCTCAATCCTTCGTGAAGTCTCTCTACAATTACTTGAGACCAATCCAAAAATTTGTCACTAGATTGAACCACTTGGATGAAAAAGTACATCCAATGCTCCCAGTACAAGGAATGTGAATTACCCTTTACTCTATTCAAAAGTATAGCAATGTCTCGCACCTCTATGATGAAGTGCTCTCTGGTTAGGGGCTTGGGTAACCATGATCCTCCTTTCTGAATCTTTAAGAGCCAATTTCTAGCATTTACGCTCCTGTACTTTCTCTTCTTTTTTGAGAAATAGCCATAGGCGTATGAATTCCCAATAGTCCAGTCCTCATACTCATCTTTATGTGGAATACCCATTGCCACCATCACCGTTTCTCTATTAATACTGGCCAACTCCTCACCATCACTGGTTTTGATACATCTATTCTCAGAGTCATATCTGTTCATTCAAGCCAAAACTAAATCTCGACACGATGCAACAAGTAGGAACACAACAGCTTCCACAAGACCAGTCTTGACTATCTTCTCCATAATGAGTCGGTCTAAGGGTTCTTACTCATTTCTAGGAAATCCCCTAAATCTAAATGAACCAAGGATGTGTCTTCCAATTCATGAAAAATACTCACCAGATATCAGGTTCGACAAAGCTTTGGAAGCATTGGCCTCATGTTAACTATCTACTCCCTAAAACAAGAAATTTTAAAAAGACAGTATCTTAACCCAACAATTTAGAGATTTCCCTTTTCTATACTGATAAAACCTCAGAACGCAAATAAACACAACTTAGGATAAATCAAGTGAACTTACCCTTTATTACCATGAAAACTAGAAATTCTTTCGGAGAACAAAGCTCATTTTACCTTCGGCACCTCGAATTTCCTAAAGTATGGCAGTCGCAACCTTCTTAAATATGGAAATAAATTCATACACACTTCCTTCAATCACACAAGTAAATATCTATAGCGCCACACATGCTTCAACATGATTTATCCAAGCGTGCAAAGTAATGGTGAAATGACACAAACTGACACCTTCTTAATTATCCATCACTTTCGCACAAGTAATTTGATGTTCTCATGATTACTTTCCACATTTATAATTTTAAATTGCCAAATAAGGGAATATTCCTTGTTGTCACGCCACTTTTATTTCCACCAAAAAGCTTTAGAGTTAGTTTTGAAAAGAACCCATGAACCTTTAACCATTTGACAAAAAGGTTCATCGGTTCAAGTTCACTTAAGAAATATAACAGTGAGTGGGCGACACACAAAACAACACCGGGAACAAGCGACAAAATAAAAAGAATATTAAACGTGAACCTTGAACCTTTTAAATTGCTTGAAATTTGGTTCAAGGTTCAAGACCGCATATCAACTTAAAACATAAGGACTTTTGAACTTTGAACCTTGAACCACTTAAAATTCGGTTCAAAGGGTTCAAAACTTCAATGACCACAAACAAAAGTGCACTTGTTCACATGGTGACAAAGATCGAAAATGAATCTCTTTTTAAAATGCGCTTTGAACATTGAACCATTTGAACCTTTTTTTGAAAGAGTTCAATGGTTCAAGTACAAGGAGAACAAATGACCCAACGGAAGTAAAGGAACAAAAGGCAACCCGCGAGTTTGAATATTTAAAGCGGAAAATTATTGATGGACTAACATCGGCTCTAACTGGGGACTAGAACTGTGAAGGAACTAGAAATGAACTCCAGAATCTCTGGTTTCGCATGTAGATTTTATTTAAAGACACAAACAAAACTAAACAGGAAAGACACACAACTGCAAAATTAACTAAACACTATATACAAAAACCATGAGGGACTGTTGTTTATAGTTGATATAATTTCAAATCTTGACCATTATAGGTCAAAGGAAGAACAATACCATCTAGATATGCAAGTTTGAAAGAATTTGGTCCCTTTACATGATGAATCAAGAATGGTCCCTTCCAAAGTGACTCGAAATTGGCATGTGCTCCCTTGGGCTCTCTTCCTCTATCTCAAAGTAGTACCTGATTGCCTAGAACTTTTGAGGCCTTGTTTGCTTGTCAAATATCCTTTTCACCCTCATCTGGTGTTTTTTTATTCAGTCCACCAGTTTATCTCTTTCTTCATCAATCTTTGTCAAGTGCATGATCTGCTTTTCTAGAGAACTTTAGAAATAAACATCTTCAATAACCGTTTGTAGTTTGGTAGCTGCCAGCTCCAAAGGAAGTGCTACCTGAGTGCCAACACCATAGACCAGTTCAAATGGAGACATCCTCATTGCCCTCATTGGCAATGTACGATCAACCCAAAGGGCCTCATGTAGTTTCTTATGCTAATCGTAAAAATTCTCACTCGCTAATTTTTTCATGATATTAATGAGATTTTTATTACTCAACTCAACCTGGTCATTTCCTTGAGGATAATAATTAGATGAGTGAGAAATAGAGATTCCATGATCATAGAAAAATAAATAAATTTCAGCAGAGGAGAAATTGGTAGCGTTGTCAACTACAATTTTTAACAGAACTCCAAATCGAACTAGGATGTTCTCTTTTAGAAAATTACAAACAATCTTTGAGGATGTCTTTCATACTGGAATGGCCTCAACTCATTTAGTGAAATAGTCCATGGTTGTTAATATATGAGTGTGTCCTGGACTAGAGGTAGGTGTCAAGGGACCAATGAAATCCAAACCCCACTACTTGAAGGGTTCATCTACAACCACAGGTCGAAGTGGTAACGTTACCAGTTGCAGCTTTCCTATAAACAACATACATTTTTCACACCTAGCCACCCATGCATACGCATCCCTAAACATTCATGGCCAATAATAACAGTTCCTCGAGATCTTGTAGGCAGTTACTATTGAAGATAAATGACCCCCACAGGCTTTGTCATGGAATATTTTCAAAAGAGACTCTTGGAGTGATTTATCAATGCAATGCAAGAAGGTTCCATCCAGTCCCCTCTTATATAATAAATCATTAAAAATGACGTACTTAGCAACTTTTAGCCCCAGATTCCTCTTTTGTTTCATAGAAAGATGTTCTGGGCAATCTCCATATATCAACTAGTATGCTACGTCTGCAAACCAAGAATCTTGAAGACCAACAAACATGACTAAAGGCAATTGCTCTATCACTTCCTCCTTGCTTTCAGCAATCATCTTGCACAAACCCTGCCCCCTTACCAACTTTGTGGGCCTAATGTCTAAATTGAACTCCTAAATTTTTGACACCCAAGAACCTCTTTCATTCATCCCTATGTCTTTTTGTGTCCATATGCTCTTGACTGCTGAATGAGGCACATAAACAACAGTGTGAGAATGGAGAATATAATACTTGAACTATTTTACCACCTTCACGACTGCATATGCTTGCTTTTCCATTATTGAATATTTTAGTTCATTCTTTTTCAAGGGTATGTTCATGAATGATATAGGGACCTTATCATTATCCTCATTCTTCTATAATAAAATCCCTGACATAGTGTGCTCTGAAGCATAGTGGTAGATAACAAAATCTTTATTGAAATCAAGATTAACTAGGATAGGTACCTGACTGATAGCATTCTTTATTAAGGTGAACGCTTTCTTCCCTTCCTCTCTCCATTTGAAAGGTTGTTTCTCACTCATCAAATTCACAATATATCTGGTAGTCTTAGCAAAGTTTGGGATGAACCTCCTTAGAAAATTTACCTTCCCGAAGAAGGATCTAATGACATTCCTACTTGATGGTAGAGTTAGCTGTTGAATTGCTCTTACCCTTTTAGGATCTATTTTCACCCCTTCCTTAGAAACAATATGACCAAGAAAATTAGCTCCCGTGACTCCAAACACCAATTTATTTGGGTTTAAGGATACCCCATGCTCGCGACACCTTTGTAACACTTGTCTTAGATCCCACAGGTAATATTTTCTTCTTTTTGAGAACACTTTAAAGTCATCCAGATATACAACCATGATCTTATCCTTTAAGTGGCCAAAGGACAATTCCATACCTTGCTAAAATGTTGCTCCTGCATTGATCAAACCGAAGGGCATCCAGTTATATGGAAATGTACCTCAGGGAGTAATAAAGGCAGTCATATATTGATCATCTTCTTGAACGCTGATCTGATTATATCCAAAAAATCCATCAAGCATGGACGTCATCTCCGACCTTGAGACTGTTTGTAGAATGTGGTCCATGACCGACAAGGGATAATTGTCTTTGAATCTGGCTTGGTTAAGATTTCTAAAGTCTACACAGATCCTTATTTCCTCATTTTTTCTTTCTGACAGGTACAATATTTGCTATCCATGTAGAATGATGGATGGGATATATAATCCTGGATTTTAACATCTTATCTACTTCCTAGAATATAGCCTGTGCTACTTTTGGATTGAAGCTTCTAAGCTTTTTCCTGAAAGGACTTGATCCAGGCTTCAAGGGAATCTGATGCTAGAATTTTCCTTCTTTGAAATTTTTAAGGTCGTCATAACACCAAGAAAACACGTCCTTGAACTCCACCAGGAGGCTAATGAACCTCTCCTTTTCTATCGACATACAACACTTTCCCAGATTGATATATTTGGGTTCATTCTTAGTACCAATGTTGACCTTTTCGTAACCTCTACTATCTTGAGCCTCTCAGGGCTTGTCACCTTTATTATTCTCGTAGGCATCATTATGATCAAACAGACACTCCAAAGAAACTAGCCCTTTAGGTATCTTGTTTCCTTTCAACTGCATGATTCCATCAGGCAACTCCTTGGCTCGTTTTGGCGAAAATTCTTTGCACTCTGCATTTGAACCTTCAAAATACATGGCAGAAAACATGTCTACACTTTGCATAAAGTTATTTATTTGTTTATCATTCTCAAATACCTGTCAAGAATTGAAGTTGTCTAGGACACAGGGTCGATATATCAACTCTACCCTATAAATATCCTTAACAAATTCAAGATGTGGGACTAGCAATGAAGCTGAGACTGTTAATGAATCTGCTTTTGAATTCAATTTCCTGGGTATTGCTTCAATGAAGAATGCATCGAAATCCTTGATTTTATCCCAAACTTTATTTCAATAGTGTTTCAACCTTTCATTTTTAACACTAAACAACCCTCTGACCTATTTTACAATTAGTTGAGCATCTCTTTTAATCCACAGGAGTTTCACCCCCAATGTCTTAGCTTCGGTTGAACCTAACAACAAAGCCTCATACTCAACCGTATTGTGGGTAATTTTGAATTCTAGCTTAAAAGAAAAAGGAATAGGGTTTCCAGAAGGTTGTATTAACACTACCCCTACACTAGAACCTGATGTTGTATAGCTACCATCAAAATCCATTATCCACGGGCTTTCTTTTCCCTCAATTTCAGATGAATCCTCCTCTACCTCATTGTTAGACAAAATCATGTAGTTTCCAAATTGACAATCATGATACGGAATCTGGGCTCTAGGGTCATCAGATGGGAAAATAGTGAATTTGGACTTTGGTTTAGGCTATAGGATGACTCGTTGTTTTCCAATCGGAATTATGGCTTGGGAGCAATCCATTTTGATTTCACCACCTAAGTCCCTACAGAAAGGATGACTTAGCATCATGCCATAACTAGCAAGGATGTCAGCTATCAGAATTGTCAACTTGATCCTTTTATCCAGGTGGGAAGCAAGAACTACCTGAGCATCCTTAATTTGGCATAGCAAAGGAATTTGTTTTGAATCCATAGATGCTACCAAAATTTTTGGTCAAGGATAACCCTAATGCTTTGGCTACAGTAGAGGGTATTATATTGTTGGATGCACCTGAATCTATAATACAATTATTCAACCTATGACCATTTATGAATAATGATATATAAAAGGGCTCTAATTTTGACTCAAGGAGGGGTGTAGAAACATCTGTTTGAAGAGCAATTATTTTAGGTATCTTTTCACAAACCGAAGGATGAACCAACTCATTACTATGTGAGGGCAATATGGCATTTACTGATTGTTGTGTTCCATTAGTCCGTTGTGCATTATTCCATTTTACAAATTGTACCAAGTCTATCTAGTTCTTTAGGATTTAGCTTAAGGTACTCAGCAAGTGTGATTTGAACTTGGGAAGATTTGCAAAACTCTATAATATCAAATGAACTTTGTTTTTCAATGGGCTTTAAAAATAAGGCTTCTTGCAATTTTTTTTATCATTATGATGAAATTTTGGGTTAATCCATTTACCTTTGAAAGCCACTGCAGACGATGAAGAAGCCCCCTAAGGTTTCACATTTTGTTGGTTTCTTGTGAGCACAACACATGAAGGATCTTCTAAAGTAACCAAAATATAACCTCCTCTTTCAGAATCTGACTTGTAGTCAAGAAAATGGATTTCAAAGTCGCCGGGTTGTTTTGAAGATTCTTCTTCTCCCCATTCATTTGAGGTATCTTTAAATTCACCAATTGTGCATAATGCACCATCTCAAGACAGGAACTGCCATCATGTTCATCAGTGAGGTGAAATACACACATATTCCCTTTAGCATGGGGTGCTTCAATTGCTAATCTTTGCTAAGTAGGGGGTAACTGCATGGTCTCGTTCACATAGCCCAAAGACTGGTTTGTGTTCCTTCTAGGTACATCTTGATAGGGAGATGGGTATGAGGTACTGGCCTTTAGCAATTATCTTTTAAGAGTAATCACATCATTCATTAGTCATTGGATTACAGGATCAAAATAAGTTGAAGGTTGAGAACTAGGTGTCTATACTTCCCTTTTCCATTTACCTATTGTGATTAGATCATCTTCTAACTCAAGTGCAAGGGTTTTAACAACATTTAAATCTGCAACTCTTTGCCTGCGGATTAGGAAACCTATTTTTGAAGGCATAGAATTAATAAAGAAACACTTAAGATTGTCATCTGAGGGCTTTTGATTAGCTAGAATTTTGAGCAAGATCTTATCAAATTTTGCTAGAAAGTCCCTCATAGATTAAGGAATTTCTTTCTTTAGCTAGGCCAATTGAGCCAAGAGGGAATGTTCATCCCGAACCACTTTGAATCTTACCTCAAACCTTGTTTTCAGATCTTGCCAAGTTGTTATCACACTATTTGGTAACTGATAAAACCAATTTGCTGCTACCCCAGTTAGTGTCTGGACAAACAACCTCATAGCAACATCCTCATATTGAACCATTATTATCCCATAGGCCACATTCAATGCATTCAGGTGTTCATCAATGGTGATTTTTCTATCCCCACTAAATTTTGGCAAGTGGTCCCTGGCACCTTTGGGTAAGGGGTTGAGATTTAAACCTAAGTTCAATGGGCCTACAACAACCCCCCAAGGATTGTTTGCAGCCATTGGGAGTAAGATATTAAGTGGAGTCAGGTTGATTATATTTGGTAAAGCAAAATTGTGCAAGGTCAGAGCTTGACAAACTGAGGACACGGGTGATGATGGCAATGGGGAAGGAGGCCTAGTTCTTGCCCTTCTTTGAGGTGAGAATGTGGGTTGAAAATTTAGGTTCCATAACTCCTAAAAGACAGAATCAAATACCCCTTCCCTTCTTTGGGACCTAGTATATCTCCTTGACTCCAGTCTTGCAACTAGGCAACCAGCCTTATAATTCGACTCCCTAGCAGAGTCGCCAAAAATCTGTTGGTTAACAGATTTGTCTCCTTCTTGAAATTTTAACTATTATCTTCTTAAAGAAAACTATGACTTCGTTTTACCCTTTTGAAAGAAACAAATATACCAACAGTGGGAAGAATTAATGAAAATTCAACCTCTGCATTAGAGGGCAGCTCCTCATATTATTTGCAATGAATTTATTATACAATTGATATGCTAACATTTTTAACCAGAAAACATTGAAAGGCTTTAGCATTTATCCAACAACACAAATAAATGCCTTCAAAACTACAAACATAGGAAATTTTCTGAAAGAATATCCAAAGAAGAGTTCACAGACTCTAATTTATAACATACTTGTATAAATTCAAAATAAAATCGAGACTCAGCAAAAACTAATGGCTCAATTGATACTCTCTCATACCTCATAGGGCAAGGGAGATCAAGCAAATCAATACAATGCCAGTCATCCAACAACTAATAATAAACATGAACTAAGAAGAAATACAGAGATAACTAATCACCAAGTTACATAATGCCGATAACAACTTAAGAAAGATTACAAATCTCAGAATGCATAGATTCAAACATAACACAACATTTCATTTAGAATCAATCATTGTATCATCCAAACAATTCATATCAGAAACCAAAATTTTATCTATTGCTCACAAAATCACAGTTTTCGAAACCCCTACAAAGACAAGCTATTTAGCTTAAATAGCCACCAGGCCATAGTTTTTACATGATCAAATAAAATTTACTTTCACCTAGGTGGAAGAAACTGTTTGAAACAACATAAAAGAAAACTAAATTAACAACCACTAAAAGGCTGAAATTTCATTTTCGGATCAGCTAGGCTTTCACCGTGGCAGAGGAGGTTACGGGCTTATCCTGCTTTACCGTAGAACCATGCCATTCTAGGTGCACTGTTGAGAAGTTTAAGATGACTTGGAAATAAGGAAAACTAATGTACAGGATCCTTTGCTTCCACACTTCTTTGTCCATATTCACCTATGTAACTTTCACCTTATGAACCTCTAATTGGTCCGAACAGACAATGAGCATTGATTCAATTCTTGCCACTTTTGAAAATTCATTAGTGGTCAAGGATTTTGTTGTCTAAATGAACTACATCCTTTCTTGAAAAACCTTAGTCATGTCTGAAGCCTCTTCGATTACCTTGGTGCCCTCATTCATGAGTTGGATATCAATACACTTGACGTCTTTCTGCATTGTTAGGTCCCGGAGACAAGTGAGAGGGGGGAGTGAATCAGTTATCCAATAAATTCAAACCAAAATTAACTTAACCAAAACTTAATGTTTAATACCGGTAAACCAAACTTTATGCCGGTAGACAGTTTATCAGTTAGATGTAGTACCGATAAATATTAATGCATGAAATAGAAAGACAATAACATCCACAACACATAACACCAATATTTGTATTAGAAACCCTATAAGGGGAAAAACCATGGTGGGAAGCCTTACCCACAATCAGATCATACTACTGCAGATAGTATGTGTACAATAAGGGGTCTGCATATGCAAAAAGGCCAAGTGCCCAAAGCTCACTGCTCAATCACAAAATGAGAGTCACACTGACTACAATTGGATGGTTAAATCCAATGATAATGTACCACTCAAAATAGCATCTTAATATGCTGGATTTAGTACCAATTTATCTCTGATATGCCTTCTTCAAACCTTCCTTCAATATTGAATGATGTCTATGTGTATAGCTCTGCTTATATTCACATATACCTTATTACAATCCTTATTCTTTTTATCCTTTCATATATCAATCTCACAAATGAGATCTTACATTTATACCATAACCTAAGACCAATTGAGTAGGTCAGCTCACTAAAAGATATTAAAATAAAATCAATTACAAATGAAACAATATATGATGCATTATGTTGGCTCAATGCATTTACAATAATAACAAATCATCTCCATGATGTGTCGTGCTGATCTGGAATAGATATGTCTGCCGGTATATATCCTTGACCTATTTTCCAGTAACAACAAATATGCAAACCTGGATATACCAATGAACAAATAACCAAGACAAAGTGTTCAAACTATGTCTTTGACATAACCAAGCAGTTTCCAAGTCATTCCAAGTGTTGGTGAACAATATAACCTGTCGGTGAACCAAATACCTGTGACTATGCATAAGTCACTTGCTTGTCAGTGAACATAACCAAATCTCCAAGTGCTGAGAAGTGTTAACAAGTGTTGACATCAATGACAAAACCATATCAGCATATCCAAAATACCAACAATCTCCCCCTTTGGCATTGATGGCAACACAAGATGGAAAAACCATCAAAGTGCCAAAATATAAATGCCAAGAACCAAAAACCAACAATCTCCCAAAGAGATCATTAACCAGAAATCAAAATACAAAGAGTAATCAATCTCTCTCAAAATAACAATCTCTCCCCCAAAATTTGTTTTTCCATATCAATCTCTCCCCCTTAGACATCAAATGCCAAAGCAATACAAAAACTAGATTCAAGTACAAAATACCAACTCATTACAAAATACCAACTACTCCCCCTGAGAAGTAGCTCTCCTCATCAAAGTCTGAATAAAATATTTCTCTATTAGTTTTGTCAGTTGATGACAAACATCAACTATCTAAGTCTCTACCAGTGGGGGTATAACCCCAAGCTGCTCTCTGAGATATTCAAAAGTCTCTTTAGGCAAAGCCTTAGTAAAAATATCTGCAATATGCTCTTTAATATTCACATAAACCAATTTCACTTCTTTTGCTTCAACATTCTCTTTCAGAAAATTTAATTTGATAGAAACATGTTTATTTTTTGAGTGAAGTACCAAATTCTTAGATATATCAATTGTTGTCATATTATCATAGTAAATTATTATAGGTTCCTTGCATTTTACCTTTATGTCCTTGAACATTTTTTTAATCCATAATACCTGTGTGCAATTAGTTGTTGTTGCAACATATTATGATTCCGCTGTTGATAAAGATGTGCAACTTTGTTTCTTACTCAACCAAGAAATTAATCTGCTACCAAGAAACAATGCTCTGTCAGTGGTGCTTTTTCTGTCATCTACATCTCCTGCCCAATTTGCCTTTGTGTATGCACATAAATCAAAGTTTTCATCTCTAGGATACCATAAACTAAAATTTGTAGTGCCTTGTAAGTACCGGAAAATCCTTTTTACTGTTGATTCATGATTTTCTTTAGGATTACTTTGAAATCTTGAAACAATACATTGTGCATTCATAATATTAGGTCTTGTTTGTGTCAAGTACAGTAAACCTCCTGTCATAGAATTTTATCTAGTCGGATTAACAGGTGTTGATTCATCCTTCAATGATAATTTATCACTTGTAGTCATAGGTGTGCTTGCCAGTTTAGAGTTCTCCATGCCAAATTTCTTTAGTAACTCCTTCAAGTACTTCGATTGAATCAAGGATATACCTTTATCAATCTATGAAATCTACAATCCTAAAAAGAATTTTATCTCCTCAATCATAGACATTTAAAATTCTTGTTGCATTTCACTAGAAAAATCTTTACATAGTCTATCTTCTCCTCCAAAGATTATATCATCAACAAAAACTTCTATAACTAAGTTGTCATCATTAGTCACTTTGTAGTGTAGGTTGTTGTCAGCATTACCTTTAGTAAAACCAATCTTCAAAAGATATTTATCCAATCTAGCATACCAAGCTCTAGGAGCTTGTTGTAAATGATGAATACTAAGAGGGGAGGTGAATTAATATACCAAAAAATACTGAACTTAAACTCTTAAATAGTTTAGCAGTTAACCGGTATAATAGATTTACTAACAAACCGATTAAGACAAATGCAAACCAAACATCAAATAAAGCATTCACCCACAAGAGCACTATCACCATAACACAAGAGTTTTTGACGTGGAAACCCAAATGGGAAAAAATTCGGTGAGCAAAAACTCAAAAGTAACTATCTGCAGAATAGAAACTAGACTGGTTAAGGTCATACAATGTTCTTCACCAGAATAGATCCTGTTAGGAATCTAGATCTCTATTAGGAGATAAGTCCTGTTAAAGACTACCTTATGAGAGGATTTCAGATTCACAGTTGTGAACCACCTTGTTAGAGGATTTACAAAGGCTTTGCTAGGCCTACCCAATTAAGGGTTTCATACTTGTCGAAGATGTGAGTAATCAACAAGTGAGTGATCTAGATACTAGCACAGTATGCTTGGTTAGATCCATGATAGCTCATTGTTAATGAACATTTAGCATTAATTCAATCTTCAATATCTCCACACTCTGTTTCTTCACACAGACCTAATCTTCTCTTCTATGATTGCACATACAAAACCCTCATCAACTACTAAAACCCTATCCATGCCTAAAACCCTAGACATGATGTCCTTATAAAGGAATCTGATTTCATGTCGGTCCAATAGGATTACATTGCAAGTTCCTAGGTTTAGTGCATGTAGACACATTTGGTAACACTGCATAAAATCATCACCAAAGTATCGGTGGATGATAACTCATCACAGAGTAATACCGCTTCATACATTTTACCAATTACTGGTTGTCAAAATGAAGACTGGGAAAAGTGTTAACTACCGCTTTGTCCCTTTGTACTGCTTTGGGATCCTCAAACCACTTGAGGTCTTCATACCGATTTCAGTCTTTAGTCAGTTAGTGACCAGTTAACACCTTCTGCAAAACATTGATAGTCTAAAGACTATAATACATAATATCAGTTGGAACAATTATCAGTTGAGCATAACTCATACATAAGAAAGTGATCATTAAACAAGTGTGTGTCCATCAATGACAATCACAACATCATCAAAATGCCAACAATCTTCCCCTTTGGCATTGATGGCAACACTTAGGAAAATTTTGACATCTAAGTGTTTTACAACAGAAAAATATGCCAAAATCAAAATTACTCCCCCTAAGCATATACACTATCCCTTTTTGCAGAAAATACCATGTATACTACTCCCTTAAAGAGGTAACATGCAAGTATACATATCATTCATCAAAATTTTAAATACTAGTCCCCCTTTGCCAACAATGACAAAGTACTGCAGAATAACCCCTATTTCTCATTATCATTAAAATAAATGTTTATGACAATAATGAGTGAAACTTATCAAAAACCGATTTAAAATCCTGCATATAAGACTTCATGGATAATGACCATGACTCAAGTAATGAGGTAGCCACCTCACTATCCTCATGTATGATACCTGCTCTTCCATGGCATCAATTGTACTCATTTCTTGAGTTACCATCAATGCTTCCAGATTAAGAAAGAACTTCTGAAGAATTTGCAGTCTGGGTATTAAAACTAGTTGAAGTTCTTGCAAATATCTTGTCTGGTTGTTAATCTCTAATTCTATCCTGGTAGACTAAAGGTGATACCAATGAACATTTTTCCACTATGTAGTGAAAGAATCGTACGGGGTCTTAAAGTTTCTTATGTATGCCTGCAAATCAAATTGCATTTTATCCTTTTGAGCAAGCACATCATCACGAAATAGATGGGGTTGGCTTATTTTTCTCAGTAGTAGATTTCCCTCATCCATAGCATCTCTTATATCCTTCTGCTCTTTCTGAAGTTGAGATTGAAGCTCATTCAGTTTGTTTACTAAGGCAATGTTAAGTGCCTTTTGATGCTTCTTCTATGTATTAGCTTCAACAACTTCTTCCAAGCATTGTACTTGGTCCTCTACAACTGTACATAGAAGTTTTAGTTTTGCCAGAGAGGAATTGGTACCAGGGAGATTGGTACCTAGAACCAAATTGGTAAGGGTGTCAATCACACTGTGAATGGTATCCTACTCATTTTCCTTCTCAATGCTTCTAGTCTTTCCTGTGCAAGCTTTATGCCTTGTAGCAACTCTGATTCATCTGCAGATTGGAGGTCAAGAGGATTGGTGATATCACCCGGTTTGGCTTGACCACCGGTTGCCTTTGGAGTCTCTGCTTGCTTGTTCTTTTTTGCTTCCTTCTTCTCTTTCACTCTTTTCTTTTCCTCTTCTATCTCCCTTTGCTCCACTTCCTGCTTTTTCTTTTCTTCCTCCTTTCTTTCTTCTTCTTTCCACTTCTCCTCTTCTTGTTTCTTTTCCTCCTCTTCTTTCCTCTTCTCCTCTTCTTTCCTCTTCTCCTCCTCTTTATTCTTCTCTTCTTCTTGTTTTCTATTTTCTTCCTCTTTCCTTTTCTCTTCTTCTTTTTCTGCTTTCTCTTTGTCAGCCTTTTCCTTGTCCAGCTTCTGCTTCTCCGCTTTTTCTTTATCTTGTTTCTCCTTGTCTGCTTTTTCCTTATTAGCCTTTTCCTTTTCTACGTCTAGAGTGACATCTTCACCATCCAAAGCATCAATGTCAATAGAATCCACCTGTTCAGTAACTATTTCTCCTTCACTATCATATACCTCATCCGATTTTCTAGTTTTCAGTTCTTGTTCGGCCTCCTTGTTGGCCTTAGACACTTGATGCAACTGAACAACAACTTTGGCATTCTCCACTTCAGAGGTTTTTCCTTTTAGTATCCTGAGTCTTCTTCTTCTCATGAAGAAGAGATGTTTATGCTTGTCCATAATCAAGTGCCTAATATCTAATTTCTGATGGCGATCGGTCATTCATACACAAATAATTAATGACTTCCTGCTCTGTTTCCTCTTTCTCACTATTGGTAAAATCATCAAAACACTCCTTCAGATCACTAAGAAATTTTCTTCTTATATTCTTGATAGTCCTTTGACAATGTGTCATTGGCTTATAAGAAGAGACATCAATATTTACTGGTGTGGATGATGCAGGTGTATTGCTGGTAGTTTTTGTCTTCTTCCTTATCTGTCTGGTCATCTTAGGCTGCACATCTAATTATGTATCCTCGGACCCAGGTGAGTTGCTTTTGGTCTTTCGCTTCCTTTCAAATACTTTAGCAAGTGCAACTTCCAATTTCTTCTTTGCAGGTGACCGCTTGGTCATTTTAGGGCTGGCTGAGGTAACCAGTATCGATGCCGCTTGTACTTCCTTTCCCTTTTTCATAGAAGGTTCTTCAACTAGTGTTACCCTTTCCAAGTAGGTGTCGGTTCTCTTTTTCTTTGCATTCAAAGGAGAGGCAATCAGGATAGAGGCATACCCATCCAACATGTCATACATCACCTCATATCCCATAGGTTATACTTCTTCTTGTTTGAGCTCAACTGCCTCCATTATGCACTCATCTACTCTAATGGTTAAGCAGATGTCATCTTCATACTTCTTAACAATATCGCAACATATCCTCATCCTTTGGCTCATCTTCTGCTTGAATTCATCAAAATATTTATTCAAGACTTCAAGATATCCGGTTCCCATCTCTTGGACACTTTACCTAATTTGTTTGGTGACTGGTTGGTTAGCTGACCATTGAATATCACTAACTCCCAGGAAATAGCCTTGAAAGTAGAAAAATAGACCCACCAAAAGTTGTCCAAATTTGAATCTTAGGGCACTGTCCTGTTTGATAGACTTTAAGTTTAATAGAAGTTGCTTCTGCAAACAGGTGCATAGATCAAATGAGGCATCCTCCATGATCATTCTGTAGGCGGCATTAACCACAAAAGTAGAGATAGAGTTCTGCTGGCATAAAATGTCCAGTATCCAATCACCATGCAATCATACTTGACCAAATCATCTTTGATGGTGTTTACGCTCATTCCTTGTTGGTCACTCAAAGAATCAGTGAGCTTAGTCATTTCATTCTTGATGACCTTCCTAAGGGCTAGCACCTCACCAATGTTGCAGAAATTAGTGATGGCATGCATCCTTTGGAGATACATCTTGTCACCAAGCACTTGGCTCAGGATGATGCGGATGTGGTCTTCCATGAACTCTTCAAGAAAGTAAACTACATTGTGAAGTTTCTTACTCTCCAGAATGTTTTATTCCAGTTTTATCTTCTTGTCATCCCCACAAAATAGACTTAGTGGGGAATGAATCGCTAAGGATCCCAGGTCTTCTAATATGCAGTCAATGAACCCTGAAATATCTCCTTCGATAATGACTCCGCCAGGTATTTGAGACAAGGCATTGTATTTCATTTTTCTTTGAATGAATTCAACTGAGTCCATAGGTGCACTAGAACTGGAGTGCGGTGCAGAAGCCATGATTTAACAGATAAACAAAATTTTGAGAAATACGTTCAAAATTTCAAAATTTAGGGCTTGACAAATGCAGCTCACACTACACCACTTCGGTTGCTTGAATACCGCTTGGTGTTCTTCATTTGATTGATTGAAAATATCTCTCGATTCTTCTGCAAGATTTTAAATCTCTCTGAATCGCAAGTTGAATCGCCTTTTGTTGCTCTACTCTTGAAAAAAAAAATTCTTTCCTTAGAAATTGATAAGTGAAAATGAATTTGAAAATTCTTTTTAAACGAATTCTTCACCTACCATAATAAATGCTCCACTGCTAGGGCATAAACCCTAATTTTGCCTTTTACCGCTTCACAATCTTCTGTCGATTAACAGGTAACATATATTGGTTAAGGTATTTTACCAATATAAACTGGGAGTTCGAAACATATCACCGATTTGTTCCCCCCAAGCTTTTCTGAAGCTCAGTTGGTCGGTTCAGAGACTTCCACACTAGGTGCAAAAACTGGTTCACCTTGTGACACTTCTTCAGGTTTCTTTTTCCATGTTTTATTCATTCCTATTTGAATGGTTTCAACATCAATCTTCCCTTCTAGAGTGACCGGTATATTATCTGATAGGTTCTTTCTCATTCTGCAGGTTCTAGCGGGGTGTCGTAGTTTGTTGCAATGATAACATACCATTCCAAGTGTTCTCCATGGTCTATTGTTCATTCTACCACTCTTCCTTCTGCATGTTGTAGCACTGTGACCACTACCATGGCAGATCAAGTAGGTTACTCTCCAACTGGTTACCTCTTGATAGCCACCACCACCTGACTAATGGTCATAGGCAATATATCAGTTTGGATTTTGGTTCACAGATGATTCAAGAAAAACTCCTTGAGTCCTTTGAGAATATCTCCTAGTGTTGTGCATAACAGACCTACATTCAAATGCTCTATGCCCAAACTTGTTGCATGCATAACAATCTCCATTGAATCTATTGGATTTAGGCTTATCATTTAGAAAATAAGGAAAATTATTGTAGGCCTTATTTCTACACAAATTAGCAATATGTCCTTCCTTGAGACAATTAAAGCAAACAGGTTTAAACTTTTGCTTACATATATCCTTTGATGTCGATTGCTTCTTTGATGCTCCATCTTTTGTTCCAGAGGTCTCACCTTCCTCATAACGGGAAAAACCAAGTCCAATGGTATTCTTTACTTGTTTTGATGATTCAAGCTTTTGTTCTAGCTTAACAGCACTCTTATTGAATTTGGCAAGTATTTCCTTTGACTCAGTGAGTTCCTTGGAAATAGTAGTATTGGATTCCTTCAAGGTTGTGTTCCCAAAAATAGCCATGTTTAGTTCTCCTTGCATTTCTTATTTTTCCACTTTACTCTCTTGGAGATGAGCGGTAAGGGCACTAATTTCTTACTTCATCTTGGAGATCTCATGATCTTTGTCTTTTACTAGGTCTTGAGCTTTCCTTCAGTTCTCAAGCTCTTAACACATTCTGATAGTTAGCCCTTCCAGTTCCCTTCTCAGGTTGGCATTAGATTCATTCTATTTTTCAACTTCTTCAACTAGGGCTTCCATGTTTGCTTCATCAAAAGAACTACTTTTAGTAAGCTCCATCAATTTCTTAGCATGCTCTCTTCTTTTTGCCAAAGAGGCTTTATATTTGACTTTGAGTTCATCAAAGGCTTTCTCAGTCTGAGTGAGATGATGAGTAAGTTCCCTCACAGTGTATTCCCCCAGACCTCCTTCCAGGTGGTTAAACTTATAGAAAGGTTGGCTCTGATACTAATTGATGAATACTAACAGGGGGGGTGAACTAGTATACCAAAAAATACTGAATTGAAACTCTTAAACAATTTAGCAGTTAACCGGTATAATAGATTTACTAACAAACTGGTTAAGACAAATGCAAACCAAATAGAAAATAAAGCATTTACCCACAAGAGCACTATCACAATAACACAAGAGGTTTTGATGTGGAAACCCAAATGGGAAAAACCACGGTGAGCATAAAATCACAAGTAACTATCTCTAGAATACAAACTAGACCGGTTAAGGTCAGACCAGTTAAGGTCAAAGAATGTTCTTCACTAGAACAAATCCTAGTAGGAATATAGATCTCTATCAGGAGATAAGTCTTGTTAAAGACTACCTTGCGAGATGATTTCAAATTCACAGTTGTGAACCAACTTGTGAGAGGATTTACAAAGGCTTTGCCAGGGCTACTCAGTTAAGGGTTTCAGACTTGTCGAAGATGTGAGTAATCAACAATTGAGTGACCTAGATACTAGCATAGTATGCTTGGTTAGATCCATGATAGCTCATTATTAATGCACATTTAGCATTACATCAGTCTTCACTATCTCCACACTCTGTTTCTTCACACAGACCTAATCTTCTCTTCTATGACTACACATACAAAACCCTCATCAACTACTAAAACTCTATCCATGCCTAAAACCCTAGACATGATGTCCTTATAAAGGAATATGATTTCATGTTGGTCCAATAGGATTACATTGCAAGTTCCTAGGTTTAGTGCATCTAGACACATTTGGTAATATGACACAAAATCACCGCCAAAGTGTCGATGGATGATAACTCATCACAAAAATACTGGTTCGTAACTCATCACAGAGTAATACCAGTTCTTACATTTTATCAATTACCGGTTGTCAAAATGAAGATTGGGAAAAGTGTTAACTACCGCTTTGTTCCTTCATACTGCTTTGGGATCCTCGAACCGCTTGATGTCTTCATACCGCTTTGGGTCTTCAGTCAATTATTGACTGGTTAACACCTTCTGCAAAACACCGATAGTCTAAAGACTATAATACATAATACTGGTTGGAACAATTACTGGTTGAGAATAACTCATACATAAGGAAGTGATCATTAAATAAGTGTGTGTCCATCAATGACAATCACAACATCATCAAAATGTCAACAGTAACCCATACAAACCTTTCCTTAACCTGCAAACCATATCCTTGTCATCTGTTAATGAAAATCCATCAAGTGGTTCAATATAGACTTCTTCTTCAAGATCTCCATTCATAAATATGCATTAAATATCCATTTGAGATACTTTATAGTTTTTGTGTGCTGGAAAAGCCAAGAATAATCTGACTGCCAGAATTCTAGCTACCAGTACAAAGGTTTCATTATAGTCTACTCCTTTTCTGTGAATATCCCTTAAATACTAATCTTGGTTTATTTATGATTACGTTACCATCTTCATTAAATTTGTTCTGGAATACCCATTTAGTCCAATTACATTTTTGTCTTTAGGCTGGGGAACTAATGTCCATGTGTTATTCTTTTCAATTTGTTCCAATTCATCTTCCATAGCTTTAATCCAAAATTTATCTTCACATGCCTCATCAACTGATGCTGGTTCAATTTAAGAAATAAGACATACCTTTTCATTTGCCAATCTTCCTCTAGTCATAAATCCTTGATACTTGTTCCCAATTATCTGATCTTCAGAGTGGTTCAATCTTACATATCGGGGTGTCTTTGTTTGTTATTGTTCCTCAGTTACTGTGGATTTTTCAGATGATGTTAGTGTAACTTGATCATCATTATGTACTAGTGTACTCATTGTAGGTTTATTTGATATTATCTTTGTTTCCAGTTTAGAGTCCATGTACCTTGAGTTTCCTCTAAACTGTTAATCAATCTTCACATTTGTACTCTCAACAATTTTTTGCAGTCTCTTGTTAAAACATCTATATGCTTTTCTCTTAGATGAATAACCAAGAAATATTCCTTCATCACTTCTTGGATCAAATTTGCCAATATACTCATCTCTTCTAATATAGCATTTACTTCCAAATATTCTGAAATATTTAAGAGTAGGAGTAATACCAAACCATAGTTCATGAGGGGTCTTACCAATTTCACCTTTGATGTGAACTTTGTTGAATGTATAAACCGTTGTACTCACTGCTTCTCTCCAAGATACATGAGGTAGATTTTCTTTTGATATCATACTTCTAGCTGCATCTAAGATAGTTATGTTTTTCCTTTCCACAACTCCATTTTGTTGGGGTGTCCGAGGTGCTGATAACTGTCGCCTGATTCCATTCACTTCATAGAAAGTATTAAATTCCTTAGATATGAATTCACCTCCTTGATCTAATCTCAAACTTTTGATTTTCTTACCAGTTTCATTTTCTACCATCACTTTGAATAGCTTGAATTTCCCAAGTGCTTCTGATTTCTCCCTAAGAAAAGTAACCAAACACATTCTAGAATAGTCATCAATGATTAGCATAAAATACCTATCTCCTTTTAAGCTTCTAGCTCTTGCTGGACCACATAAATCAGTATAAATTAAGTGAAGAGCATTATTGGACTTCTTGAATACTCTTAAAAGATGCTCTAACTTTCTTTCCAAATTGACATTCCTTACATACTGGATTCTAAGGTTTGACAATTTTAGGTAAATCCCTTACTGCCTTAATTGTACTGATTTTCACAATGCAATCAAAATTTACATGACAAAGTCTCTTATCCCATAACCAACTTTCATCAAAATGTGTAATCAAGCATGTCTTTTCACTGTTGTTTAAATGAAAAATATTACCTCTAGTCTAATTACCAGTTGCAATTTCCAAACCAATTCTGTTCATGATTTTGCATTTACCATTCTTATATTGTAACTGAAATCCTTTTTCAACTAATTGACCAACACTCAAAATATTATGCTTCAAACCTTCAACATAGTAAACATTATCAGTATTGTGCTTACCATCAAAAGATATAGTGCCTTTTCCTTTGATCAAATGAGCTTTGTCATCTCCAAATATTACTAGACCTCTATTGTATTCCTGAAAGGTTAGGAATTTACTTTTATCACCAGTCATATGATGTGAACATCCTGAATCAATGATCCAGTCATCCTTATCTTCAATTCTAGTTGGCAAGGCCTTCTCTACCAGTTGAACAATGGGTGTCAGTTGATCTTTTGTGATAACAACAATAACCCATCCATTGTCTATCAAATCCTCATTAGAATCATCAGTGACTCCCTCATCAACAAGATAACAAGATTTGTCTCTGTTCTTCTTAAATTTGTATCTGTGATATTCAGGGTTAGGCTTGTGTGTTCTTTTAGCTTCTTTCAATCTTGCATGTCTATCAGGACACCTAGATGCCATATGACCAATCTTATTGCAGTTAGAACATTTAAAGGGTTCTTTACCTTAATACTTACTTCCAATTGGATCTTTCGGCATTTTCCTTGCAAATAGTGCTTCAAGTTCTTCAAGTTCTTCATTTTCTCTCTTGCTTTCTTCAAGTTCTCTTGCATAAAAGGTTTTCTGATTAGATTTGTCAAATGATGATAATGCAGATGATGTTGATGTCTTGAAAGCTAAATCTATCTTTATGGTAGCAACATGACCAAATTCCTCAAGTTCAAAAGCTGAAAGTTTTCCAACCAATGTGTCTCTAGTTACTGATGTATTAGGCATTGTTCTCAATTCATTTATAGCAGTTACTTTCATTTTATATGCTGGTGGCAAAGCTCTTAAAATTTTTAAAACAATTTCATTTTCACTTAAGGTTCCTCCACAACATTGTATACCCAAAACAATTTCATTTACTCTTTCCATAAAAGCATAAATCCTTTCATCTTCTTCCATTTTCAGATTTTTATACCTGACCCAGAAGCATTCAAGTTTTGCAGTTTTCACTATGGAATCTCCTTCATTCAATGTTTCCAATTTGTCCCAAATATCTTTAGCATTAGATCTATCTGATAATCCAATGATTTTCTGATCTGACAATGCGCTCAAAAGTTCTTCTCTTGCTTTGCAATCATTTTCCTCATCTTTACCTGAGGTTGGTGGATTAGGTTGACCTAGAGTAGGAGTAGTGTAACCATTCTTTATAACTTCCCATATGTCCTTTCCAATGCAATTCAAATGTGTTTGCATCTTGATCTTCCATATGCCATAGTTAGCTCCATCAAGTTTAGGACTATCCTTCTCGAAATAGTTAGAAGACATTGGATCTCCTCAAGCTGTAAACTTCTATAAAAAGAGGACTAAGCTCTGATACCAATTGTTAGGTCCCAGAGACAACTTAGAGCGGGGGGTGAATCAGTTGTCCAATAAATTCAAACCAAAATTAACTTAACCAAAACTTAATGCTTAATACCACTAAACCAAACTTTATGTCGGTAGACAATTTATTAGTTAGATGCAGTACCGGTAAAGATTAATGCATGAAACAAAAAGATAATAACATCCACAACACAATACCAATATTTGTACGTGGAAACCTTGTAAGGGGAAAACCCATGGTGGGAAGCCTTACCCACAATCAGATGATACTACTGTAGATAGTATGTGTGTACAATAAGGGGTCTGCACATGCAGAAAGGCAAAGTGCCTAGAGCTCACTGCACAATCACAAAATGAGAGTCATGTTGACTACAATTGGATGGTTAAATCCAATGATAATGTACTACTCAAAATAGCATCTTAATATACTGGATTCAGTACAAGTTTAGCTCTAATATGCCTGTATAGCTCTACTTATATTTGAATATACCTTATTACAATCCTTATTCTTTTTTATCCTTTCATATATCAGTCTCACAAATAAGATCTTTCAATTATAGCATAACCTAAGACCAATTGAGTAGGTCGGCTCACTAAAAGATATTACAATAAAATCAATTACAAATGAAACAATATCTGATGCATGATGTTGGCTCAATGCATTTACAATAATAACAATCATCTCCATGATGTGTCATGCCAATCTGGAATAGATATGCTTGTTAGTGTATATCCTCGACCTATTTGCCGATAACAACAAATATGCAAACTTGAATATACCAATGAACAAATCACCAAGATAAAGTGTCCAAACAATGTCTTTGACATAACCAAGTAGTTTCCAAGTCATTCCAAGTGTCGATGAACAATATAACCTGTCAGTGAACCAAATACCGGTGACTATGCATGAGTCACTTGCTTGCTAGTGAAAATAACCAAATCTCCAAGTGTTGATAAGTGTTGACAATTATTGACATCAATGACAAAACCATATCAACTTATCCAAAATACCAACAATCGTGTCAATCAAGTCAATCAATCCTTTGAGAAGCTTGGTGGATTCTTCATGGCCCTGCTTGATGATTGAATTGTGTCATTCCACATTTTTATTTGACATGTACAACACATTGTCATTCAAGTTCTCCACTAGTTTCTCAGCCAGGAATTTCATCACTCCATACTTCTGAACATCATTGATCTATGCGAGGACTGCTACCCACTTAATCCTTTCTTTTTCCCAGGTGATTATTTCCAATTCAAGTGCTTTACTCACAGTTTCAATATCCTTATAAACTTTAACCGGGTTACTAATATAATTTGACCCTTGTTGTATTATCAGGTCCAACCAGTTATTAAACATCTCAGTCACTACCCTGTTCCTTTGAACCCGATCTATCATTTTGTAGTTTACTGGTGATTTAGGGTCGAATGATACTGGTATCTATGATAATGGTTGGGGGTCTGGGTTGTGAATAGCATTGATGTACTCAACCATTTTTGTGACAACTTGCTTCAGTTCTATTTTATCCTTCTCATCTTTCCAAGTCCTTGAAATTATCCTCTTCATGGAGGATTCCAGATGCTTAACATCTATAGCCCTTGAAGCTATGGTGTGAAAAGTGGACTAAGAATCTATATCTGCAATACACAACACTTCAATCAAGTCATTACATGCATGGTTAGTTAGATATAATCAATGAATAATAAACGATAACAAATCAACCCATTACCTTCTAAAAGATGCGAGTATAAGATTGCTCTCAGATTATTTAGCAATAATAGTGACTAGACTACACCAAGACGAAGGATTTAATCTATATGAGCATGATATTAACTAGATGGATGCAAGATTAATCTAACATGATTTTTGCAATATTAAGCTAAATGATTTAATCAATATGAAACAATTAATATGCAATATATCAATGAGTCTAGAGAAAAAACAGTATAATAACAATATATTCTCCAGCCTCTTTTTGAATGAGAGATGAGTCTGAATTTATAGAAAATTCAGAAAGAAACCAACGGTTGAGATCAAATGATGATGAGCGGTCAAGATTTTCCAAGAGGAAGCACAATCCAGGTGAATTGATGTGATTGGATGCTTTTCTTAGTTTTAAAGGAAACTGAACTAAAATTAAGATAAAATCAGAAAAAAGCTAATTTATTAACTATTTCATTCAATTTTAATATTTAATTGTTTTAATTGCTTTCTTTTAGATTATCTATCAATTTTTAATTTGTTTTTTCAAGATTATCTCCAATTGATTTCTTTTCTCAAATTTTAATTCTTTTTTGTCAATTAATTCCTTTTTTGATTTATTTCCATTTTTGAAGATTTGTGCTCATAATTGATTTATTTAATTGAATTAATTCCTCTTTCTTGATTTGTTTCCTTTTTTTGAAGATTTATGGCAATTTAATTTATTTAATTAAATATGCTAGGATATTTAATTAAAATAAATAAGATAATTGTTTAAAATGATTTATTTAATTAATTAAATAAATATTTAATTAATATTGAGTGATTAATTTGCCATGTGATATTTGATGATTTTAGGAATTAATTGTGTGCTCAAGATTGATTTAGTTGCCTTTGGTTAGGACCTTGGTGATGTTGTTGAGATTAGTGGCTCATGGTTTAGATGACCATTTTTAGGATATTAAAGAAGCGACCCCCAAATCTATTTTATCCATAGTAAAATCCTCCTCTGTGACCTTATGTATATCTCTTCCAGGAATGGGTTTGGCAACTTCGGTTGTCCAGTGACCTGTTGTGTCATCTACATCAAGCATTGTTTATGTTTGAGATTTTTTGGCTTTGATGTCTTTCCCAAGCATCTGCTAACCATGTCCTCCATTGGAATTGTGACCGGCACCATACTTTGTTTCTTTCTAATGGCAACTTCCAGCCATCTTGGTGCGTTTATAGGTTCCTTAGGTGGTGGAGTTGTCTATGCATCTGGTGAAATAACAATTACCAAGGTATTCATGGGATCCTGTTGAAGTTCCTCTTCTTTATTTGTGTCCATTTATTGCATCCCAATCTTGTCTTGATCCTGTCAATCCATTGTTTATTTAGGCTCTTCACTGGGGTCCAATTCTACAACAACCTGTTTCAGGACAGGCTCCCTACTCTTCTTTTTTCTTCTAGACCGAGTTACTCGAGCAGCTGTGAGACCGGATGGTGACCTTTTTGACCTTCTTGGTTGAGTTTTCTCTACAACGGGCTTTGAGAAACCTGCAACATCAGCAATTTCATTAGTGGTAGAAGCACAAGATTGAACCACAATGTGTGAATCAATTCTTGATTCATGTGAGGACATGTGAGGTCCCTCCTTGAATTTCTAGTTCCTCAACCATCTCTCTATTCTCCCAACAACATTGAAGGTTCTTGTTTGGACACTATCATCTTCTTTTTTGTTCTAGTCAATTTTTGGAATCGGTTTTCCTTCAATATCAATATCAAACTCAAGATCCAAAACATCCCCCTCTGAATCTTTTGAGACACCAGATATATGAATTGGAAGCCTCGTGGTAGTTACCTGCTACAAAGTGAATCTCAACCATAGTCTCTTTCTCACTTCATACTCATCCTTGTAGTTCTCTAAATAATCTTCTATCTGAGGTTCATGGCAAAAATGACTGTCTACATTAAGGTTCTCCCTTGCATAACCCTTGCTATCAAATTTTTGCCTTGCCACATATGGTTGTAGGTTCATCCTTTTGAACTCTAGTTCCAGGTTCAAGGTATCTGATACAGACTTGGAACTATAATATCTGAGTTCAACAGGAAATACCACCCCAAACTCTCACTTTGCTCCTAATCTTTTATCTATGTAGTCCAATTACCTGCTCACTTCTATAAGCACTTAGCTATCAAAAGCGTACCTGGGTAGTTTGAATGGTTGGCCTTCAAAGCCACCTACCCGTATGTAAGTAAACCGAGGAAATTGGATAAAGAAATTTCCATATATACTCACAAATTCCATAGCTTCAACCAATATTCTCCTGTTTGCATCACCCTGAAGCTCAAAGGTAAATATTCCCGTGAAGACTCCATTCCACTTGTCAGTCTGCTCAACATGTCTTTGTTGTTGCAACATAGGGTAATAATTGTAAACCCTCATTCCATCAATCTAGGGTTCATTAGGTAGTCTAGGCCAATCTCTTGTGAAAGCTAAGATGTAGAAAATGTAGGAAGATATGTAAAACCCTGTCATCCCCATAAAATTGCTCAATCCTTCGTGAAGTCTCTCTATAATTACATGAGAGCAATCCAGAAATCTGTCACCAGATAGAACCACTTGGATGAAAAAGTCCATCCAATCCTCCCCGTAGAAGGAATGTGAATTCCCCTTTACTCTATTCAAAAGTATAACAATGTCTTGCACCTCTGTGTTGATGTGCTCTCTGGTCAGGGGCTTGGGTAACCATGATCCTCCTTTCTAAATCTTCAATAGCCAATTCCTAGTAATTATGCTCCTATACTTTCTCTTCTTTTCTAAGAAATAGGCGCATGAAGTCCCAATAGTCCAGTCCTCATACGCATCCTTATGCAAAATACCCATTGCCGGCATCATAATTTCTTTATTAATATGGACAAACTCCTCACCATCACTTATTTTGATACATCTGTTCTCAGAGTCATATCTGTTCATGCAAGGCAACACGAAATCTGGACATGGTGCAATGAGCAGGAATGCAGCAGCATCCACAAGACCACTCTTGACTATCTTCTCCATTAATGAGTCAGTTTGAGGGTTCTTAGTTCTTTCTAGGAAATCCCCTAAATCTACATGAACCAAGGATGGTACTTCCAATTCAAGCAAAATTATCACTGGACATGACGTCTGGCTAAGCTTTGGCAGCATTGGCCTCATGTTAACTATCTACTCCCTAGACCAATAAATTTTAACAACAAGACAGTATCCTATGCCAACAATTTAGAGATTACGCTTTTCTATACTAATAAAACCTCAGAACTCAAAGAAACACAACTTAGGAGAAATCAACTGAACTTATCCGTTAACACCATGAAAAATGGAAATTCTTCTAGAGAACAGAGATGGTTTTACCTTTGGCACCTCCAATTTATTGAAGTATGGCAGCTACGACCTTCTTAAATATGGAAATAAATTCAAACACATTTCCTTCAATCAGATGGGTAAATATCTATAGAGCCACACATGTTTAAGCATGATTTACCCAAGAGTGCAAAGTAATGGTGAAATGACACAAATTGACACCTTCTTAATTATCCATCACTTCCGCACAAGTAATTTGATGTTCTAATGATTAATTTCCACATTCAGAATTTTAAATTGCCAAATAAGGGAATATTCCTTCTTGTCACTCTGCTTTTATTTCCACCAAAAAGATTTAGGGTTAGTTTTGAAAAGAACCCATGAACCTTGAACCATTTGATAAAAAGGTTCATCGGTTCAAGTTCACTTAAGAAATATAACAGTGAGTGGGTGGTACACAAACCAACACTAGGAACTGGTGAATAAATGATGAACAGTTAGTACCAAACCAGTACTGAGAGGGGGGTGAATTAGTACAAGCAAAAATCACTTTTCCTTTAAACCAGTTTGACTAAAAACTCTGCACTTGACTAGCAAGTAATAACACTTGTCTAAACCAGATTACTATCGGTTAAACACAGTAAGAATGTGAAGGACATAAACCGGTAACTCTTGACTTTCCACATAATCTAACATCTTATTTCCACTTCACGCATATGCATACACTAATGATACATCAATAGAAATGTAAAGACTTACTGGTTCAACATGCTTTATCGCTTGACAGAAAATAACAAAGGATCACATGAAAGAGCATCACACATATCACACATATTTTTTCACATGGAAACCCAACTAGAAAAAACCACGGTGGGGATGAATACCCACAAGCTATTCTTTGAACCCTTTTGAAGTCCACTCTGTTAGGAGCCTAGTCCGATTAGAGACTTTTACAATAGGATCTATTAGGAACCGATCCTACTAGGGATCACCCGATTAAGAGATGGCTAAAATACCTGATTAAGGGTTAAACCCTGTGAAAGGTTACCTTGTTAGAGGATTTCAAGAACTCAAAGATTTTGAGTCAGCTTGTTAAAGTATTTACAACAAGACGGTTAAAGCAACCCTGTTAAGGGATTTTCCAACTATTGAAGTGGTTAGAGGTCAACAGGAATTACAATGATGTGGTAACAACACTTCAATGCTAATGCATATCTGCTTTAGTTTCTTTCTTCTGCAATCACACTCTGTAGGTATCTATTCTCTTATCTAGTCTGGCAAGAATCACGTATCCCTGCACTTAGATACACACACAACATTTGCTAGAAACCTCAACATGAAGAACAACATTGACCCTATAGGAAATGGATAGGTCAATAGTGTAAACCCTAAACCATAAACATTTAGGTTAAGCAATTCAGTCGGTTCCATCCTAACCATTGAACATATTGCATTGATTACAATAGTCTTGAACAAATCTCAAGACATTCTCCATCGTTCATTCTTCACCAATTCTTGGAGGTTGATAACCCATCACGTATTCTCCGCTGTTTATAGAGACTGCACACATTCCTAAGGTAGATAGGATCAATCTCCTTCATAGATGACATAATCCCAATTTTGAAGATGATAGCTCCAAAA
Organism: Cryptomeria japonica; assembly: GCF_030272615.1. Lineage (NCBI taxonomy): Eukaryota > Viridiplantae > Streptophyta > Pinopsida > Cupressales > Cupressaceae > Cryptomeria > Cryptomeria japonica. Next base: position 767,147,700 of record NC_081408.1, read on the forward strand.
TGCAACATAGATAATAAGGATTCTTTGAGCCAACTCGACACTTTGTCTAAGTACATTACTGACAACAAAGTGACAGTTGAGCAAATAAAGGAAGAGGAATTCAAAGAGAAGTTAGAAAAAGAAAAACATAAATTCTTTGAGGATCAAATAAAGAAGTGTACAAGGGAGTTTGACACACTTCTATCAGAACTGTGTAGCACACTTAAGGAATTCAAAACCTTGTATAGAGACACTTGCAAGACAAACTTTCTGACAGTTGACATTGACAAGAAAATGAGCGAAATACAAGAGGAAATTAATAAGCTAGCTGACACTTTTGTAAATTTGGCTGATTCATTATCCATTTTTGAGCAAAAGATAACAAGTTTTGAGGAAGAGTTACTAAAATTAGAAAGAGAAAAGGAGAAAATAAAAAGCAAGGCTAAGGAACTGAAATGGAGATTAAGTCCAAAGTTGGACTACTTAGCATGTTTAAGGAAAGAAATATCTAAAGCATTAGTACATGGACAAAAAACACTAGCAGAGAAAATGCAGCACCTCACCGATATAGTTCAAAGAATAGAGGCAACAATAAAAGATAGTAAAAAGTTTCTTGAAAGCTTAAATTTAATTTTGGCAGATCATTTTCAAATTGTAAGCACCTGGTTACAAGGTTGAGACAAGAAACCATACTCTATTGACACTTTGACAACCTTTGTCATTGATGCCAAAGGGGGAGTAGTGGTATAAGAAAATAGTCAGGTAAAGACTCATCTACTCAAAGTGAGTTCACACATTTTTGGTACACACATTTTTGGTAACATATTTTTGGACTTCAATTTTTGGACACACTTTTTGAATTTTCTCATGAGTGTTGCCATCAATGTCAAAGGGGGAGATTGTTGGCAAATGCACACTCTAATGAGACATTGTAGGTGATTGAAGGTTTTGTCATTGATGGCAACCTTACAATCCTATGACATCGGCAAGGCATTCCACCGGCACTAGAAAAATCAGACTCTACACCGACACTCAGACTACCAGCACCGACAGTGAAAGGAAGCATACTGGCACAGAGGCCGACAGGATTTTTGTTATAATATATTTTGTTTATAGTTGTAAAAACATTGTAAGCCAACTTGGCATGATGTAAAATGACTCCTATATAAGAGAGATCATTGTAGAACATTGTAAGGGATGTAAGGATTATTATGGATGAATGTAATTAGGCAAAATAAGGCAGACCTATTATGCGAATTATAGGTTAAGGGTTTATGTAAGAAGCAGAGCAGAAACCAATACTAGATCTGGCATTATAGATGCTATTTTGAAGTAGTACAAGACAGTGGATTTATATAATCCATTTTGTAAGTCAGTGAGACTTCCATTTTTAGCAGTGAACTCTAGGCACTTGGCCTTCCTGCATGTGCAGGCCCCTCTTGTAGCAGTAATATTCTCTTATTGGCCAGTAAGTGAATATTATGGGTCACAAATCCCACTAAGGTTTTTCCCACACCGGGTTTCCTCATTAAATCTTTGTGTTATGGTGTGTTTTTCATGTGGTTGTTTCTATCTCTGTTTATTGCATTATTTTATGTTTACCGGTACACAATTTTAATTATCTCTACATGTTTTAAGTTAAGAAATTCTAATTACCAGTTAGTTACTGATTCACCCCCCCCTCCATCTCAGTATCTGTGGGAATCCTAACAATATACTCTTCTAGAGTATGCTCGGTTAAAAGCCAATCCTATTAAAGATTACATAAACACATTGCTAGATGTGACCCGGTCAAGGGATTTCCCTCAAATCTATTAGAATCTTGCACTTTGTTAGAAGTGACCTTGTCAAAGGATTTCAAACACTCATTTAGAATGTTACCCTGCTAGAGGATTTACAAATAAGACTGTTAGGTCCACTTGGTTAAGAGATTTCCTATCACTTACAAAAATAAATAACAGTAATAAAATATATCTATAACTTCACATCTGAAATGTTAAAGCAGACTCTATGTGCTTAAAATAATCTTGTCATAAGACTTATCTTCCTCCTTGCTAGGCTTCTCAATCTGTTCTTCAGTCAGATCTTCAATCTTCTGCACTCGGTAATCACTTCAGTAGCATCACCGTTCTTCTATTTGCTCACATTCTTTGTTCATCAACTTTTCCTTATTTATTAACAATTCCTAACCGCTTAATCTCCTTAATCACATTTCCCATGATTAATCTTGGCCATCAGATCTTCAAACTTAACTAGGTTCATTGAATCCTTCGAACTGAAAAACATTTTATCTTGCCTTGAAACTTGTATTCCTTCCTTGGTACTTGTGCTCAGTTATGATAGTTTGATCTGTGTTGTAGATCTAACTATTGAATTTTCATTGCCGTTGATCCTTAACAATCTTCTATAAATCTCTAGCTCATTGGCATCCTTCATTTAATAAATTATTTATTCATCCAATGCATTCTGTTACTGCTCAGTTGATACTCGATTAATTTTGAACTTTACTCGGTAGACATTATATATTCATCTTGGTTACTATCTTGGTAGCTTTGCTTGCTGATGACACTCGGTAACTTCTTTCCTCTTTAACAGACAGCGATAACCTTGGTGTTTACCGACTGGTTCCTTGCTCGGTAAAATAGAACAGTGTCAACCCTTTACTGATCTATTGCATGAGATCATTTCTCCTTCTTATTCAGTCTTTGAATATACATATATAGGATATCAAACCAATCAAAATAACATAATCTCATCACTGTCTAACTCGGTAATAGTTGCCCATTGAATAACTTATTACTCCCCTTCATTTTCACATTCTTTCTGTGTCACTTACCGACATCTTTATACTCATGAAAACATACTCTTTAAGATATGGCAACATCATACTGAATCAAAAAATCAATTGCTTGACATCAATGACAAAATAATATTATTAAGAAATTAATCATCCTTTATCAATTATATCATCAATCTCCAACAACCTTCTCAATATTCTCATACCAACAAACCTATTGTAATGTCAACAATTATCAGTAAAGATGCACAATTCATTGAACATGAAGCATGGGATAGAACTTTGGATAAAATAATCAATATTACAGCCAACTTACCACAAGAAGAAAATGAATATTTTATACCAACTAGTACTCCTTCAAATGTGACCCCTCATATAACTATTCAAGGTAAACAAACTGGACAACAAATGACACCATCAAGTGTAAGGACGAAGCCACAAACACAAGCAAATACACCATCAAATATGCAACAAACTCCATCATCAATTGAAACTCTTGGTGATGGAAGATAAGGCTCACATTCATCAATTCCAAGTAACATGTCCAATCCCATGTTGGCAAGCTTAAGAAGACAAAAATTCAAAATTTTAGGGGATATCTATGACCAAAATGAAGGTGGAATTAATGCACATCGGACTTCTCTTTTTTCTTTATACTCATATGTAAGTGATCCAATTCCTTTTTTAGAATCTATTAAGGAAGAAAAATGGGTGCAAGCAATGAAGGAAGAAATAGATTCTATTGCAAAGAATCAAACATGGGATTTAGTTAACCTTCCACAAGGAAAAGATGTGATAGGAGTGAAGTGGGTTTAAAAAACTAAATTGAATGCAAATGGTGACGCATAAAGACACAAGGAAAATATTGTAGAAAAGGGTCATTCACAAGAACCTGGGATAGACTACAATGAGACATTTACATCGGTAACTCATCTAGACACCGTGAGAACAATACTACCCATAGTAGCTAAAAATAAGTGGGTAGTATATTAAATAGATGTGAAATCATCTTTCTTGAATGACATAATAGAAGAATAGGTCTATGTCAAGCAGCCACCTAGGTATGAAATTTTGGGCAATGAAAACAAGGTTTACAAGCTCAAGAAGGCGCTCTATGGACTCAAACAAGCCCCAAGAGAATGGTATAGTAGAATTGACTCTTATATTTTGCAAAATAGATTCAATAGGTGCAATAGTGAGCCTATAGTATATGTACCAACATGAATGATAAATGTGAGATCATAATTATTTGTTTATATGTTGATGACTTGATATTCATAGGTGATTTATCAATTGACATGTTCAAATCAGCTATGAAGAAGGAATTTGAGATGACTAATTTGGGTTTAATGAAGTACTTTCTTGAAATTGAAGTAATTCAACATGATAAATGTATTTTCATTTCACAATCTAAGAATGCAAATGATATTTTCAAGAGGTTCAATATGATGAATTGCAAATCAGCCCCGACATCAATATTGATAGGTTTGAAGTTGAGTAAAGATGAAGAAGAAGCTAATGAAAATGGTACAACAAAACAATTTCCATTTAGATTGGCTTGGGCTTTAACCACACAAAAGTCACAAGGTCTCACACTTCAAAAAACAATAGTTGACATAGGTCCCATCAAAAGAAGTGGTCTTACATTTGTTGGCATATCACGCATCAAATCATTGGGAGGCATACGAATAATACCACCCTTCATGTATGATAGATACAAAAAAATGATAAAGGGAAAACAAATAGGGAGAAGAAAAGCTTAAGAGAGTAGGATAAAATCCTTAGAAATCATTTGACATAATAAATGTTGCTACATCACTATTCCAATCTCTATACTAGAGTTGTCTTTGTATATTGATGTACTTCATTTAATGTATTATTATATTAATTTTTATGTATAAAATATACATTTAAGGATTATTCAGAACATAATTTCCTATCATAAATATACATGATTTCTATTTAAAAAAATGTTTCAAAAATTATGACTCATCTTATCCTTTAATTAATTCAAAAATTAATTTCTATTTCCTTTTAAAATGACATTTAATTATATTGATATATTTCACTTCATGTATTAATATATTCATCTTCGTGTATAGAGCATGGATTTCAAATCTTTTGAAAATAATTTCAATATAGAATGTGTTGAAGCTGAAAATTTAGTAAATGGTTATATTATTAGAACTGAGTCAGTTGCTTCCAATGGGTTCCCCCAAACCCACATGGAAAAATTAACTGAATCAATGGAAGAAAGTTTAAAGCAAATGTTCAATGATTTACAATATTGCAGTCAAAGGATAGCAGCAGTTCAACCCTATGAGATTACACGGGCCAAAGTACTATATGAAAAAATGCAGAAGGTCACATTTCGGTTTGGAAAATTCTTAGGATATGTGTGTGAGTTGTTCTATTTTGACCAAAGAGATGACAAATACATTGATCAGTTATGTGATGATATTATAAAAAAATTCAAAAAGAATAGAAAATGAAATATTTACTTTTATACAATTTTACTCATTACCTAATATGTAAACTTAAAAATACAAGTATGTTTTCATGTATATAATGTTAGGAAAAATGGATATTAATATACTTAAGTTATGCAAAAGTTGGCTTTTGTATGTGTAATGAATGGTGAAATGAATTTTATTCATCAAGCTATTGATATGCTTATGATATTTGGAATTAAAATGTTCTTACACTTTATGCATTGTTATCTAACTTATGCATTTAATTTATGTGATTCATATTTGTTATAGATGATGGATGGTTCATATTGATCTTTAATCGCTTCAATAAAAATTGGGGGTTGCACTATAGCTAGCATATGTATCTTTCCTTTTAAGATATATAAATTATGTTGAACTATATAAAGAAATTTGTTTCAAGTAATCCATTGAAATTTCCTTCCACATGTTCATACGGTTGCAAATTTGATTTAAATGCATGCTGAGCTACATTTTCAAGGGATTTTGCAACAAATTTGGAAGACCTTGAACCTTACACTTCTACATTCCATTCCATTACCTCTTCTTATGCACTCATTTCCATATTTTGGTCATGTTTGATTTGTTGCCTTTGTGATAGGCGGGGAAGTCTTTCTTCATTTTCCTTATGTCCAATAGTTCACATCTTAGGAATGTTGTGTTAATTAATGTATTGTTCCAAACATGCTCCCTCAGATGTATTCTGTCATGTATTTCTATTTGTGTTTCTACCTTGTGGATTGTCTTGGTTTGCATTTTTTGTTTGTGAATGGGGGTAAACTCCTCATGTGTTTTCTTGGCTATATTTGTGTTAATGTCTCCAATAATTTTATGACCTTGTAAATTTTTAATTTGAAGCTCTGACATATGTTTTTCATATCATTGTTTGTCACTTTCATTCCTTTCACTTCACCTAATCCACCTCCTCTCCCCCCTCATTCATCACCCTCAAGCCAGAAGAAATCCTTCACCGAGACTTTTGCAAACCCTAACGATTGCGTTGCTTCTAATGCTAAGTTTGTCGCTGGAACTACGCGACCTGACGGAGAAGGTAAGGCATCTGCAGTCACCATTGACCTCGCTTCCATTTCTCCTAATAATGCTATGGTTCAGGAAATCATCTCTCAAAAAAATAGGCTTAAGTACACTGCTATCTTCCTTACGGTAGTTAATATTGAGAAATGCCCTCCCCACAAGTTTGTAAATGATTGGTTTAATAACTACTGGAATATTAAATTGTTACAGATTCTCCTTTTGTAGGCAAATCCAAAAAGGGTTGTTTGTAATCTTTTTTAATTCTCAGGAAACACAGGTTGAGGTCCTCAAAAAGCAGTATTGGGCTGTGGGAAATTCTTCCTTTCGGGCCCTAGCTTGGTCACCCGAAGCCATTAATGAATAAATCATGGCTTTGTCATGCCCTAGGTGGCTCCTTCTCAAAAATGTCCCTCCCTTCCTTTGGTGATTCCTTCCTCAAATCATCGAACCCATTAGTAAGGTAATAAGGATGGATGAATCGAATAGGTTAATCCCTCACTTTGATGCCAAAATGATGGCATCGAAAAAACCAAGGATAGATATCCCTGAGATTCTTAGAATTAAGATAAAAAATGAAGAGTATTCATGCCCTATTGAAGTACTTGGAGGGCTAAATGCCTATTTTTTGTGCAAAAAAGAAGGTCACCGACGCAAAAAATGCGTAATTATAAAACGGAGAAATACAAGGGGTGAACCCCATCCCCCTAAGCCAGATCTTGAGAACCCTAAAATCCCCAACCCCACTCTGCCCCAAACCAATGTGGAAAAAACTGACACTGCCTCCCCTATGGACTCCACTATCGTTAACCCTAATTTAGTGAATCCGATGGGAGGCGCAAGCAACTCTGATATCCCTGTCTCAGACATGGGTTTTGGTATGCCTAATTTGGCTACCTCAGACCTATGCATATTTCAACTCCTGACTACCACTCCCATTTTTACTACCATGGATATGGGTGATGTGCCTCATGATGATGGTTTTCATACTATTGTCAATAAGAAACATCGAAGGAAAACTGCTCAACAACTTGCGGCTGAAAAAATTAGGTTTGGCACCAAATTCACCACCCGAAGACCTCCAACACCCCCAAGGTTGATGGCTCTTCCCTAAGTCACTCAAAGGATAATTCGATGATTAAAATTTTTGAGGGGGGTACTCATGGCTGTAATAATACTACTATCGAGGATGGCTTTGTTAAAATAATTTTTAGAGCTAGAGATCCTATGGTTTCTTTCTCTACCAATCTTAGTTTAGCATAGCCTTCGGATATTGGTACCACTATTGACTTGAGTCTCCCCCCCAAGGTCCTTCATGAGTTGGATTAATTGTGCACTATCCTCATCATTCCTGCTAACACCTCTATTGATAATGAGATCCCTTCTAACATGCTCCCCTCTTTTAGTGCAACACATGAGTCTTTCACTGAGACAATAAACACTACCCCCCACTTAGATCATGATTGGGTTGTAAACATTGAACCTCAATCTGGATTATCTCCTAATGAGGATGAAGATAGTCTAGACTACAATGCCAAGGCTAAAAAAAGGAAGGCCTCTTGGGGTTAAGAATAAAAAGAAGGCGACAGCTATATCTAGTGGCCCTAACAGTACCGCAAACCCTTGCAGCTCGAAGGCTGCCAGTATCTCTTAATCTTGATTCTGTTACACATGAAATACATATCATGGAATGTAAGAGGGCTAGAGTCACCCGACAGGAATTTTATCATTAGGATATTTCTTGATATGCACAAGGATGTTGATTTCCTACTATTGCAATAACTTAAGGCTACTAGTTTCACTCTTGACACCACCCTTGACTTTATCTAGAAGGATGCTATCAAAATCTATTCTAGCCACCCTAAAGGTAGGGGTGGTGTGGGGCTCCTTGTTCATCCTAGATGGGCTAACCTAATTACCTGCAGGGGAGTTTCCCCCTGCAACAGAGCTGTCTGGATATCGATTAACCTGAAAGGATTTCATTTTGGACTCTATGCTATATATGTTGCGAATGATTATAGGGATAGAAGTCTACTATGGGAATGGCTTAAATCCCTTTCAAAAATCCCCTGGATCCTTGCAGGGGACTTTAATATGATTAAAAATGATTTTGATAAGAATGGTTGATTACCTTTTGAATGGCACCAGTCTGAAAGAGTACATTGGAATGGGCTGAAACTTGCCAAGTCTTTGTTTGAGCTGATGGAAGGTAGCAAAGGTCCCTCCCACACTCTCTGGCATGCCTGGTGCAATTACCAAAAGGGTGCCTATAGGATCTATTCTAGATTGGATCACTTTTATGCCAATAAGGACTGTTTTTCTTTTCTCCCCAATGACCAAGGTAAATTCATCACTGTTTGGCCTACGACACTCTCAGACCACCACCCCATCATTGCTCATATTAATATCAAGAATGTTGTGACCTCCCATGATACCAAAACCAACAAATTTATACTCAACACCTCCCTACTTAAAGACTAGGATGTCTTGAATACCATTAATCTTATTAAGATTATTAACTTGCAAAATAAGCTCCTTCCCTCACATGTTGATAGATGGATCTACAATGTTAAATCTTGGCAGAAATTACTGTAGACTATCAACTAAAAAAATGCCAAAGAGTTTTGATTTACAGAAAAATCCCTTTCCAATCAATTGCATACCCTTGAGAAAGACATCCAAAATAACCCTAGCTACACTGACCTTGCTACCCAAGTTGCACAAGCTAGGGAAGCCCTTAGGAATCACCAATAGGGCTATGATTAGAGCCCACACTCATTAGCTCCAATTTGGGGAGAAAGGCTTGAAGTTCTTTTTCAACCCCCTAAAGCATAAACAGTCTAAGGAGAATATTGATAGGCTGCTAATTGATAATAAAGAAATCATAAGCTTTCCTAGTATCAAAGATACTTTTGAATTGTTCTATAAAAACCTCTTCACCTCTAAGGATAATGACAGTGCTAAAGACACTAGAGAAAAATGCAGATCCCTTATCCCAACTAGGATATCTAATGAAGACTCCCTCCTCAATCAAATGATTATTGTTCAAGGGATCACTACCTCTATTAATTCTTTAAAAGTCGATAAAGCCCCAAGGCTAGATGGTCTCCTTGCCAAATTCTATAAGGCCAATGTGGATTTGATTTCTAAAGACCTTCATGATGTCTATACTGAAGAATTTGAAAATGGTTCCCTTGGTGTTGACATTAATAAAGGGATCATCAGACTTATTCCCAAGGATGGGGATAACTCCTTGATTAAAAATTGGAGACCCATTACTCTCCTTAATGTCTCCTATAAGATTCTTGCCAAAACTATGACCCTTTGCCTTGTTAAGATCTTACCTAAGTTTATCTACTCTACACAAACTAGATTCATAAAGGGTAGATATATCCTCAAGAACCTCATCACAAGCTAGGAAACCATGCATTGGGCTAAGGTATCTAACCAAGAATCTGCTATGTTTTTACTTGATTTTGAAAAAGCCTATGACCATGTTGAATGGGAATTTATTATTATGATGCTGCAGGCTTTTGGATTCCTGGATAATTTTTGTAGATATGTTAAAGTCATTCTTCAAGATGCCTCGGCTCAACTTGAGATCAATGGCTCCCTCTCTAATAGTATTAAACTTGGTAGATCAATCAGACAAGGTTGTCCGCTTGCCCCTGCTCTATTTTTCATTGCCTTAGATGCTCTATTCTACCTCCTAATGGATGCCTCTCTCTCCCCTAGTGTTAGAGGTTAGACTCCCTGATGACTCCAGTCTTCTTAACATCCATTTTGCGGATGACACTGTAAGGAAGTTAAGTAGCGGAAACAACTTCCTACACTAACCTTGAGAGGAGGGTAATACAAAACTTTTTTAGATCATTACAAAAGTTATAGAAAATAGAAATAGATATAATAACATTCATACCACAACACAATGATTTACGTGGGGAAAACCCTTTCGGGAGAAAAACCCCACCCTCCAAAAGCAGCTCAATATTTTATTCAGCAATCAAAAACAGATTACAACATACTTGCAGAGCAAGCTCTTCGCAGGAGTAGCACTAATCAGAGATTCAGAGGCAACTCAATAGCCATAGGACTCTTACACACAACCTCTATCTCTCACACCTCATAAATAGGAGATACAATACAAGAAACCGTCAAATGGTATTACAAAACCATGGGCTAAAACCACCCAATAAGGTGTAGCTGACCTTATCTCCCTTCTAGATGCCCTATGACATGTTAAAGCACACATCGACACGTGTCACTCCCTTTTACAGCTCATTTATGTATCCGATACAAATTATTTTTCCTATTTCAGGAGTACAAACTTCCGGAGGCCATAACTTGAGAACCGGGTGTCCGATTGACGAACCGTTTGAAGCACCGGAAATCTCGCGAAGTGCTCTATCACCTCGTAACCGGCTTCGCCGGTTATGGCCACTTTTCAGGGCATTTCGGAGCCTCTAAAGTCCCCAAAATTAAGTTTAAACATTTTATTGCACCCCTCCAAGACGAAAACTTTAATATCTTCAAAACTAGCTGTGACCTTGCGACGCAACTTTACCGAAATGCTTATCTAGCCAACCAGAAGCTTCAGGGAGAGTTTCACACCATTTCGTGCTCAAATGAAAACTTACTATAAATAGTAACCTCGCATAAATGCAAGGTTGAGACACCATTTTTCCCAACAAATCTCCCACTTGTCGAACACCTTGCATGAGCGGAAGGGAATGTCAACACAATGAATCAATTGCTAGGGGCCATAAGGCCCATAGACTCTGAACACCATCTGAACTTCTCTGTGCTCACAGCCTTAGTTAAAGCATCTGCAACATTCATCAAAGTTTCCACCTTAACCAACTTCACCCTACCATCTTCGACCATATCTCTAACAAAATGATACTGAACATCAATATGTTTGGTCCGGGCATGAAATGTCGGGTTCTTAGCTAGGCTAATTGCACTATGACTGTCACAGTAAACTATCACTGTACCTTGTTTTATTCCAATATCCGAACACAGTCTCTTAAGCCAAATGGCCTCTTTACAAGCATGAGTAGCTGCCATATACTCTGCTTCAGTAGTGGATAAAGCAACCACAGCCTGTCGCTTACTCATCCAACTAATTGCACCACCAAACAAAGTAAACACATAAGCACTGGTGGATCTTCTGCTATCAATATCACCTGCCCAATCTGAATCCACATAACCATGGATATCAAGGGAAGTCATGTCTCCAACTGAATTACCATGATAACACAAAGAATACTCTGAAGTACCCTTCAAATATCTGAAGACTCTTTTGACTGCATCCCAATGAACTCTACCAGGATTAGACATATATCTAGAAAGTACTCCCACTGCTTGGGCAATATTTGGTCTAGTACAGACCATAGCATACATCAAGCTTCCAACCGCACTCTGGTAAGGCACTCTGCTCATGTCTTCCATCTCCAATGGGGATGTAGGACAATCTGAAATAGATAGTTTCATTCCAACTGTAAAAGGAACACTCAATGGTCTACAATTCTGCATGTTGAACCTCTGTAATACTGAATTCACATACTTACTCTGGCCTAGCCATAGCTTTCTATTCGCCCTATCTCTTCTAATTTCCATCCCAAGAATGTGCTTTGCTGCACCAAGATCTTTCATTTCAAATTTAGCAGCGAGCTGAGACTTCAGTTCTGAAATCATACCTTTCCCTTTACCAATGAATAACATATCATCAACATACAATGCAATGAATAAGAAATGATCACCATCAGATTTATAATAAACACAGTGATCTGATTTAGAACGTTCAAATCCCAAACTCAACACATATGTATCAAATTTCTGGTACCACATCCTAGGACTTTGTTTGAGGCCATACAAAGATTTCTTCAATTTACAGACCAAATTACTTTTGCCTTTCACCACATAGTGCTCTGGCTGTGTCATATAAATATCTTCCTCCAAATCACCATGAAGGAAAGCAGTTTTCACATCCATTTGCTCAACCTCTAAATCATAAGCAGTAGCAATAGAAAGCAAAAATCTAATTGACGTCATTTTTGCAACAGGAGAAAATATCTCACCGTAATCAACACCCTCAACCTGAGAGTAGCCTTTTGCAACCAACCTTGCTGTATACTTCTCAATGCTTCCATCTGAACCAATCTTTTTCTTGAACACCCATTTACAATCAACAGGTTTTCGTCCTTCAGGCAATGGTACAAGATCCCATGTATCATTCTTTTTCAAAGCTGCCATTTCTTCCTCCATAGCAATCTTCCAAGATTCTGCATCATTCATACCTAATGCCTCTTCTACAGATTTCGGTTCATCCACACTAGTATTCAGAGCAAAAATACATCTCCAATCATCAGGTGAATACCTTTCAGGTGGTTGTCTATGTCTTGTAGACCTTCGAACAAGCTGAGTTGGAGGTTCTTCCTCCTCTTCTGAAGATTCAGAGCTAGACAAGCTCTCCTCAAATTCTTGCCTATCTAGGGGTCTCGATTCAACTCTTTCAGGTGTAGAAGGAAGTTGAATCACATCTTCTTTTTTAGTCTGTTCTGGCTGCAATGTAACAGAAGGAGACTTAATTTCTCTAAAAATAACACTTCTACTGTGAATTACCTTTTGTGCAACAGGGTCCCAAAGCTTGTATCCTTTCACACCATAACTATACCCGATGAAGATACATTTCACAGCCTTGTTCTCCAACTTTGTTCGCTTCTCCTTTGGCACATGTGCATATGCCTCGCAACCAAAAACTCTAAGATGTCTCAATGAAGGCTTGTGACCGAACCATGCTTCCATAGGCATTTTATCAACAAGAGCTGATGTAGGAGACCTGTTAATCAGGTAGCAAGCAGTGGCAACAGCTTCAGCCCAAAACTTTTGTTCAAGACCAGCACCACTCAACATACTCCTAGCCTTTTCCATCAGTGTCCTATTCATTCTTTCTGCAACTCCATTCTGCTGTGGAGAATACGGAGTTGTCTTCTACCTGTTAATTCCACAGTCTTTACAGAATCTATCAAAATCATTAGAGCAAAACTCACCGCCATTATCAGTTCTCAAACATTTTATTTTCTTTCCAGTCTGCAACTCAACCATTGCTTTAAATTCTTTAAAACGACTAAAAACTTCAGATTTACTCTTTAGAAAATATACCCATGTCCTTCTACTAAAATCATCAATAAATGAAACATAATATGTGGATTTTCCAATCGAAGAGACATCTACTGGACCAAACACATTAGAATGGATAAGATCCAAAACACCACAAGTTTTATGAGAACTCGAGTAAAACTGAACGCGGTTTTGTTTTCCATAAATGCAATGCTCACAGAAATCAAAGTCAAGATTACAATCATTCAAACCTTCAACAAGATTTTTATTTTTCAAGGTCCTTAGACCCTTTTCTCCAATGTGGCCAAGTCTCTGGTGCCATAACATAGTCTTCTCTGTAGGTAACTTTGCTTCAGACGAAAGAGCACCCTTAGGTACCCAAAAACCATATCCATCTGCTGAAGGTGAAACCTTCAAATTTTTCAATGAAGTATCCGTAGATTTACTTTTTACAGAAGTGCTATTACACTCAACAGTGTATGCTTCAAGCTTATACAAAGTGCCAAACCTGACACCTCTAGCAACTACCATAGCACCCTTAATCATCTTACATCCTGTTTCAGAAAAGACTACCTGCACACCCACATCTATCAGTTTGCTCACAGATAACAAGTTTCATTTTAATCTAGGGATATGCAACACACCATTAATCCTTTTTATTCTACCATCAGAAAACCTGATTCTAACTTTACCTCGACCAACAATGTCTAGATGTGAATCATCACCCAAGTACACCTTACCTCCATTAAATCCTTCATATTCAGAAAACCAATCTCTATTGGAAGTCATATGAAAAGATGCACCTGAGTCAATTAGCCAGGCATCATTACCTGTATGAGTCGCCAAAGCCGCAATAAATGCATCGCCATCTTCCTTGTCGGACTCAGAATCAGAATCGAACCTTTTCTTTTTCTTCTTCTTCTTTTCTTCTTTGCAGTCCTTACGGATGTGACCCGGTTTACCGCAATTCCAGCAAATGACTTTGGACTTTCACGGAGATTTCGATCTCCCTTTGGATTTGGACTTGTCGCGCTTCTCATTCTTCTTGCCTTTCTCCTTAGGTCTTCCACGAACGGTTAGGGCTTCCTTTGAACTGATGGATACCTTCCTTCACATCTCTTCACCAAGTAGGGCACCCACCACGTCTTCAGATTTCAAAACAACAGAAGTACTACCGATAGCCATAACAAGAGAATCCCACGAATCAGACAAAGAACAAAGCAAAATCTGACATTTCTCCTCCTCGTCCATCTTAACACCGATGGATACTAATTGAGCCACCAACATATTGAATGCTTCTAGGTGGTCTGCAATTCGTCCACCCTCTTCCATCTTCAAGGAATACAATTTCTTTCTTAAGAAAATTTGATTTAATAAAGATTTCACTTGATACATCTCACCAAACTTAGTCCATAGCTTCTTTGCAGAGTTTTCTTCATGGACATTGATTAGAACAAAGTCTGCCAGGCACAGTCTAATTAGACCCTTGGCTTTTCGATCCATAACATCATACTGAGCTGCCGCAGTAGGATCTGAGGGCCTTTGGACATTCGCATCAACAGCATCCCAAAGATCTCGATCTATTAGCAGATCTTCCATCTTCAGCTTCCACATCTCAAAATTACTTCCATTAAATTTCTCCACCTCTATTCTCCCTGACGAACTCGCCATCTGAATATTTCTGCAACAAGATCAAAAAGTGTCTTCTGCACAAGCTCCCACTCAAATCTGGATTAGTTCAAAAAACCCAACTGCCCACAATTGAAACCAAAGGTGATCAGGCTCTGATACCACTTGTAAGGAAGTTAAGTAGCGGAAACAACTTCCTACACTAACCTTGAGAGGAGGGTAATGCAAAACTTTTTCAAATCATTACAACAGTTATAGAAAATAGAAATAGATATAATAACATTCATACCACAACACAATGATTTACGTGGGGAAAACCCTTTCGGGAGAAAAACCCCACCCTCCAAAAGCAGCTCAATATTTTATTCAGCAATCAAAAACAGATTACAACATACTTGCAGAGCAAGCTCTTCGCAGGAGTAGCACTAATCAGAGATTCAGAGGCAACTCAATAGCCATAGGACTCTTACACACAACCTCTATCTCTCACACCTCATAAATAGGAGATACAATTCAAGAAACCGTCAAATGGTATTACAAAACCATGGGCTAAAACCACCCAATAAGGTGTAGCCGACCTTATCTCCCTTCTAGATGCCCTATGACATGTTAAAGCACACATCGACACGTGTCACTCCCTTTTACAGCTCATTTATGTATCCGATACAAATTATTTTTCCTATTTCAGGAGTACAAACTTCCGGAGGCCATAACTTGAGAACCGGGTGTCCGATTGACGAACCGTTTGAAGCACCATAAATCTCGCGAAGTGCTCTATCACCTCGTAACCGGCTTCGCCGGTTACGGCCACTTTTTAGGGCATTTCGGAGCCTCTAAAGTCCCCAAAATTAAGTTTAAACATTTTATTGCACCCCTCCAAGACGAAAACTTTAATATCTTCAAAACTAGCTGTGACCTTGCGACGCAACTTTACCGGAATGCTTATCTAGCCAACCAGAAGCTTCAGGGAGAGTTTCGCACCATTTCATGCTCAAATGAAAACTTACTATAAATAGTAACCTCGCATAAATGCAAGGTTGAGACACCATTTTTCCCAACAGACACTACCCTGTTTCTTGAACTCTCAGCCTAGAATATCAATTCCCTTATTCAAAAGCTTAAAATATTTGGCTCTATGTCTGGTGCTAGAATTTCAAATGCTAAATCTACTCTCCTGGGTTAGAAAGATGAACCCCCTAATTGGCTTACTTCCTATGAGTTTTAGTGAGCAGACCCCAATGAGATTGTTCGATACCTCAGTATCCCCTTTTCTATTTTGCCCTCTCTCAAAGAGATGTGGTAGTGGGTGAAGTGTAAAATTGATAAGAAACTACATAAATGGAATAATAGATTCCTCTCTCTAGCGGGTAGAGTTCAAGTCTGTCAGAAAATTCTCTCATCTTATAGTGTGTATTGTTCTTCAGCTTGGATGTTTAATGATTATCAAATACTTGACATCTAGAATACTATTAGTCAATACATGTGGTCTGATGGTAGAGGTGTAACAAGATGTATGTTGTTAATTGGAAATGGTGCCACATAGCCAAAAAGTTTGGTGGCCTTGGGCTAAAAGACCTCAAGACTCAAGGCATTGCTCTCACCACAAAATGGATCTTCCATGTGCTAGATGGGATGGAGCCTTGGAAGGTCTTGATTAGAAATAACATTGAAAGGGGTGTTCCTAAAAATGCTAAATCCTAGAAGTCCCTCCCTCTTGTTGATCTTGTCGCAGGCAGGTTTCCTATCTTCGTGCAAGGCTCATGTGTTTTTAGATCCATCTAGAAATCTGGGGAACATGTTAAAAGTCTTGTTGACAACCCTGGTGTTAGCAGTAATGGTGTTCTTCATGGGGAAAGATCCATATGGTGGAATCTCTACCATGCTAATAAACCTCTTGCCCTTACCCAAGGCTGCTTGGCCAAACTATGGGCTAGAACTGGTATTAATTACTTCTTGGATTTGTTTAAAAATGATACTCTGATCAGCTGGCAAGAATTAAGCTCCTCCTTTAACCTTCCACCTACCTAGAAAACAACCTACCTCATGGTTTAAAGAGCCCAGGAAACCCTTGCTCTACCCTCCACTACTGACTTGGATTCCCAAAGATTTTTGACCTTCAAGTGGAAAGATGGCTCCCCCTTACCCAAGGTCAAGAGCCGTAGTATTTATAATTTGATTTCTAAGGATGATTCTATTATTGAACATACTAATTTAATGTGGTACTTGGATCTGTCTATTAATCTTTGGCAAAAATTCTTTCTTCGGATCTAGAAAAGCCTGATCCCTCCTAAAATACAGTGCTTTAAGTGGCAGCTTATTAGTGATAGACTTCCCTTGAGAAAATATCTATTTAATACTGACATGTGCTCCATTTGCAGACTTCCTGACAGTTGCAGGCACATATTCTTTGACCATTCTTTCACCAGGGAGGTTTGGTTAATGTTTGGTTTTGGTACTCCTATTCATGTGAATGTTTTTAACATTATTTCTGGTCATATTGTTGTGTTAAAAAAGATGCTAATTTGTTCTAGTTTATTTTATCCTCTTATATCCTCTGGTTTATATGGAAAATTAGAAATGAAGATAGGTACAATGGTGACACCAGATGTCTTACTAAGTCTTATCGTAGACTCACCTTATTTAAAATTAATTCTCAAGTTTGTCTTCTTATGAACATGGAAAAACATAAGCTCCTTTGATTTCTCAAAGATGGGCATGCCGCCATGTTCATATATGAGATGAAGAATGGCTATGAATGGAGGTAGCTCGCGAACAACCTATCTTCCTTCGAACAAGCTTTGAAGAAGCTGCACATCGAGATTTGCAACAACATGATACCTAATGTTGATTACACTGCCATGCTTGCTCTAATTCAGGACAAAAATAAGGTGATCTGGATGGACGGGGCCCAAGGATGGACCACCTAAGTGGACTCCTTCGATGACATTTTGCACTAGATCACTATTTTCTTATATTTTTGTATACCGACTCTACTTGTATAGTCTCCATAGATAGATAGGATTTTCTATGTCTTGGTGATATCTTCCTCGGTGACTTTGGTGGTTGAGGCATTGCCTCTTTGTAAATTTTTGTAAACACTGTTACTCTCAATTTTCAATACAAAAAAATAATTATTTATTGTAGTATATATGAAACTATGGAATAATATATTATTAAATTTGATAATATAATATTATATAATAATTTAATGAAAAATAAGAAAATTTATATGACAGATTATAATTTTAAAATTACATAATATTCATCAATGAAATTTATATTTAAATATATTATTTAATTATAACTAAATAATATTAAGAAGTGTAAATTTACGTGGTTAATACATTAATAATAACTTCACTATACTAAACAAAATAAGAATTTATTATTAATATAAATGTCAACATTATATATAATAATACTTTTAAATAATATAATTGTTTTCCTTAAATGAGCATATATAACGAATTCTCAAAATCCATACAATGGAAACTATATAATATAAAATTTTACAATAAAATGATAAAAATTCAGCTAAGATATTAATATTAATTGATAAACTAATTACAATATAATATTATCTTAGTAATAATAAAATTGTTTATCCCTTTTATATATATAAAATTAGACAATATTATGTATTATTTATATAATATTTTAGAATATATTATTTTATATTAAATTTTAAAATTTTTTATAATACAAACTATATAATATAATAAAAAATTAAATAAAATAGTAAAAATAATAAAAAATAAGTATAATTTTATATCATATCTGACTTTGGGATATAAAATTAATTCAAAATAGGTGCCTTAAGAAGGATAATTCTCAATATATTTTATAAATAATATGATGGGCTTGATGGCCTGTTTACAATTTAGCTTTATAATTGATGTCTAACACTTAAAATATGAATGGTTGTAGTCGATAGCCTATCTTATTTCCTATTTGTAATCATGCCTATTATCCATCCTTATCAAGCTAAAATTATGTAAAACATGTTTAGATTGTATTCTATCTTTGTTTTTTCGTTTCTTTCGCATGGAGATTGAGTCCTTGCAAATTCAACACCCATATGTGTCAATTTCTTCCACAACATCAAATGAATCAACCAAAATTAAGCAAATCCAAACCTTACAGGCTATCTACTATTTCACCTTTTTTACTTTAAAAGTATATATATATATATATACCTAAATAAATTTTTAGTCTTACTACTATTATTTTACTACTACGATTTCTATTTGAACCTTTTTCATGTTATTTATTATCTTAGTTTAATTTATATCTTATTTACTAGGTATCATGCAACCTAGGAGAAATTTTGAATCTGATGCAGAAAGGAAAGAGTATCGAAGACAATATAGGAAGGGAAAAAGAGAACAAATGACAAATTTGGAGAAAGAAGGGAAAAAAAAGAGAAGAAATGAAGTAGATAGAGAAAGGTATGCTCAAAGAAAATACTAATGCCAATACAGAAATTAGAAATAGAATAAGGAGAACTATAAAATATTGACATGAATGGATTCCAAGAAATAATTCAACAATAACCAAATGAAATTAGTGGACAAATCCAAGTCACTACTGACAACATAAACAAAAATACAAAGCCAATTACATTCGAAGAACATATTTCTCAGTTACCTTTTCAAAATATTCCACATGCTCAGCAAGATACAAATTAACAACAATTTCAATTTTCTTCTCAATCCAACACACCAAACAATATCAATCTAAATGGAATACTTGTCACTGGTTTCAAAGATATGCGGTCTACATTTCATTACCATTTAGATGCATATAATTTTATATCGATGTGTTAAATTGATGAAGAGTCTTATGTGGGAATCAAAGTTTTTCACAATTCAGAAGGACCTGTATGTAATAGATGTAAACAAGAATAGGGAATTAACATTTTTTTAATTGTAAATAATATGAATCGCCAAATGCAACCAGTGGAACTCACAAGTTTGACTCAAGTAGAGGAGATTCTTAAATTGCTCATGTCAATCCAATTTTATAAGTAACACATGCAAGAGGTAGTCAATACAAATATAAAGGTCACACAATAAGTTTTCCACAACATATTGATAACATTGCAAACAAATTTCCACACTCAATTGCAAAATTTCTAATCATAATAATTAAAGGGAAATATCAACGTGTCACTACATATCACTTTACAATGAATAAGAACCATGTATATAGAGCATTGCAATATAAAGTCATACATGATAAATTTTATTTAGAAGTTACAATTGATCCAAATGTTCTTGATGATTTACCATCAAATTTATATGATAATATTTTTAATCAATTATGAACAGTACATATGGAATTTGATTCAGATAGAAATGAAATCATCTTTGTTGGACAAGTCATGAAAATTAGTGAAGATAACATTATTCAGCATACTACATTGATGGCTTCAAGACCACCAAATGAAAAAAGATAAATAGAGTTAATTCATGCATGGATGAATAATGCAACAATAAATCCAATTCCAATGATTGAATGGACAAAAATAAGTGCATCTCCTATAAATGAGTATACTATATCAAGACTTTTAGATATGATATTTTTGATATTATTTCCTACTGGTCAATGTGATTGGTTAGAACATAGAATGAAACAAGTACATTTGCATGAATATATCAAACATTTGATACAATACAAAGACAATTGATTTGGAAAACATCCATGGTTCCATTACTACATGACAAACAAGATCATGAGACATCATGCAAAAACATCAACTGTTGTTTTTGTCAAAAGAGGTTTTCATGAAATGCCAATCACTCTAATGGAGCTTTGAAATCACATGGAAAGTATGCCACAGTCACACCTATCAAATAGATTGATGAAATTTGGAACTTCTTTAAGGGGTACAAGATCATATAAGACCAAATGTCAAGTCGAACTAATAGATATGCATCACTGAATTGGCACATGGAAAGTATGTCAATCATAGATAGGCATGCCAATCACTATAATAGAACTTTGAAATCACATGGAAAGTATGTCATAGTTGCACCTACTAGATAGATTGCTATGATTTGGAATTAATTTATGGGGTAAAAGGTCATATCAAACCAAATGTCACATCTAACAAACAAACATGCTTCACCAAATTGGCACACCAACAATTTTCTTTACACTAAGCACAATAGATTTGTATTGGCCAGACTTACATGCACTAATGCTCGAAACAACACTGACAACTCCACATGCAAAACATGTTTGGCAGAAATAAAATGTTATTCAATACCCTCATATAGTTACACAGTATATACATTTATGACATTCCACTTTTAGGAAAGACGTAGAAAAAGGAATGAATATCATAGACTATTGGCATAGATATGAATGACAACATAGAGGGTTAGCACACATATATGGAATCCTGTGGCTACACGGATCACCAAACATGGATAGAATTGATTGGTCAAATGAGGGGAAAAAAAAAGATTTGACAAGAATATTTCAACTTCATTGTTCATGAATGGAATCCGAGGGAAGATAGATACCAAAGAAACATACAAGTACTTTAATAATTTTTAATGTAATCATATACACATTCATTATTCTCCTAGATGCTTTACAAATTTGATAAATAATGAAAGTAAATTTTTTTTGCATTCAATCCATAATTTTCCTTCACATCCATGTTTAAAAAATACAAGACAAATCATGGAAACAAATATTGACAATGACTATGAGGAGATAGAGAACACTATAGAAAGACATACAATATTCAGAGAAGGAGCATGTTTACATAGAAAAAGAGAAAAAAGTATTTTTGGTACATATCTCTATTAAGAATAAACATCTCATTATAATAACAATTATTAACATATTCATTAACAACATATAACTCTATGTTACTTATGAAACCCATAGGTATAATGCTCCCTAGACAATAAATTTAGAAGGATCAAAATTTTATGAAGATTTACAAACTAAAGAGAAGAAATTTGAAACTATAAGAAATAATGAGAGAATGAACACACATGATCAATATATATTACAACTTTGGAGGGAAAACATAGATTGGCAACCTATTCTTTTAAAACATGCCATCATAAAATATATTGTGAAGTACACAACAAAAGTAGCAAAAAACTCAGAAAGATACCAATAAATGCTATTATGACTAGCAAATGTTGAAAATCCAAAGATCCAGCTTCCAAAGCCTATAGAAATATTTTAACTAAGATAATTATAGAGAGAGATATTGGAGCGCAAGAGACAAGCCATATGCTCTAAAAATTACCATTGGTACAAAGCAGCAAAAGATTTATTAATCTAAATACATGTCAACTAAAGTTTTTAAACGTGTAATACAAAATGAAGAACACACAATATCTTCCATTGATGCATACAAATATAGGTTGCTCGCTATGGAAGCAATATCATTAATTGATGTTGCAAAATATTCGATATATAATGCTTAAAGAAAAGGACCAATTATGTGGATCCTGAGGAAAGAAATAAGTATTGTAAGTCTTTCCAAGGTTTATATCTATTCCTCCACAAGATAGAGATAAATGGGTAAACTTTTCTTTCTCAGAATTACTGCTTTACAAACCTTTTCATGACATTGAAAGGGACAAAGGTCATGATGAGGATACAATATTATTGAATTGGGAAAACTTCAATTATAATCCATGGCGTGTGCAAAGAAGACTAGAGGATGGAAATGTTGATAACAATGAAGACTCTGAACATGATGAAAATGAGGTCATAGAAGAAGCTACAATAGACAATGAATGGGAAATTATATCAAGACTTCGTCATGCTAAGATAAGGCAAATTTTAGAAATAGATATTCTTGGAAGAACAAATATAGATAAATTAACAAATTGGTCTATTGAATTCCAAGGTGAACAATATGCAAATGAAGCTATCAATTTTAGTAATACCATAAGAAATTCTAGTTGTCTCATTCATGACGAAATTCCACAATTCAGAAGCTATGGTAATCTTAGAAAACAACAAGAGAAATTAGTTAATACTATAATTTCACACTATTAGAGTAGTACAAATGAATGTCCATTATTTATGATAATACAAGGGACAACATGAATAGGTAAATCTCATGTGATAGACGCTATACACCAAGCATTTCAAAATGCATCAAGACCAACTCTATCTCCTCTACTTCTCCTTGCACCAACTGGAGTTGCAACAATCAATATCGTGGCCTCAACAATTCATGCCCAATTATGAGTCCCAATAAGAGATTTAAATGAACTTGAGGGAACAAGATTAACAAGCTTCCAAGAAGAAATGGCACATGTTAGATACATATCGATTGATGAAATGAGCTTTATCGGTGAAAAGTTAATTGGAAATATAGATTCAAGATTACGTCAAGATTTTCCAAAAAGTGCAAATCGAACATTTGCAGGTGTGCCATTCAATCAAGCTATTTCTATTAAATTCCTATGAATTTCATTTTTTTTTAGTAAATATGTCAAGTACTACATAAATATATATGAACTCAAATACTTATCATCTTAAACTATTTTTAGGAATATCTATTATTTTGGTTGGGGATCTTGGTCAATTGCCACTAGTTAATGATAAGCCACCATATCAAAGAAAAGAAAAACAAAAGTTATTAAGGGAAGAATTTAAAACTATTATTACTTTAGACCACGTCTTTTGGAAAGATGAATAAAACAATGAGAAACAAAAATTCTACCAACTTCAATTAAATATAAGGGATGCAAAACCTACCATAGATGACTAGATGTTGTTAATGGCGTATTCTAATACAATAATTGATGTAGCAAACTACCAAAATTTTGACAATGATGTACATTTATTTGCAACAAATGATAATATTCACAATCACAAGAAAATGAAACAACACTCATTGCAAAATCTAGTAGCATGTAGCATTACCACAAGAACAAGAAGCAAAAAATGATGCTGAAGGAGGAATAGACGATGAACTTGATACTGAACTATTATTGTGTAAGATTGCAATGGTTATGCTAACATCAAATATATGGATAGAAGCAAGACTTGTAAATGGAGCTCTTGGAAACATTCAAAAAATTGTATATGCACCTAGAAGTGGTCCACCACAACCACTAGTATATGTATTGGTTGAATTTGACAAATACTTAAGCATACCATTTGATGATTGCCATCCATTTATAGTTTCAATTATAATAATTGAAAGGGGTGGTTCTTCATAGATACCATTGTGTTTGGCATGGGCACTAACAATACAAAAATCTCAAGGATTAACACTTGACAAAGCCACCATTGATATAGGACCAACAAAAAGAACAAGCCTTACATTTGTAGCAATATATCGCATGAATTCATTACAAGGACTACAAATTATGCAACCATTCACATTTGAAAGATATGCAAAAATGAAAAAGGGAAAACAAATTGAAAGTAGAAAGAAAGAAGAATAGAGACTAAAAGCAATGGAAAATAACTTAAGTACAATTTTTTTTTTATCAATACATTATATTCATTTTTATAAAAAAATAATTAAAAGTAATATTCAATACTCATTACAAATATTATATATAAATATGTGTTCAATTGACTATTTCATGTTGCATGCTCTATTGTAATCACTATTTCCAATACATCTCTCTAATAAAAGTTCAAGAATTATGATAGATTTATAATATTTGAAAATATTTTTTTGTATGCAACAACTATCCCTAACGGTGACTATACTTATCATAATAGTTTACATAACATCTTTTCAATTGAAAGTTCACTAATCATTGTATATTGTATATTATTTTAAACAAAATGTTACTGCAATAACATCAACTATTGAAATCTTGTAGGTATCATGAACAAAAAAAATAACAAAATCCCTGTGGGATAAGAATTAAGAATGAAATTGGTTAAAAACATATTTGCATATCATTCTCCTCGTAGATGTAATTTCTTCCTGCACTTTTCTCCTTTTGGGTCCAAAGCAATACAATTATGGATTTTTGAGGGTGATGCAGATGTCTATATGTTACCTTCAAAGTTTCCAAGCTATTGTAAGTGCATTGAGGTGGTTTTCAACAATATATATTATTGTTTGAAATGGTGAAAAGACAACGATTGTTATTTCTACATATATAAGAAATCTAATGCAAGTAATCCAACTTGGATAGAACTTTCAAGTATAAGACAAATCACAACTACTTTACGTATTGATTTCATGTCAACCAATTTTGTTTCTTTGAGCAATCAAATTGTAATATTGCTTGGATAGTTGTACAAGAGCATGAATGGTTGATGCTATATTGAGATTTGCGAGTTAAAATTTGATGATTGGATTCAACTATTTGTTAAAAATTGTTGCTATTCTTTTGGAAGAGGTTTTTTTGTTATAAAGATAAATTTTACTAGATGAGAAATCATACAAACAATGGTGAAGTAATTGAATTTGATTATGGTACATTAACTTGGACAATATTACCATTTCCAGTGGATCCTACAACAATGTACTTGCCAACAACAAGTTTCAACTCAGAAGAAGTACAAAGGAAAACTTATGAAAACTATTATGATGTTATGACTCATTGGAAGAGTTTTAGAACATCTTGGGAATTAGTTGGATGTGACAATTACTTGCTATTGATTGACAAAGATTATAATAGAATATGGAAGTTAGACAAAAATAATAAAGAAGGTCAAAAAAACAAATATATGGTCTCCTTTACACATCAATTCACCCAAAAAAATTCTCAGAACAGCAATCTGTAAGAAGGGAAGCATATTAATTGGTGGAGAAACAATATCATTATATAATATTGAAGGAAGAGTAATTCAAAGTATCCAATTGTCACACTTTCATCCACAACTTATTGAAACAAATAAGTATGGTAATTATATACCATTACTTACCATACCAATGAATTGTATGAATGTATGATAGCCACAATAATTAATATTTTCATTTTAAATATTTACCAATGCAATTTCTATTACTTACAAAAAAAATTAAATCTCCTATTTTAAAATACACTAAACTTTCAACATGTTCATTGTTATATTAACAAAAAATTTATCCTTATGAATATTTTTAAAATTTTAAAATGATTATTATTTAACAAATGTTAACCTTCTCAAATGTTATATAATACATTCCACTCAAATGTTATATAATACATTCTATTTAATACAATGTATTGTGTTCTATTTTGTAGGATTTTGCCAAGATCAAGGGCATAATGAAAAGCATAAAAGAGACAATAGAATGACAAGAACAAACTATATTCTCATCAATATGCAAATGATCAACTGGATTAACCAATACAATGAATAGAGGCCTACTTATATAGGCAAGGCCATATGGATGTATGAGCCCACAAATATGACATGTGACTCAATGAGAAACAAGGGTAGGTAAGAAATACTAAGGGTAGGTAGGAGAAATAATATAATATTCCACAAGAGGTGGATGACCCATCGAATGTGGAGTGTAACAGCAAAATAAGACCACAAAAGGTGGAATTTCTCCTACAAGCTCTATCCCTATGTGCACACTTCCCTAAGTGTCTCAAATCCAAACTACGAAGAGATGCATTATCCTAAGTTAACTTAAGTAAGTGTAATAATATCCAAAATGAATATTTATTTACACCAACACCCCCCCTTAAGTGCAACTTAGGGGAATGAAGACTCAAGTCAACAATGCAAGATGGGTCCTGGCTACTAGGCCATGATAGGTACCCATGTACAATATGCAAATGCAAGAAAAACTATGCAATGCAATCTCTCACAAACAGAGAAAGGGAGAAAACCCAGTGGGAAAAAACTCCCCCCCAAAAGAGAGATGAATGTACAAAAGACTCTCAAAGTAGAAGGACAAAACCTCAAGGAGGAAAAAGTCCCCCCCATAAGAGAGGAAGGAGAAGTCAGCTGACCCCCCCTAATGACACATCCTGCACCCCCAAGAGAGCTCACAATTGCTGGAACTTACTCTCGGTGAAAGGTTTGGTGAATATGTCAGCAACCTGCTCTGCTGTAGGACAATACTGCAAATCAATGACCTACTCCTAGATGAGCTCTTGGATATAGTGCATATGAATCTTGATGTGTTTGGTCTGCTGGTGTTGGACCAGGTTCTTCGAGATTGCAATAGCACTCTGATTGTCACAATGTAGAACTGTCGGCCATGGAGTGGTGAATCGAAACTCTGTGAGAATCTGTTGGAGCCAAATGGTCTCAGTCGCTGCGTTAACAGTGCCTCGATACTCAGCCTTAGTCGAAGAGAGAGCAATAGCATGTTGCTTCTTGCTCTACCAACAAATGGGGCCCAAAACAAGGCGAAAACTATAACCAAAAGTAGACTTACGATCAACTAGATCGCCAGCCCAATCGGAGTCTATGTAACCAACCAAGCGAAGTCTTGTGCCTGCTGCATAGTGAATCCCATAGTGATGTGTACCCTGGATGTAATGAAGGATGTGTTTGGCGGCTTTCCAATGAAGCTCATGTGGTTCCTGCATGAAGCCGGAAACCATGCCAACTGCAAATGAAATATCAGGGCGTGTATGAGTCAAGTAGATGAGACTACCCACAAGCTGACGATACAAAGTGGCATCAACTGGTGGAGAAGAACATTGAGCCTCAAGCTTGACTCCTGAAAGAAAGGGAGTCGAGGCAGGCTTACAATCAGCCATATGAAAGCATGCAAGTAGATCAAGAGCATACTTGGGCTGTGATAGTGTAATCCTGGAAGGTGACTGTGAAATCTCTATCCCAAGAAAGTAGTGCAAAAGACCCAAGTCAGTCATAGCAAATCTATCATGCAAAGCAGATTTGACCCTACTAATGATGGATGAAGTACTCCCTATAATGATCAAGTCATCAACATAGAGCAAAATTATCAAGTGAGAGTCATCCTGTCACAAAATATAGACACTAGGATCGGAATGACACCTGGTGAAACCTGCAAAGAGAAGAAATGAATCTATCTTGGCGTACCAAGCCCTGGGGGCCTGTTTAAGGCCATAGAGAGATTTCCTTAGTCTGCAAACCAAGGAAGTATCCTGGATGAAACCCTGTGGCTGCTCCATATAAATCTCCTCATCAAGATCACCATGAAGAAAAGCACTCTTCACATCCATTTGATGTACAGCCCAACCATGAGCTGTAGCAATAGCAAGTGTCAAACGAATGGAGTTCATCTTGGCTACAGGTGCAAAGGTCTCAGTATAGTCAACACCTGCAACCTGCGAGAAACCTTTCGCAACAAGCCGAGCCTTATACTTATCCACACTACCATCTGCTACAAACTTGGTCCGATAGATCCACTTACATCGAACCATCTTTCTCCCCTTAGGGAGATGGACTAGATCCCATGTGTTGTTCCTCATTAAGGAACTATACTCTTCCTCCATAGCTTGGTCCCACTCAGGAACCCTTTATGCTTCCCTAAATGTCTATGGATCAGAAGTGGTAGTAATGAATGCATGTGGAAAATCCTGATGTTGTGATCGAGTTCTCCGTGTATCCGAAGTATCCCCAACAAGAGAACCCATGGACTCAAGTGTTTGTAGAGCCCAATGAGGTCTAGGTGGAGGTGGAGAACGAGGCTCCTCAACTTCAAGTGGACCCTACGGAGGTGTAACCCTGCGAGTCAAAGTTGAAGGAGTCTCATCATCTGAATCACTAACATCACTATCCACAATGGAGGAAGGTGGAGGAGGTAGAGAGGCTAAGCTAGGAGAGCTTTCCTCAAAGTGAACACTCCTCTCAATGAATACCTCATGTGTCTCTGGATCCATCAATCTATATGCCTTAACACCCTCAGGATATCCAGCAAATATGCAAGGCCAACTCTGAGGTTCCAATGCCTTGCATTTCTGCAGAGGTATGCGAGCCCATGCTGGACACCTAAAGACTCTAAAATGTCTCACAAATGGTTTTCTACCAACCCAAGCTTCAAAAGGAGTAATACCTTGCAAAGCTTTGTGAGGAACCCGATTCTGGATGTGTGTGGCACAACTGATAGCCTCTGCCCAAAAGGCAGGATCAAGAGAACGTGCATGTATCATACAGTTAGCCATTTCTTTAAGAGTTCTATTCTTGTGTTCTGCAACCCCGTTCTGTTGTGGAGTGTATGCTACAGAATGCTGAAGATCGATCCCCTCAAATGTACAAAAATCCTCAAGTCTTTTGTTCACATATTCCCTTCCATTATCTATGCGAAGAATCTTGACCACTTTCCCTAATTGCTTCTCCACATGAGTCTTGAAGTCTTGAAATCTGTCAAATACTTCACTCTTATGAATGAGAAAGTAGACCCAAGTGAAGTGGGAGTAGTCATCAATGAAGGTGAGAACATAGTGGGCCTTACTAAATGAAGGTGCTGGAAATGGACCTGCTACATCACTGTGAACAAGTTGAAGAACTTCAAAAGCTCTCCAAGCTTTCCCTTTATCAAACTTCTCTTCGGGATGCTTGCCCATGGAACATCCTGAACATACACCCTCTAAAAAACTGATTCGAGGTAGACCTGTGACCATGTCTTTAGTGCTTAGCTACTGAAGATAGCAGTAGTTGAGGTGATCAAACCGCTCATGCCATAGCTTACTTTCTGAATCTGAATGAGTAAGCAAGGCCCTAGAAGGTGAACTTGGCACAAAGTGAGAGAATGAATAAAACCTTGAGTTGTCATTAACTTGCCCCACTGCTACCAAGGCATCATCATCAAGTTCCTTTACCACAACTGAATCTGGTGTAAACTCAACCTTTTTCCCATTCCCATAGTGAGTGATTTGGTAGATGGAGAGAAGGTTGGTAGACAAGTTAGGAACATAGAGAACATTCTCAAATGTTCCATCATCCATGTCAACTGAACCTTTCCCTTCAACCTCTACTTGTGTATCATCACCTATGTAAATGTGAGGTACCTTAGATGGCTCCAATGAAGAAAACTGCTCTTTTGTAGAACCCATGTGATATGAGGCACCCAAGTCAAGTATCCATTGCTGTGAAGAACCTGTTGTAGCCACAAATGCTTGCCCTTTTCCCTTAGACTGTGAGGAAGAGGAAGGAGATGAATCCTTCTTTGTGTAGGCAAATGGCAAGTTGATGTTGTTTTTCTTAAGAAGATTGGTTAACTCATCAACTTGCTTTGCATGGCATCGATGCTCATCATGACCATACTTCTTGCAATATGCACAAGTTGGTTTATCCTTCTTAGGTGGTGTCCCCTTCTTGGAAGAGGATGAAAAATCGCCTTGTGATGGAGAGGATGATTGTCCTTTTTCCTGGTGTGGCTTAGACTTAGAGTGCTTCTTCTTCTTCTTGGAATCTTTGCCTTGACTTCCTTGATTCTCTTGATTAGCCACCAAAGTCCTAGACTTTGAAGACTTGAGAAACCCCATGTTCAACAACTTAGATTGTTCCAATATTAGCATTTTTGTGAAAGCATCAAATGAAGACATAACATAAGAACTCCCCACTATCAAACGATGAGTTTGGAAGCTAGACACAAATGCTCCATATTCTGGTGCAAGCTTGTCCAACAAGTTGAATATCAACTGAGCATCCTTTTTCTCAATTCCAAAATCCTTAAGCTTTGCTCTTAGCTCATTTGCTTTGGTGACATAATCTTGGATTGTATCAAAACTCTTGGGATCCAAGTTGGTGAGCTCATTATTAATCTGATAGCCTCTAATTTCATCAACTTGACCATACAATTTCTAAAACATATCCCAAGCCTCTTTGATTATTTTACACTTCTCAATGTGAAAAATGAGGTCATCTAATACATACTTGCGTAAAGTTCCAAGAGCCATGCAATTCTTTGTGAGCATTCTAATTGAGCATTTGGATCAGCCTTAGGATTAGGTGGTGTTGTTATTGTTCCATCTATGTAATGTGTGAGACCTTTTTCCATTAATTTACTCCATACTTTAATTTTCCATCATGCATAATTATGTGGAGTTAAAGGTGGAAATTTATTAGGACTCATTGCAACAAAAAATGGAAAGAGCACAAAGAGAGGCACAATCACACAAGACACCCCCCCAAATTCACTCAATCAAAGAACCCCCCCCAAAAGTGATGATTTGGCACTTTATAAGTAGTGCGTATACAATGGGCCACTTGCAAAAAATGGCAAAGTGGACTTCTGATTTACAATTTTACAACTGCCTCAATAAGGCCAAAAGAGACTCAAACTCATAATGCAAGAGATCTAACTAAGATCCAAGAAATTTACAAATACCTAATATGCCAAAGAAGACCAATATCTGAAAGTACAATTTTCACTCAAAATATCTGAAATTTGATCATAGATTATGAAAGTAGATGAAAAAATAAGCACTTTGAAAAAGAACAGCACCTGAAAAGGAGGTCGTATGAGCTCAAACGAGGCCTTTGAAGTTGCAGAATTGAGGATTAGACAGGTACAGCTAAGAGAATCTGAAAATTCCAAAAAAAAATATGCACCAAAATTAGAAAATAACCACACCACTACGAAGATCATGAAATTTTAGCCCATTTCAAAAAAAATTGCACCAAAAAAGGAGCAAAACTGAGCAAGATATGGCCTTTCTAAGTTGGACTGCAAAACTAAAAAGCCCAATGGAGGGGTCAAAAAATTTTCAAAAAATGCTGATGTAGTGCTGATGTCATAAAGTCACTATCTTAAATTTGACGATCGTATGACCGTCATGAGAACTTTGCCTCCTTTCTGACTAGGCGTCTATACTGTATGGGCTACTGACTGGATAGATGACTGTGCGGTCCAGATGCTGACGTGGCACTGTGCAGTGGCGTACGGATAGACTGCATGGTGCGGGTGATGTGGCATACGAAAGTCTACTCGTGAGCCGTGTGGCCTAGTCCTGGTAGTCGACTGGGCTCCGCGTGGCGGGGTTGGAGGTGCAGCGGCCGGCGGTGACGTGGCGCTGCCGAAGGTTTCTGCCGGCGGCGGAGTCTGTGTCCTGGCCGGTGGAAAGAAACCTGGGTCACGGCTGTCGGGAGGGGGCTGAGGTTGCCAGAGGTTTCTGAACAGTCGGCGGCAGCGTCATCGACGGCAGGAATACATGGCGAGCGGAGCGTCGGCGGCGGGAGTACGCGGCAAGCGGGGCGTCAGCACAGGTCTCAGCGGCATGGAGGAGATCGGTGGCGGCGGCGGTGGTACTATCTGTAGCGCCCGCTGTGCAGTACGGCAGCCACGTGAACCTACAACAATGCAGGTATGAAAGGGCTTAGGGGGGGGGTCTGCAGACCCCCCAAAAACTAGCAAAAAAAATTTTTTTTTTTTTAATGTTTTTTTTAAAAAATTTTGATCGCTATTTTTTAGAGTTTCAAAAAAAAATTTTGAAAAATAAATTTATTTTTTTTGAAAAAAATTTTCAAAATCCGTACAATAATAGCCAAAATGGGAAAAAAAAATTTCTCACCAAAATAGGTCGACTTTATAGTCGAAATTTATGGAAATGGCCTCCCGGATTCAACGGTGATGTCCAAATTGCTATATGACACCCCCAAAAAATGAAGATCCCCAAATCCGAAAATAGAAGCCTTCCACGATGTCTCCAAAAACCAATCAATGAAACCCCAATAGCTCTGATACCATGTAGGATTTTGCCAAGATCAAGGGCACAATGAAAAGCATAAAAGAGACAATAGAATGACAAGAACAAACTGTATTCTCATCAATATGCAAATGATCAACTGGATTAACCAATACAATGAATAGAGGTCTACTTATATAGGCAAGGCCATATGGATGTATGAGCACACAAATATGACATGTGGCTCAATGAGAAACAAGGGTAGGTAAGAAATACTAAGGGTAGGTAGGAGAAATAATATAATATTCCACAAGAGGTGGATGACCCACTGAATGTGGAGTGTAAAAGCAAAAGCAAAATAAGACCACAAAAGGTGGAATTTCTCCTACAAGCTCTATCCCTATGTGCACACTTCCCTAAGTGTCTCAAATCCAAACTACGAAGAGATGCATTATCCTAAGTTAACTTAAGTAAGTGTAATAATATCCAAAATGAATATTTATTTACACCAACATATTTAATACAATGTATTCTATTTAATTATTACTTCAATTTCATTTACATATATTTTTCTAATTTGACAAAAAAAGATTACATTTAAATATTTTTTACTAGATCATGTTGCATTTAAAATAATTAATATACACCATTAATTTAACACTCATATTATTATTTATTATTCAACTTAATATAAAATAATAGTATTAAATATTAATATCATAAGATAAAATTAACATTCATTAAAATATTCTACTTATTTACACGGAGAGGCCTAACCCTACAATGGCACCCAGAAGAGGAATGAAAGGTCAAAGCACTGGTAGCAGATAATTGAAGACATAGATAGGAAGCAGTTTGGCAAATTAATCTTCGAACTCCTATGTGTACACAGTTACGTTGTAATTTGAATTAACCAACACAACAAACAGTTACCATCTTGTTATCCATATTCCCTCATATCAGATTACGTTGTAATCTGATATGCCAGCTATATTCCCCTGGAATAACTGTTTCGTGAAATTTTAGGTAATGAAACAACTACACCAAATACGGCATAGAAATTATGCCCGGAAAAGTAGGATCTGTATGGCAATCCGGAAGGTTCTTCAATTTGCATTATATTGCTTGCCATAGTAGAAACCATTACAACAGTTATTCAATTTGCATTATATTGCTTGCTACCGTACAGAGCATTCCACTGTTCGCAACGTTTTTTATATTATAGCTTTCTATTACAAAGACCTTGCAAACACTTCTACAACATGCAGTTGAAGAAACATTGAGGTTAGTTCATTTATTTTTGTCCTTGCTCGAAACTCTTTGTTTTTATTTCAGTTTTCCTTGCTCTTACAATTGCCAAATTCTCTTCATTCTCTACATCTTCTGTATGTTATCATACAAAAAATTGTCCTTAACTCGCCCTCCATCCGCTCTGTCTTTGTGCACCTTTCTTTGACCATCCACATCCATTATGTCTGTAAACAAATTGAAACATAGATTAACATTTACTTCCAAGCATCACGTCTAAAAATTATATAAGAGTATTTAGAAATCCCAGACCAATAAAAGATTGGTGCGTATTAAATTTGATTGAATTGCAGTTTTGTTTTTCAAATATATTTTAATAAATATTCAATTACATTATTGACACATTATCTATCTAACATACTCGATGCCCATTTTTAAAAAAATATCCAGATATTTTGGATGGGATGTATAGCGCACTGAAATGAAAAATAAAATAAAAGAATTAAAGTTTCCTTGAAGGCACTGCTTCCTTCATCATTCGCCCAAATGGAAATCTGGAAATTACTGAGACAGTAACACTCAAAAGATTCATACACAAACATATAATCTGGGATGCTTATCTAGATAATATGGGTTGTTTATCCAGATATTGACATTATTGAAGATGCTAAGATATATACCAGAATAACAAATTTCTTTAGAAGTAGTGGCAATTCGTACATAAATAAAAATAAAATTTCTGGGGTGTTGTCCATACAAAGGAAAACCACATTTCTATTTCTGGCATATGGAAAGGAGAATCGCCCCCACAAATCTAAATGGTTGTGGTATAATACCCAATATCTATTTAGATGAACATAATATAATAAAACATAAAATAAAATAAAAGATGAACATACGAGATACAATACAATATTATATAAAATTTTAAAACAAATTGAATTAAATTTATTAAAAATAATGAATGTTATAAGATACAATAATTTCATATTTTAATACATTAATAATATAATGAATAATATATTAAACATTATCTACATAACTTATATTTAATATATTACATAATTCAAGTTATATTTATGATTATAGTAGATATTGGTTTAAGTTTTATAATAATGGTTATGGTAAAAATTGGTTAAGGGGTTAACATTACATTCAATTTGATTTAATCGTATTAATTAGGTTTAGGTTAGAGTTTAAGAAATGAAATATAATATTATATAAAATCAGAAAATAAATTGAATTAACTTTATTAAAAATAATAAATGTTATAAAATAAAATAATTTTATATTTTAATACATTAATAATATAATGAATAATATATTAAAAATTACATATATAACTTATATTGAATATATTAAATAGTTAAATTTATATGAATGATTATAGTAGATATTGGTTTAAGTTCTATAGTTATGGTTATGGTAAAAATTGGTGTTTAACATTGTCATAGTATTCAATTAGTTTTAGGTTAGAGTTTAAGAGATGAAATATAATATTATATAAAATAAGAAAATAAATTGAATTAAATTTTCAAAAATATTAAATGTTATAAAATAAAATAATTTAATATTTTAATACATTAATAACATAATGAACAATATATTAAACATTACATATATAACTTATATTTAATATATTAAATAATTAAATTTATATGTATGATTATAATAGATATTATTTTAAGTTTTACGATTGTGGTTATGGTAAAAATTGGTTAAGGTTTAATGTTATAGTTCAATTTGATTTAACATTGAATTTGATCAAGGGTTAGGGTTCAATTTGTCATAGTATTCAATTAGGTTTAGGTTAGACATTGAATTTGCTCAAGGGTTAGGGTTCAATTTGTCATAGTATTCAATTAGGTTGGGGTTCAATTTGTCATACTATTCAATTAGGTTTAGGTTAGAGTTAAATTTGGCAAAGTGTTCAATTAAATTTAAAGTTAAGTTTAAATTCCATTTATGCTTAGGGTTATTAAAATTATATAAAGTACATTGATGACATTTAATCTATAGAGTTTATTTAGGTCTATATAAATGTGTGTAATTTATAATTTTATATAGATTATATCAGATATATATATGCTAGTACGAGTTTGAATAAGATGAATATGTATGTATATGTAAATTATATATTATATCTTTAATTTAGATATATTTTGTATATATTAATTTATTATATAATTTTAATTTTTATTGTTTGATATAAAATAAATAAATAATATAATTATATCGAGGCATTTAATATTTTCAATTCAATTTTATTTATATGAGTCGCCAGAAAACTTTTGCGTACAGCACAAAGTCTACTTGCACAATTCAAGAGCTCTTTTACTCACGTAACAATATCTCAAATATCAAGGAAGCAAAGAAGTAATGAACATAAGAACATTAACTCATATAAACAACTTTTTTTGACACAACACAAAGTTTGAGATCAATAAAATTGCTTTCTTTATTTGCTTGATAGAATCTTCACAACAAAAGCTCAAAGTCTTAGCATAAAAATGATAAATATTTAGAAATGAAGGTCCTCCTTAAATAGGAAAAGAATGGAAAAAAATGTGGGCACAGTTGACTAATTAAACTGCATAGTCCCAATTGACTATAACTACAGCAGAAAGAAAATATGCAGCTGCGAGAAAACTTGCAGAAATAAATATTTACAAATGAAGGTCCTCCTTAAATAGGAAAAGAATGGAGAAAAATGTGGGCACAATTGACTAATTCAACAGCACAGTCCCACTTGAATACAACTACAACAGAAAGAAAATATGCAGCTCCAAGAAAACTTGCAGCATCTAACAATGTAACTACATGAAAAGAAAGTGTCAAAAAGGGGACACTTTACTCATCTTTCTCCTCCTCATTGGATTTCTGAAATTTTTCAAACCGAGCCAAAGTAACTTCCATCTCAACTTTTTATAACAACATATCGGCAATCTCATCAGCACATCTTCTTTTCTCTGTCGACTTGCTGGGAGAGGGCTCAGACGTTTCAACATTAATCATTAGTATCTCGAAGATCATCAGCATCAGAAGGACAAATTCCATCAATTGGGATGAGAATTCAGGGTCAAAAAGGACTTGGGAATAAAACTATCAAAAACTAGCAGGTCGGGGAAAAAAATCTGACCTGCCCATTAGGAATCAAAATTTGCATGTCGGACTTTAAAGTTCGATGTGCAGGGGAAAATGTCTTCCTTGCATATCAGACTTTAAAGTCCGATGTTCAAGTTGGGGGAAAGATATTAGCACATTGGACTTTAAAGTTCGATGTGCAAGTGAAACATGCAAAAAGAAATGCACATTGGACTTTAAAGTTCGATGTGCAGGGGGAAGAACAATAGTCGACATGTCGGGTTTTAAAACCGGACATATCAACCAGAGAACACTGGCCATGTCAGGAACAAAACCCACTTGCTAACAGATCGGGTTTTAAAACCCGACCTGTTTAGTAGGTAAGAGCATCTCCTGCATATCAGACTTTAAAGTTTGATATGTAGGAGAGGGGAAAAATGACAAAATCATCACCCTGCATGTCGGGCTTTAAAACCCGACATGCAGGTGAAGAATAAAAGAGGAATAAATTAGGGCATCAGATTTTTAAAATCTGATGTGCCCTAATTTCGACGAAGAACATAGAGCAAAAGAAAATGACGAACTGAAACAAAAAGGAACAAGCCAAAACAGAAGAAAAACTGAAAAACAATAAACCCCTATCTCAACAATGCAAGTCGGACTTTAAAGTCCAACATGCATCTCCCTTTAAGCAAAACTACACATTGGACTTTAAAGTCCGATGTGCAAGGGGAAATTCCCTGCAGGTCAGACTTTAAAGTTTGATCGATAGAGAAGATTGCCAAAGCATTTCACATCAGACTTTAAAGTCCGATATGCAATTCTATATAAGAAACACCCTGTAGGTCGGACTTTAAAGTCCGACCTGTAGGCTAAACTACAAAATCTAAAAAACTTAAAAATGAGAAAAACAAAAGACAAAAAGAAAAAGAGGCTAACCGACGGAGTCAATCAACCTTTCCTAGAGGACGTGAGGTATGAAACAGGCCAGTTTCATAGGGTTGTCTCATAATTTTAGCTGCACTAAAATCGAGGACAACAGCTGGCTCTAACTTGGGAACAACCTACACCACTTGAAGCTTGTAGAATCTATAACTCCAAGTGCCTATATCCATTAGGCTATAGAGTCAAGTGACAAAAACATTCAAAAAAAAAACACTTACTGAAAAGCAAGACATAGACTTGTGCAACTACACTTATTTGAAAAGGAAACTAACCTAACTTAAACTAATTGACAATTGAAACCTTCCTAAATTAAACCATTCAGGGGATTTCCAAAGTAGTTGCCTTTCTTCAGTAGCTTGCAATGCCTTGCATGATCATAGGCAACTTTTTATAAATGGAGCACGAACAAGGGTACCGGAACTTGATGCAACACTCCTTGGACAAGATGAACAAATTCATCTTCCTCTTGGGATGAATCATATGTGCTGCTACTCCAAAGTGGAGTTTTGAAACCAGACTGCTCTTTCTTAGCTGAATATACTTTTTTGGCTTCTTTCTCAAGTATATCCTCTAGCTCATGTACAAGTGGGACCTTTGGCTTTCCATTAGCCTCCAACCAAGCAAGATGTCTGATTGGACATCCTCTTCATCATACAAAGACCGAATCCTTCTTACTAGCTGCAAGTTGAACAACTAGTTTTTCAACCATAACAACCTCATTCTGAACAAAATGATCTTCTTCATGCGATTTAGATGAAAACATGATTGCATTGTATTCCTTAGTAGGGTGTTAACAAACTTTTGATTAGAGAGAATCATCAACAAGACTTGAACAAAACTCTTCTCTAGTGCTCATGAAAAGATCTTCATCAAGTTTTGGGGTAGGTCTCTTATGCAAGATACGTCCAAGTTCATGACC
Organism: Cryptomeria japonica; assembly: GCF_030272615.1. Lineage (NCBI taxonomy): Eukaryota > Viridiplantae > Streptophyta > Pinopsida > Cupressales > Cupressaceae > Cryptomeria > Cryptomeria japonica. The sequence continues at coordinate 767,186,466 of NC_081408.1, forward strand.
TTGGAGAATGAAAGAATTCATTTCAACTTGACTGGGACCTTCATGCATGTTCACCTTTTCACATCTCATGATGTGATTGTCCTCCTCCATGGTACCTGGCATCATCTTTTCTTTTTGTTCAATAGCTTTTTGGAACTGCATAAACCAAATTTGAGAGGCGCCAGCTATGTCTAATTCCTCCTCTTGGAATAGACCAACAAGATCACTTTGTTTAGATTCAGAGTCCTCCATTACTGCATTTGTTGATGGTGCCTCAAGTTCAAGCTGTTCTGGTGGTGAAGGAATCTTGCCTTTATTTCTAGCCACATAAGTAGGAGTAGTATTTGGATATGGGCTCCTAGGAGTGTCTTCATAAGGGGAAGAAAATACACCTTGAGCTATATGCTTTTTTAGGGCAAGCAACTCATTATCCAACCTCTGCACCATGGTATTTTCTCTCTTGGTAGACCATGATCCCAAAGAAGAGTTTTCTTTGGACCCATTTGGCTCTATCTTTATCTTACCTGCAAGGATAAGATCATTTTCAACCTCAATAGCTAAGGTTTGTGCAGCTGCAAGGTCTCTTAGAACTTCTCTTCTCAACAAGAAACTCACCTCAAGTGACTGAACATTGATGAAGAAGCGCTTCAAATTTGCAGCAGTAGGCTGAGAAGCAACCGGGATGCAGTTATGCAGCTTGTTGAATTTAGCAACAAATTCCCGCATGGGCTTCTACTGTTCCTTCTTCATTTGAGTCAATTTCTCCAAGAGCGCATGCTCATCTTCTACAGGTTTGAACCTTACCTCAAAACTTGTTTTGAGAGTATCCCAATTGGTGATAGAGTTATCAGGAAAATGGTAAAACCAATTAGCAGCTACACCTTTTAAGGTTTCAATAACTAACCTTACAAATATATCTTCATCCTCAACTCTCAAAACACCACATGCAATATAAAATATAGCGATGTGTTCATCAGGATGTTGAGCACCATCACCCAAAAAATTGGGAAAGTTCTTCCGTGAACCATCAGGGAGAACATGTAAGGGTAGAGTCAAGTTCAACGGACCAAAAGCATTTCCCAAGGACCTTGAGCTGCCATTTTATATATATCCTTGGTGAAAGTTTGATAAATTATAAGGAAACAAATTAAAATGAATAGGATACTAGTATACTTCAACCAAAAGTATGAGGTTTTTGGATGCGTATCATATCCCCAACAGAGTCACCAAAAAACTATTGGGTGAATATTTTGTCACCAATATACCAATGACAAAATATATGACTCACACACAGCTATGTTGAGAAATTAATTTCTCCTCTCATCAAGGGGAGGTTCCCTTTGTAATTTCTTCTCTAATTAATAAGAAATTAAAATCTTTGGGTTGGTATTGGGCATATAACTCTCTTTTTTCAAAGTCTATGTATTCTCCCTCCACCTTGTTACAATTCTCTATCCCTTTGTATATTTAAAGAAAAGAACAATGAATTTAACAAACTGTGCTAAAACTTACAATCAAGTAGCACAAAGTCTCCCTTACATGGAACACTAACTCAAATTGATTATTACAAATAATTAGAAACTTAACCTGCAGCTCAAAGTTTTCAAGCATAAATTCTTAATCCTTTAAACTACAAGTAACTACAGTAATACAAAGCCTACCACTAATCACTTAATTATCAGAAAATTTCTCAAATATGCAAGGAGTACAAAGTCTACTCGTATAATTCAAGAGCTCTTTTACTCAAGTAACAATATCTCAAATATCAAGGAAGCAAAGAACATATACAAGTAATGAACATAAGAACATTAACTCATATAAACAACTTTTTTTGATACAACACAAAGTTTGAGATCAAACGAAATTGATTTCTTTATTTGCTCGATAGAATCTTCACAACAAAAGCTCAAAGTCTTAGTGGAGGCAAAAATTCTATAGAGTTTTTCTTAGCATTGAAAAGATAAATATTTACAAATGAAGGTCCTCCTTAAATAGGAAAAGAATGGAGAAAAATGTGGGCACAGTTGACTAATTCAACTGCATAGTCCCACTTGACTACAACTACAGCAGAAAGAAAATATGCAGTTGCGAGAAAACTTGTAGAGGTACATATTTACAAATGAAGGTCCTCCTTAAATAGGAAAAGAATGTAGAAAAATGTGGGCACAATTGACTAATTCAACTACACAATCCCACTTGACTACAACTACAGCAAAAAGAAAATATGCAGCTGTGAGAAAACTTGCAGCATCTAACAATGCAACTACATGAAAAGAAAGTGTCAAAAAGGGGACACTTTACTCATCTTTCTCCTCCTCATTGGATTTCTGAAATTCTTCAAACCGAGCCAAAGTAACTTCCATCTCAGCTTTGTCTGGCACCATATAGACAATCTCATTAGCACATCTTCTTTTCTCTATCGATTTGTTGGGAGAGGGCTCAGATGTTTCAACATTAATCATTAGTCTCTCGAAGATCATCAGCATCAGAAGGACAAATTACATCAATTGGGACAATAATTTGGGGTAAAAAGGGACTTGGGAATAAAATTGTCGAAAACTGGCAGGTTTGGGGAAAAAGTCCAACCTACCCATTAGGAATCAAAATTTGCACGTCGGACTTTGTAGTCCGATGTGCAGGGGCAAAACGTCTTCCTTGCATATCGGACTTTAAAGTCCGATGTGCAAGTTGGGGGAAAGATATTAGCACATTGGACTTTAAAGTCCGATGTGCAAGTGAAATAAGCAAAAAGAAATGCACATCCGACTTTAAAGTCTGATGTGCAGGGGAAGAACAATAGTCGACATGTCGGGTTTTAAAACCTGACATGTCAACCAGAGAAAACCAGCCTACATATCAGACCTTATAGTCCGATATGTAGGAAACAAAACCCACCTGCTAACACGTCGGGTTTTAAAACCCGACCTATTTAGTAGGTAAGAGCATCTCCTGCATATTGCACTTTAAAGTCCAATATGTAGGAGAAGGGAAAAATGACAAAATCATCACCCTGCATGTCGAGCTTTAAAACCCGACATGCAGGTTAAGAATGAAAGAGGATGAAATTAGGGCATCAGATTTTTAAAATCCAATTTGCCCTAATTTCGACGACGAACCTAACGAAAAATAAAATGACAAATTGAAGCAAAAAGGAACAAGCCAAAAAAGAAGAAAAACCGAAAAACAGTAAACCCCTACCTCAACAATGCAAGTCAGAATTTAAAGTCCGACATGCATCTCCCTTTAAGCAAAACTACAGATTGGACTTTAAAGTCCGATGTGCAAGGGGCAGGTCGGACTTTAAAGTCTGATCTGTAGAGAAGATTGTCAAAACATTGCACATCGGACTTTAAAGTCTAATGTGCAATTCTATTTAAGAAACACCCTGCAGGTCAGTTTTAAAAGTCCGACCTGCAGGCTAAACTACAAAATCTAAAAAACTTAAAAATGAGAAAAGCAAAAGCGGACGACGTGAGGTACGAAATAGACCAGTTTCGTAGGGTTGCCTCACAATTTTAGCCGCATTGAAATCGAGGACAACATATATATATTTGAAACACATTTAATATCAAAAATATTACTGACATCAAAATTGTTAGTATTAACATTAATGTAGTTGTAAATTTGACTATGATATTATCCAAATAGTGAGAATTATAATTATCAACTATTAAATCCGTTCTTTAATATTCATGCAGGGACTGAATTACTTCCAAATGCATTATTTTCCATTTTCAAAAATTTAGACAGATTGGGTACCATTGTAGTGTTATGCTTCTCTACCTAATTAATATTTATATTTAAAAATACTATTTAAGATGTCTACTTAAAAATTAGCAATATTTATGAAACTTCTAGTTTTAGAAATTGCTGCCAAAAAAAAATGGAACAATTGACTCTAATTTCTAAACCAAAAACCAAAATTGAGAGCTTGTTTATATAAAGGTAGATCTCCTGTAATAAAGAAGTCTCCATTGGCTGTGCTTTAAATGGACTTTTCAGTTAAAAAAAGAAAAACGGCTTCGCTTAGATAAGTATTAGGCGAAACAAAAACCGAAAAAGATATCAAACAAAACAGAAAAATTCTCATTTGTTCAGTAACCTTACCTGTCGTGGATAATCCTACAGCTCATTTCAGGACTCTGAGAAATATTCGAAATCAAAACTCATAATATCATGGTTGCCAGTTAAGGTTTGATTTGATCTTCTACTTCCCAGCAATTTGATTTGATCCCGTGAAGTAGCATTTGCCTATTTTCTAGCGAAAATTTTCGGCAACAACAGAGGGAAGTTGGGAACAATATAGAATCGACAAATAGAAAGCGGACAAAGTGTATTGTAAAATAAAATAAAAATAAGAAGCCCTAACCCTGAGCTTCTGATTTAGGGACAGGTTTCTATTGAAATATCAATGTTTCAAAATCAAAATACTCCAAATTGCAGCAACGAGGCATACATTTTACTCTGTATTCCTTGTTTTTAACATTGTTTTTGGCGTAATGCGCTGTTATTTTGGGTGTATTTATTTCAGCGACATGGTTGATAATTTTTTGCTGGACGCCATTGTCTCTCAGAATGGGTGGAATCGGAAAGAACTCACTGGTATGGACTTTGTTACAGAGATTTTCATTTTTATTCTGGGTAGTTGCATTATTAGAAGAATATGTATTTTACAAATATGTCTAAAATTGTTGTCTGTAACTATGTTGGATTAACAAATTATTTAAAAATTTATTTCAATCAGTGAGAATCTTGAATATGTTTTTTTTTTCCAAAAATTAATTTTCTTAGAATTTTTATGTAAAAGTTTCAAATTTGTAATTTGTGAAAATTTTAACTAAACATTTAGACAGTATAAACTTCAAATAAGATGAAATATTTTACGCAAATTAGCACTAAAAATCATGACAATTTTTTAATCCAAAACTAGGGCAATAAAAATATTTAACAATTGGAATGATAAAATTTACCATGAGCCATATACTACACAACTTTATCTGCTACTGTTCAGTTTAGGTAGAAACTGTAAACATAAGGTAATAGTAAATATTTATTTTACATTTGTATTGCATATATAGGAATTTATTCTTTAAAAATTTTAATATGGAAGATATATATAGATGGATATTAGAGTTGGAGAATTTTTTTTTTCCTGGGGAAGAAAAAATGCTTTCGTTGAAGAATGTGGCAAAGAACCATTCTTATTACGCCGAGAGGTCTAAAACTACAATAGCGGCCCCTATAGACCTCAACCATTTCGTGTACATTAAAACACCAGATTAAATCTCGGGACAATTTGAAATCATCACCGTTCACCATCTATTGTAAAAAGTTTGCATTACCATTTATTATAATAAATTTGCATTATATTATAAGTTTACATTATGAACTCAATGAAATACAATCACTACATTGTAGGCATTTGGAAATGTGTGCAAAAAATGAATTATGTGTCTTTCTTTCGTTTTTCTTTTTTATTTATGATCTTTATTTTACTCTGTTGATGGATTAGGGGCGTGATCTGCAATGTTGGTGAAAAACATTCACACAATCAAATTTAGAAACAATACATCATGTCTCAGTCTCATATATTATAGATATTTAATTTACTAGCATTAATTTTCATTAGTGACACAATATTTTTGGGCAATTGTCCGAAAATATTTATTAACTACAACAAATCAAGAGATAGAAATACTGCTTGCCTCTCACTGGCAGAGCTTCGACGACCTCCTAATTTCTCCTGCTAAGATTCCACCCCACTAATATCTCAACGCTATCACTGCGCCCTTGCTAACACTGCAAGTTTCTCCACAAACTTCATATGCTCCAAATGACCCTTGACCCCTTTTTATACTACTCTCATTGGAAAACCAACGGCCGAGATTAATTCTCAATCAACGGTTGAGATTAATAACAACTAAACAACCCTAACAAAATTGGTTCCTAGAAGTTTCTAAAAGAGATCAAATAATTAACAAATAATTGTCCCTATCTAACAAAATTTGTTTAGCAAACAATTATTTACTAATTATTACATATGGAGAACCAGTTGTCCTAGCTAACCAAACTAGCACTCCCTCTTAGCGAGGAATCTATTCTACATGACACCCAACTCCTCTCTGAAGAAGATGAATTTCACCTTCCCTAATGCCTTTGTTAGAATGTCTGCTACCTGCTAATCTGTAGGTATAAACTGTAGCTGAACAATCCCCCACTGTACACAATCTTTGATGAAGTGATACCTGATGTCTATATGTTTCAACCTATCATGAAACATCGAATTCTCAGTCAACTTGATACAACTCTGATTGTCGCAATGTATCACTATAGTCTTCACCTTCTGACCAAACAAGGCTACTAGCCACTTCCGAAGCCATATAGCTTCACATGTTGCCATGCTAGTTGCTATGTATTCTGAATCTGCAGAACTCGGAGCCACAGACTTCTGCTTCCTACTAAACCAAGAGACAACGCCTGATCCTATACTAAAACAACACCCTAAAGTGCTTCTCTTGTCTATTGTTTTACTTGCCCAATCTGGGTCAGTATGGCCCATCAACCTGATTCCTTCACTTTGAGCATACCTAATCCCATACTCGATTGTACCTCACAAATAACGCAACACATGCTTTTTCATTGTCCAATGTACTCCCTTTGGCTCAACCATGAATTGACTAAGAGAGTTTAGTGTAAATGCTATATTTGGCCTAGTGTTGACCAAATACATGAGAGAACCAATCAACTGCCAATATAAGGTAGGATCTACGTCCTTCTCCCTGGATGTGTCTACCTTCCTCCAATTCATGATCATAGGTGTAAACATGGCTTTGCAATCCTCCATCGTAAACCTTTTCAAGATTTCTATGCAATATTTCCCTTGTCCAAGGAAAATTTTTCCATCTGTCTACCACACTTCCATGCCTAGAAAGTAGTGCATAAGTCCCAAATCCTTCATCTTGAACTCTGCTGCAAGGTCCCTCTTGCATACTTCTATGAGCCCCAGTGAACCTGTTAGAAACAAGTCATCCACGTATAGGACAAGAATGAGAATCTCACCCCCAACCACCGAGTAGTAGAGGTTAGCATCTATCTCACTCTTCACAAAACCCATTTCCTGCAAGTAACTATCAATGCGCTCATACCATGCTCTAGGAGCCTGCTTGAGTCTGTACAAATCTCTCTTCAATCGACACACGTGGGTCTTTTTGTTGTGTGCTACAAAGCCTCCCGATTGTTCTATGTATACCTCCTCTTCCAACTCGCCATTTAGGAATGTTGTCTTGACATCCATTTGATGGATCTGCCATCCCATATGTGTTGAAACTGAGATTATAGCTTGTATAGAAGTATACCTGGCCACTGGAGAAAATGTCTCCTCATAGTCTATTCCCTCCTTCTGAGAGAACCCCTTTTCCACGAACCTTGCCTTGTATTTCTCGATGCTACCTTCCGCACTGTGCTTGATCTTGTAGATCCAGCGCGATCCAACCACAACCCTATTTGTTGGTCTAAGAACTACCTCCTACACATTAGTCTGCATTATTGAGGTATATTCCTCAACCATTGCATCTTTCCACACCTGATTTTGTGTAGCCTCCTGATAGCTAGATGGTTTGCTATCTACCAACTACCTAACTAATACAACATAGTCATCATACCTGGTTGGTTGTCTCCATTGTCTACTACTCCTAGGAGTACCCACTAACTCTTGAGCATTCTTTTATGTTTGATGAACCTTATGGTTCCTACTCCCAACTCTAGACGATAAAATGTCAACCTCCATGTCTTCTTGATGCATCTCTTCCTCCACCTATTTCTCCATACTCTATGAACTCTCACCACCTGAGCCTATACTAGTACTAGTGACTGTAATCGAGCTTTGTTGCCCTTGACTCGGTTGAGCTATCCTTGGAGCTTCTATTGACTGCTCACTCTGATGCTCTGCTGGCAAATCTCTAAACCTCCTAAATACCTTGTCCTCCAGGAACTTGACATCCTGCCTGACTATAATCCTCTTGGTCCTTGGAATAAATATCCGATATGCCTTTGAGGTTTCACTATACCCCACAAAGTACCCCCTCTCTACAGTCTGATCTAACTTGGTATGTGTATCGCTTTGAATATGACAATATGCCAAACTCCCAAATATCCTGAAGTGACTGAGATTTGGCTTCTTTCCTGTAAAAGCTTCCTCTGGTGTCATCTTCCCTAGTGTCTTATGTGGAACCTTGTATACTATCATACTACATGCTTCTACCCATAAGTAGCGGGGCAAGTCTTGATCATGTAGCATAGCCCTTGCTACCTCCAATATGGACTAATTCTTCCCCTCAGCAACCCCATTCTGTTGTCAGTTATAAGGAATAGTCCACTCCCTCTTGATTCCTTCCCTAGTACAGAACTTTTGGAATTCATTCCCTTTGTACTCACCTCCATTGTCTGACCAAAGAAACTTTATCTTCCTTCCTATCGAGTTCTCCACAAGAGCCTTGAACTCTTGGAAGTGAGTGAAACCTCATCCTTGGTCTTCAAGAAGTATATCCAGGTCTTCCTGGAGAAATCATCAATAAAAGTAACATAGTACTCATATCCTCTAAGAGACTTCGTTGACATTGGCCCACATATATCTGAATGTACTAGATCAAGAACACCCTTAGATCGAGTATCACTCCTTGGAAAAGATGCTTTTGCAAACTTTCCCAACACACATCCCTTACATCATCGTGCTCCATGCTCACCTCTGGAACACCTGTCACAATCTCATGAAGCAATTTAGGTGCTCCATGATGTATATGACCCATCCTCCTATGCCATAGTTCTCCAAGATCTCTAGGATTACTGCTGCTCATGAGTGCCTTAGGAGTATCAAACTGCAACCTATAAAGTCAACCACTCCTAGCTTGAATAGCTATCGATGATTTCCAATCCTTATGCTTGTTCAACACATGAGCCCCTCTAAAGAGTACATTGTAGCATTTATCCTAAAGGACAAATACGGAAATCAGATTCATAACTAAGCCTGGCACATGCAACACACCATGAAGGGAAATCAACTTTCCATTCTCCCTCTGAAACCGAATAGTCCCTTTCCCAACTGGGTTGAGTTTGGACAAGTTCTCCATAGAGATCTGGATTCTGGTGTTCTCCTCCTTGTAATTGGAGATATACTCTCTAACTCTTTTCATATGAAATGATGCCCCACTATCTATATACTAGACACTCTATGAGGTTGAGGTAAACATACAAGCTATGAGTGCAAACTCATCCTCCATTCTACTAGAGAGCTCATCTGCACTTGCTGAAGCTGCCATCTGCTTGTTCCCTTTCTGCTCATTCTTTTTCTTTTGTGGGCAATCGCTGACATAGTGGCCAAATTCGTGACATCTATAGCACTTGATCTTAGACAAGTCCTTCTTCTTCTCACTTTGTGGATTTAATCGTTTGCTAGACCCCTTCTTTGTTTTCCATTTTCCTGCTAGGGCAACGTTTTCTTGGTCCATCTCACCTTTTTGACTCTTACTGCTGGATCCACTAACAAGGCTTAGTCTAAGCTCCTCCTGAGTGAAATCACTCCAAAGTTGATCCCAACTTGGTAAGGTGTCTCGTCCATTAATAACTTGAACAAAGACATCCCACTACTTAGAAAAACCATTTAGGGCTATCCGTACTAGCTCATCATCACCTGGTTTATCTCCAATAGCTACTAACTCATCCTTGACAAGTCTAAGCCTGGTGAGGTAAATTGTCAGGTCTTCTCCCTTGTTCATCCGAGTATTCCTCAACTTTTCTCTGAGAATCAGCTTCCGGTTAGTCGTTCCATTCTAGTATAAATTCAGCATGGTGTCCCACATTGCCTTCACTCTATCCAAATCTGTGATATGCGGAACTATATGATCCTTAACACCACCAAGGATTATCCTCTTCTCTTTGGCATCTTCCTTCTTATATGTTGCAAGAAGTATTGGATCTATAGGTACAGTCACAATAGTGGTAACATATTCCTTGATAGCATTCTCTTCTAGCAATAAAGAAATTTTAGCTTTCGAGACACCAAAATTTGAGGCTCCATCTAATCTATCCTGGTCTCTTAAACCTGCTAAGGCCATCTCAAGGGATAAAAGAAATAATAATTTTAAAGAGGTCAAACTAGGTTTTATAAACCCTTGATTTTCTTTCCTTTGCCTAGGATAAACGTTTTCTACTTAGCTCTGATACCATGTGAAAATTCTGTTGTAGTTACTAATTATTAATCTCCTATCTCATAAAGATTATTTAATTGAGAAATACTAAAAAAATAACACAGCTGCAACTTCACAAATAAAAACACGAGGAAATAAATATGCAACATAGTGACACAATATTTTCGGACAATTGTCTCTTGAAAAACCCCAAAGGGAAAACTAGTACTACAGATGAGGAATATTTATTAACTATAGCAAATCAAGAGATACAAACATTGCCTACCTCTTACTGGCAGAGCTTTGACGACCTCCCAATTTCTCTTGCTAAGATTCCACTCCACTACTATCCCAATGCTATCACTACGCCCTTGCTAACACTGCAAGACCACTTACTAACACTACAAGTTTCTCCACAAACTTCATATGCTCCAAATGACCCTTGACCCATTTTTATACTATTCTCATTAGAAAACCAACGACCAAGATTAATTCTGAATCAACGGCTGAGATTAATAACAACTAAACAATCCTAACAAAATTGGTTTCTAGAAGTTTCTAAAAGAGATCAAATAATTAACAAATAATTGTCCCTATCTAACAAAATTTGTTTATCAAACAATTATTTACTAATTATTACATGTGGAGAACCAGTTGTCCTAGCTAACCAAACTAACAGAAGCTTCTCAAATATGTATTATATGGCTTGCTATAGTAGCTAAGACCATTACATAGAATAAATTCATTACAGTGCTTGATAGTAGGTGCCAAAAACTTCTCTGCTTCAACTTTTTCGCTCCTAAGTGTTAGTTTGTTAGTTTGGTAGCTTGGATAGCTGTTTGTCCATTTGCTAAATAATTAGTAAATAATTGTTTGCTAACAAATGTAGTTAGAGTTCAAACAATTTTTATTAATTATTTGACTCTTTTTAGGAACTTCTAGCAACCAATTTGGTTAGGGTTGTTTAGTTGTTTATAATCTCAGCCGTTGATTGAGAATTAATCTTGGCCATTGGTTTTTTAATGAGAGTAGTATATAAGGGGGTTAGGGGGCATTTGGAAAACAATGAATTGTGTGAAGAACTTGCAGTGTTAGCAAGTAGTCTTACAGTGTTAGCAAGGGCGCAGTGATAGCATTGGGATAGTAGCGGGGTGGAATATCAATAGGAGGATTAGGAGATCATCGAAGCTTTGCCAATAAGAGGCAAGCAGTATTTGTATCTCTTAATTTACTGAAGTTTTTATATAGTTCTCATCCGCAGTACTGGTTTTCCCTTCGAGGTTTTCCTAGGGACAATTGTCTGAAAATATTGTGTTCATTGTGTTGCACATTTATATGAGTTTGCGAAATTGCAGTTGTTTTATTTTCCAATATTTGTTGCCCAAATAATCTATCAAAGATAGGAGGATAATAATCAGTAATTGTAATAGATTTTTCACATGATATCAGAGCCAAGTTAAGGGTTGAAGAGATTTACCCTTGGCGAAGGAAACTGAGGGTTTATAAAACCTAAATTTAACCTCTTTAGAATTTTTATTTGCTTTAACCTTTGAGATGGCCTCAGTTGGTTTAAGAGATAAGGATAGATTGGATGGAGCCTCTAATTTTGGTGTCCAGAAAGCCAGAATTTATTTATTGCTAGAAGAGAATGGTATCAAATAATATGTTACCACTGTTGTGACTATCCCTATAGATACAACATAGCTTGCAGCATACAAGAAGGATGATTCCAAGGCGAGGAGGCTAATCCTTGATGGTGTCAAAGACCATATAGTTCCACATATTGCAGAGTTAGATACTACAAAGAAGATGTGGGATGCCATTCTGAATCTGTACCAGAATGCTACCACTAATCGAAAGTTGATTCTTAGAGAAAAGTTGAGGAATACCTAAATGAATAAGGGAGAAGACATGATGAGTTACCTCACCAGACTCAAACTTGTCAAGGATGAGTTAGCGGCTGTTGGAGATAAACCAAGTGATGATGAACTGGCAAGGATAGCCCTAAATGGGTTTTCTAAGCAATGGGATGTCTTTGTTCAAGTTGTTAATGGATGAGACACCTTACCAAGTTGGGATCGACTTTGGAGTGACTTCACTCAGGAGGAGTTTAGACTAAGCCTTCTCAATGGAGCCAATGATAAGAGTCAAAAAAGTGAGGTAGAACAGGAGAACGTTGCCCTAGCGGGTAAAGTAAAAGCAAAGAAGGGGCTCAGCAAAGGATCAAATCCACAAGGTGAGAAGAAGAAGAAAGACTTGTTGAAGATCAAGTGCTATGGCTGTCACGAGTTTGGCCACTATGTCAACGATTGCCCAGAATGGAAGAAGAATGACAAGAAAGGCAAGAAGCAAGTTGCAGCTTCAACAAGTGGAGATGAGCTCTCGAATAGAATGGAAGATGAGTTTGCACTAATCGCGTGTATGGTTAGCTCAACCTCACAGAGTGTTTGGTACATAGATAGTAGGGCATCATTTCATATGACAGGAGTTAGAGGATACTTCTCCAATTATAAGGAGGAGAGCACCAGAATCCAGATCTCTATGGGAAACATGTCCAAACTCAACTCAGTTGGGAAAGGGACTATTTAGTTTCAGAGGGAGAATGGTAAGATGATTCCTCTTCATTATGTGTTGCATGTTCCAAGCTTAGGGATGAATTTGATTTCTATATCTGTCCTTCAGGACAAAGGGTACATTGTACTCTTTAGAGGGGCACATGTATTGATTAAGCATAAGGATTGGAAATCACCCATAGCTATTGGAGTTAGGAGCGGTCGGCTTTATAGGCTACAGTTTGATATTTCTAAGGCACTCATGAGTAGTAACAATCTTAGAGATCGAGGAGAGCTATGGCATAGGAGAATGGGTCATCTACATCATGGATAACTTAATTTGCTTCATGAGACAGTGACAGGTGTTCCATAGGCGAGCACAAAGCATGATGATGTATGTAAGGGATGTGTGTTGGGGAAGTTTGTGAAAGCAACTTTTCCAAGGAGTGACACTAGATCCAAGGCAGTTCTTGATCTAGTACATTCAGATGTATGTGGACCAATATCGACGAAATCTCTTAGAGGGTATGAGTACTTTGTTACTTTTGTTGATGATTTCTCCAGGAAGACTTGGATATACTTCTTGAAGACCAAGGTTGAAGTTTTCAGTTGCTTCCAAGAGTTCAAAGCTCTTGTGGAGAATTCAATAGGAAAGAAGATAAAGGTTCTTCGGTCAGACAATGGAGGCGAGTATAAAGGCAATGAGTTCTAGGAGTTCTATACCAGAGAAGGAATCAAGAGAGAGTGGACTATTCCTTACAATCTGCAATAGAATGGAGTAGCTGAGAGGAAGAATCGGTCTATATCAGAGGCAACAAGGGCTATGTTGCATGACCAGGATATGCCTCGTTATCTGTGGGCAAAGGCTTGTAGTACAATAGTATACATACAGAATAGGGTTCCACATAAGGTGCTAGGGAAGATGACACCAGAGGAAGCATTCAATGGGCAGAAGCCAGATGTTGGTCACTTCAGGATCTTTGGGAGTTTGGCATATTGTCATTTTCTAAAGGATACACGTACCAAGTTAGATCGGACTGTAGAAAGAGGGTACTTTGTGGGGTACAGTGAAACCTCAAAGGCATGTCGGATATTCATTCCAGGGACTAGGCAGATTATTGTTCGATGTGATGTCAAGTTAATGGAGGACAAGGCATTTAGAAGGTCTAGAGATTTGCCAACAGATGATCAGAGTAAGCAGCCAACACAAGCTCCAAGAGTCACTCAACCGAATCAAGGTCAACAAAGCTCTAGTATAGTTACTAGTACAAGCATAGGCTCAGGAGGTGAGAGTTCTCAGAGTATGGAGCAACAGGTGCAAAAAGAGATGCATCAAGAAGACATGGAGGTTGATATTTCATCTTCTACAGTTGGCAGCAACAACCATGAGTTCAGCAGACACAAAGAAACACTCAGGAGTTAGTGGGTACTCCTAGGAGGAGTAGTAAACAACAAAAACAACCAGCCAAGTTTGATGACTATGTTGCATTAGTTAGTCAGTTGGTAGATAGTGAACCTTCTAGCTATCAAGAGGCTGCACAACATCAACTGTGGCAAGATGCTATGGTTGAGGAGTATACTTCAATTATGCAGAATGATGTTTGGGAGGTAGTTCCTAGACCAATAGATAGAGTTGTGGTTGGATCACGTTGGATCTATAAGATCAAGCACGGTGCAGATGGTAGCATCAAGAAATACAAGGCAAGGTTTGTGGCAAAAGGGTTCTCTCAGAAGGAGGGAATAGACTATGAGGAGACATTTGCTCCAGTTGCCAGGTATACTTCTATACGAGTTGTAATCTCAATTTCAGCACAAATGAGATGGCAAATCCATCAAATGGATGTCAAGACAACATTCCTCAATGTTGAGTTGAAAGAGGAGGTATAGATAGAAAAATCAGAAGGCTTTGTAGCACACATCAAAGAGACCCATGTGTGTAGATTAAAAGAGAGATTTGTACAAACTCAAGCAAGCTCCCAGAGCGTGGTATGAACACATTGATAGTTACTTGCAAGAAATGGGTTTTGTGAAGAGTGAGGCGGATGCTAATCTCTACTACTTGGTGGTTGGGGGTGAGATTCTCATTCTTGTTCTATATGTGGATGACTTGTTTCTAACAGGTTCACTAGGGCTCATAGAAGAGTGCAAGAGTGACCTTGTAGCAGAGTTCGAGATGAAGGATTCCGAACTTATGCACTACTTTCTAGGCATGGAGGTATGGCAGACAAATGGAGAGATTTTCCTTGGACAAGGGAAATATTGCATTGAAATCTTGAAAAGGTTTAGGATGGAAGATTGCAAAGCCATGTCTACACCTATGATCACGAATTGGAGGAAGGTAGATACATCTAAGGAGAAGGATGTAGATCTCACATTATTCAGGCAGTTGATTGGTTCTCTCATGTATTTGGTCAACACTAGGCCAGATATAGCTTTTGCAGATAACTCTCTTAGTCAGTTCATAGTTGAGCCAAAGGGAGTGCATTGGACAATGGCAAAGCATGTGTTGCGTTATTTGCGAGGTACAATTGAGTATGGGATTCGATATGGTCGAGGTGAAGGAATCAGGTTAATGGGCTATACTGATGCAGATTGGGTAGGCAGTACAATAGACAAGATGAGCACTTTAGGGTGTTGTTTCCATCTAGGATCAGGAGTTGTCTCTTGGTTCATTAGGAAGCAGAAGTCTGTGGCTCTGAGTTCTACAAAGTCAGAATATAGAGCAGCTAGCATGGCGACATGTGAAGCTATATGGCTTTGGAAGTTGCTAGTAGCCTTGTTTGGTTAGAAGGTGGAGACTACAGTGATACACTGCAACAATCAGAGTTGCATTAAGTTGACTGAGAATCTGGTGTTTCATGATAGGTCAAAACATATAGACATCAGGCATAACTTCATTAGAGATTGTGTACAGCATGGAGTTGTTTAGCTACAGTTTATACCTACAGATCAGCAGGTAACATTCTGACAAAGGCATTGGGGAAGGCAAAATTCATCTTCTTCAGAGAGAAGTTGGGCGTCATGCAGAACAACTTCCTCACTAAGAGGGAGTGTTAGTTTGTTAGTTTGGTAGCTTGGACAGTTGTTTGTCCATTTGCTAAATAATTAGTAAATAATTGTTTGCTAACAAATGTAGTTAGAGTTCAAACATTTTTTATTAATTATTTGACTCTTTTTAGAAACTTCTAGCAACCAATTTGGTTAGGGTTGTTTAGTTATTTTTTATCTCATCCGTTGATTGAGAATTAATCTCGGTCGTTGGTTTTCCAATGCAGGTAGTATATAAGGGGGTTAGGGGGCATTTGGAAAACAATGAATTGTGTGAAGAACTTGCAGTGTTAGCAAGTAGTCTTGCAGTGTTAGCAAGGGTGCAATGATAGCGTTGGGATAGTAGCGGGGTGGAATAAAGTATTTGTATCTCTTAATTTGCTAAAGTTTTAATATAGTTCTCATCCGTAGTATTGTTTTCCCTTCGGGGTTTTTTTAGGGACAATTGCCTGAAAATATTGTGTTCATTGTGTTGCGCATTTATATGAGTTTGTAAAATTGTAGTTGTGTTATTTTCCAATATTTGTTGCTCAAATAATTTATCAAAGATAGGAGGATAATAATCAGTAATTGTAATAGATTTTTCACACTAAGCAGAAGTTTTTTTACTCTCTACTGTTTCATAGGTTTTTAGTCTTACGATTTTCTCACAATATAGAAAATAGTTTCGTCGTCCTCATTTTTCTTTTCATTACACAAGACCTTGGAAGCAACATACACGAGCTTCATATCTACAACACAGTTCAGGTGAGTTCACTTCTCTTTCATTATGTTTCCACTCTTCATTTATATTTTTCCTTCATTCAAAACTCTTTGTTTTTTATTTCTGTTTTCCTTGCTCTTAGAATTGCCAAAACTCTTGATTTTCTGCGTCTTCTGTACCTACATTGTCAATTATTATGTTTACATTGTAATGCAACAAATTGTTCTTAACGTGTTTTCTCGACCTTTCAAATCAATTCCCCAAGCCATCTGCGGGCTCTTTAACGTTTGTGTGTAGACCATTTCAAGTAAGCCCCTATGCAGGAAATGATACTCCTTCATCTGGCATGCCCTCAATATGCGAGTGTATTGGAGATTTGCATAGGGTTAACCATTGAGTACTAAAAGATTAACTTCTTAATGACGGTAACAAGAATAAAAATGGTGAACATATAAAACCCAAATGTTTTCCAGCATGGTGTCTATGTAACTTCAATTATTTCATTTAATGTGACATAAGGAAATACACTATCAGCCCAGAGGATAGGAAGAGAACAGCCAACTAAATATTGTAAGGACACAATACCCCATTTAATAATGTTACCATCAACCACCTCTGATCCAGGAGGATATGCTCTTATCAAAAATTTAATTCCAAATGCTATGTGTCAAAGCAAAAAAATGGCATCCGCCAGATGATATTTGGCGTCTTTGTTAAAATATAGATTGATGGATTTGAACCCCCCAACCTCTCTTTTCCGCATTTCACTCTTAGCCAATGCACCACGTGATGCCCTCTAGACTAAAATAGGCGGTTGTTTTATGTAAAGAATATAAACCCCGATATGTGGGCAATGTGCTGTTCCAACCTCCAATGCCAATGTCCCACACTCTCCTCTCAACCAATGCGATAGCGACGGTTTTGGTGGTGGTTTTGGCGGATATGGGTTTTATTCCATATCAAGGCAGTGGTTCGAAGATAAAGGGGTCAAGATAGCCCAAGCCATCTCCCCTATATATATATATATATATATATATATATATATATATATATATATATATATATATATATATATATATATATATATCCAAACAAACAAACCCCATCGTAGTAAATATGAACCATGAAATGTAAGGCTCAAAATTATAAGAGCCGCGTTAGATTTATTCTTAGAGAGATTAAAAGGATTTTAATATTATATTAAGGAGATTTAATGTTGTAATTTGGAGATATGGGGATATTGTAAAATATTATTGTTAATCTCATTTTAGCATGTAAAATAGTATTCAAGGGGGTGGTTTTTCTAATGGAGAATATGGGAGAATATCGGGTAAATTTGGAGAAGAGAGTTGTGGAGAGAATTTTCTCTTGTGAAGAGAATTAGTGAGAGTATTCTCTCTACTTGTAAAGAATTTTTGAAAAGAATTCTTATAGAGGGAATAGGGAATTTTTTATGTAATAGTGCTTTGATTCTATAGCAAAACCTTTAGGCAAAGTTGTTTTCCTACTCTTTGTAAATTAGCCTTGTGGCTTTGAGAGCCTTTATGTGAGGTGATTTGAGTGAGGAATTTTGTATCACGACTTTGTGGACAAGCTACAAAAAATTGTGAAGTAGCTCCCAAGATGCTCTTTTTAGAGATTGTACTACATTTGGAGCATTGTTAATAGATTGGTCACTTCGGTGAGATAGATCCGGAGATGTAGTCTACTCAAACGAACTCTGTAATCAATCTTATGTCCTCTCCTCCCTCTTTGCTTACTATGATAATTCTTTCTCTTTATTGTTCTTGTTGCTCCATTATTTAATGTCTTTTTATGAACTTTAAATTAAGTTTAGGGCATTGGATTTTGTTTACATTCATGAGCATTCACTTAAGAAATTAACATCATATAGATTCAACATCATATCAAGCGGTATCAGAGCCAGTTTGGCAAGTTTTGTAGAAGTGAATTTTAGTTAGTTTGTCGGTTTAAACAGTTTGTCAGTTTGACAATTTGATGGTTTTAAGTGTCACTATGCAAGCTTGACAGGTGAACATTTTGGAGTTTTGCAACAAAGATGGCATCGAAGAAAGGAGAATCTTCCAAGGTGATGTTGTCTGCATCCATGGTGGATGACTTCTTTTCAATGAAAAGAATGATTGAAGAACTCTACCAAGATCATCGAGACAAGTTGCAAAGGCTTCAAGAGCTAGAAGAAGCCAATCAACGCTTCCAATTTGAGATTGTTGAACTAAGAGGTTTTCTTGGAAAAATAAATAAGGAGAATCGAGAGCTGCATACAAAGTTTCAGAAGGTCATGGAGAAGCAACATAGGAGGAGTCCTCATACATCTGCAAATGTTGGCATTTATGCTTTTTGCCAGCATTCAGAAGACACTTTGCCATACTCTGCACTCACTCCTTATGATAGCCTAGATGCATCATCTGCAGTGAAGTCCACGATCAAGAGTCGAAAGCTAGGATTCACTTGTGGTCATGAGACGTGTGCCAATTATGGCTCAAGCTAGGAGAATGTTGCCCAATGTGCTTTTTGTCGACATGTAGAGTACCTGAAGCTTTTCAATGTTTGTAGCAACCAAAGTGGTTGGCTAGAAGATTTGTCTGCATCAGAACAAAAGGAGGAAAGTGATCATAACTCTGTGATTGGAGGCTTTGAAAGGCACACCAAGAGTATTGGCATGAAGTTGATGACCAAGATGGGTTACAAAGGTAAAGGCCTTGGGATGTGAACAATGAATGATCAATCCTGCAGAGGCTAAGAAAAGACCTCATAATCAAGGATTGGGATATGGAGTAACTTTTGAATCCTCCAAAGCCTTTAAGAAGGAAAATTATGTTGTATGCACTCCCGACTATGGTGGTGGAAGTGATGTTGATTCTTCTCTAGAGGAAAAGGCGAAGAGGTATGAGAAGGTCTAGAAAATATTATGAAAAGAGGAAGGAAGACCCCTCCTACCTTCTGAAATAGTGTCAAATAATGCATCTGAGAGACTTGAAAGATAAAGCTTGCTTAGTTGAAGGCAAGCAAAATTTTACATATGTCTCGGCAATAGCCAAACAACAAGTTGTCGACCCTTATATAGCTTACCTGGCTACTCAACCATTAGTCATGGGGAGAAATGAAGTATGTGATGCCTACCCTGTTTCCCTTACTATTCTGCTACTTTGGATTCATATCTGACTAATTATAGGTTGTGGACTTATCTATTTGATCTTTGTTATGATGTTCTTGGATTAGTAATTTTGGTAAAATCATTTTTGTTACTAGTGATGCTTCTCGGTTAAGAGAAGACCCTGTTAGGAGTCACCCGGTCAAGGGATTTACAACTTAGCCCTATTAGGAGCTTTACCCTATTAGGAGTAACCTTGCTAGAGAATTTGAACCCAAATTAATGAACCACTTGATGAAGGGATTTACAAGATCAGGCCTATTAGGACCTACTCAATTAAGGGATTTTAGTACTGCTGCAACTGTTAGGAAATGATAGATAAATTATCTTGTTTTAACACTCTACTTTCTTGTACAGATCCTTTTTAGCTACAATCTGTTTCACTCTTGCAGACACCTAAAACTTGTTCGACACACTCTTCTTCTGATCACCGACACAATGGAACTTCTCAAACTTGACCTAAATACATTTTTAACTCAGTCAGTTACATAACCCTAACTTACAATTAATTTACATCATAAACCATATTCGATCATTAAAAATCATTATAGTTCATCATACAGATCATTACAATAAATTTTTAGACAATTACAATCGTTTAATGATCATAACACATCACCACACATCAATTTGATAAGTTGTCAAACCCTTATCACACTATGCTAAGAACTTCATTGTTTCCCAAGAGATTTGCTCCTTGATCATGGTCAAACAACATCTTATCTAGTCACACAGATTTTGACACGTCAACACTAAGTTAAGAACATGAAAATATTCATTGCCAAACCATAAAACATAACAGGTCAAAGATCTTGTTACCGGTTCTCAAACCCTACACTGAATATACAAAAGTCAATTACAAACATTCTTTTTGGTTCTCCAAACTTAATGTGGTTTCAGTCATAAACTCATTATAATATGATAAGAATTCATTTCAAACCACAATACCTAGCTCAACACAGATGTCTACCGCAAACATCTTCATCTCTATTCCTACTTACCGGTTGACTACTACTTAGCAGTTTTGCTGTCCAACTCTATCCATTAACGATTAGGCTATACCGGTAGAATTAGATGACATGCCAAATATAAACAAACATGGTTGCCATCAATGACAACACAAACAACTAATCACAATTATATCATCACCAATAGTTCATCAACATCATTCTTTACCGATACATTATCATCTTCATCAGTTATGCCAACATGCCAACATTCTCCCCCTTTGGCATTGATGGAAACACTAAAAGAATCATCAAAATATACAAACAACTAATGACAAACAATATAAATTGATCTCATCTATTCTTCACTTCTTCTCACCCTAACTGTTACATTTCTTCTCCCTATTTCATTTCTTCTCCCCCTTTGACAACAATGCCAAAGGTGCAAAGGCATCTTCTGTCTTCATTTGTGTTGCTTCATCTCCATCATCTCTATATGCTTCATCTTAGCTACTCCTCATGAGGAGTAGCCCACTTATCAGTCCACAGTAAAGAATATTCAATTAGTCCACTGGATTGATGCATCACCAACATCTTAGTTGACCTTGTGTAAGGGTAGAACCTCTAGCTTGCCTCCTAGATATTCAAAGGTTGCCTTATGTAATGGTTTGGTGAATATATCTGCCAACTGCTCCTTACTTGACACATGCTCCATTCTCACTTTCTTTTCCTACACTCTTTTTCTTAGAAAGTGATACTTTAATTCAATATGTTTTGTCCTTGCATGCAAAACAAGATTTTGAGGGATGTTAATAGAAATTATGTTATCACAGTCTATAACCACCAGTTTAATCATGTTCTCCTTGAATCCTTCCAAGACATGTCTCATCCAAATAGCTTGTGTACAATTTGTGGCTATAGCCACATACTCTGCTTCTGTTGTAGACTGAGGTATACAAGCTCATTTCTTACTGGTCCAAGATACCAGTCTACCACCTAGAAAGAAAGCTCCACCAGTTGTGCTTCTCCAGTCATCTACATTTCCTGCCCAATTTGAATCTATGAATACCTTCAAAGAAAAATTCCCTCTGTATGGATACCACAATCCATAATCAACTATCCCTCTAAGGTATTTGAATATTCTCTTTACTACTATCATATGTGTCTCCTTAGGGCTCTTCTGAAATCTTGCAACTAAACCAACTGCATGGGTAATATTTGGTCTACTATGAACAACTTAGTGAAGTTTCCCAATCATAGATATGTATTCCTTCTTATCCATTAAGGGTGACTCATCTTCTTTTGACAATCTACAATCTATAACCATAGGTGTTCCAACTAGTTTACAGTCTTCCATTCCAAAAGTCTTCAACACTTCCGTCACATACTTAGACTAACTGATAAAAATTCCACCTTCTAGTTGTTGGACCTACAAACCAATGAAATTTTTTATCTCACCTATCAGAGACATCTCAAACTCTTTCTTCATCTCATCTGCAAAATTCATACACATATCATCATTTCTCCCAAATATGATGTCATTAGCAAATACTTCTGCAATCAACATCTTGTCTCCTTCAGTCTTCAAATAAATATTATTGTGCTCACTAGTTCTCTGAAATCCTAACTTTATTAGATGTGCATGAAGTCTTTCATACCATGCCCTTGGTGCTTGCTTTAATCCATATAATGCTTTGTGTAGTTTGCATACCATATCGTTATCTTCTAACAATGCAAACCCATCTGGTTATTCAATATACACCTCTTCTTCAAGAATACCATTCAGAACTGCTAACTTTACATCTATTTGATAAACTTTAAATCCTTTAAAAGCTGCATATGCAAGTAGAATTCTAACACCTTCAAGCCTAGCAACTTGTGCAAAGGTCCCTCCATAATCTTCACCTTTTTTTGTGCATACCCTTTCCAAACTAGTCTTACCTTGTTTATAACAACTTCTCCATCTTCGTTCAGCTTGTTTCTAATTACCCACTTTGTACCAATCAATTTTTTATTACCAGGTCTAGGAACAAGTGACCAAGTGTTGTTTTTCTCAATATGATCAAGCTCTTAATTCATTTCTTTTATCTAGTCATCATCTTTAAGAGCCTCTCTCACTATCTTCGGTTCAACCGTGGAAATCAGACAAGAGCTTTCTCTAATTTTTCTTCTAGCCTGCACTACAGCATTCTTGCCACCTATTATCTGGTCTTCATAGTGATTTAACCTTACATACCCAGGGATAAACGGTTCTGGTCTAGTAGCCTCTTCGTGTTCTTCATCTTCTTCATCTTCTACTAGTTCTTCATCCAACGGTTGAGAAGCATCTGCATTGTTCTGCCCAACATCATTCTGCACTTTCAATTCAATAATCATAAGTTTTTCTTCATCATCTACTAGATCATATTTGTTGGTATCATCAAGTTTATCAGAGAACTCATAAACTTTTACATTCACACTCCCCATAATCTTCTTTGTCCTCTTGTTAAAACACTTGAAAGCTTTTCTCTTAGTAGAATAGATAAGAAATGTTCCTTCATCACTCTTAGCATCAAATTTACCAATATAATCATCTCTTTTTATAAAACATCTGCTACCAAAAACTTTGAAATAATTGACATTAGGAGTCTTACCATACCATAACTCATAAGGAGTCTTCTCACTATCTTTCTTCACCAGTAGTTGGTTCAATGTGTATACTGCAGTACTAACTGCTTCTCTCCAAAACATCTTAGGTACATCTCTCTGTATCAACATAGTCCTTGCTGCTTCAACCATGGTTTTGTTTCTCCTTTCTACAATTCCATTCTGTTGAGGTGTCCTAGGTGCAGACAATTGCCTCTTTATTCCATTTTCATCACAATATCTCACAAACTCATCTGATGTTAACTCTCCACCCCGGTCATATCTCGGGCACTTAAGATTCTTACCGGTTTCCTTGAACTTGCTAAAAGCTATTGAATTTTCCTTCAGAAAAGTAACCCACATCATCCTTAAAAGATCATCAGTAAATAACAATGTTAAATACTTGTCATCATAAAAAATTCCAATCCTCGTAGGACCACATAAGTGAATGTGCACCAAATCTAAAATATGCTCTGAAGAAAAAGATTTACTCTAAAAAGTAGATGTAGTTGTAGACACCTAAAATTGTCATGTCTAATGAAATAAATATCTTTATTTATTTAATTATTCTAAGCCTAATTATTCTATTAATTGAATAAATCTTTATTTATTTGATTAATTCATTTATCCTCTTCTAACCTTATTTCTCATTTAAATAAATACATTTATTTATTTAAATTATCCTTTTTCCTAAATTAAATAAATATCTTATTTATTTAATTGATCCCACTTCCTCTATTAATTAAATGAATCTTTATTTATTTAATTAATTCATTAACCTTTTCTACCTATGACACATGTCATTCATCTCTTAATTCCTACACTACCTACCCTTTCATTATTTTCTTATTTTCTTCTACCTACCCTCTAATCATAGCCGACCATTTATCTTTTACACCTCTCAATCTTATCCCTCCATTTCATATAGTGTCTTCTATATAAGAGGATACTTCCTTCATTATCAACCCTAATCAATCTATGCATCTTGATCAATTGACTACACTCTTTCATATGCGATCAAGCCTACTTGCAACCACACTTCAGTTCTTTGTTGAGCTCTTGTGCACATAAAATTTGAGAGCAAATATATCGAGCAAGATCAATGGAAATAGGAAGAATGGAGATCCAAACTCTATTGGACATGTAATGGTATAATCTTTGTGATTTCATTTGATTTGCATTGTCTTAGGTAATCTTCATATGTTATGGTGGATCTTTGTTGTTGTTAGGCTAGGGTTTTGTGGTTGAATTCATTTAGTCTTTCAATGTTGTTGTTATCCATTTTCACTGTAAACATTTTGGCACACCCGGTGGGACTCTTGTCCCTTTTGCATTTAACATCTTTTGTTGTAAATTTTGTTTTGAAGTTGCAGATCTGATATTTCTAACAACATTTTGATGTTTTCATGTCTACGCACTTTCGGATCACGTTTTTTATTTTTTGTCGCATCTGTGACATCTGGAACCGCGTCTGTGTCTTCGACAATATTTTATTTTTTGCAAATTTTGAGAAATGCGTCTGTGTTCTGTAGTCACATCTGTGAAGTCTTCAGGTGTGCCTATGTTAGGGAGCCGCATTTATGTCAGATCTAGGTGTGTCTGTGTGTTCTTGTAGCGTCTGTGTCTGTGACAACTGCGTTTGTGTTCGGTTGTTGTATTTTTGGTTTCTTTGATTTAGTTTTGGTCGTTTAAGTTTCAGATCTGGTTTATTTTGAGCTAACATTTTCAGATCTAGCTAACGAAATTGTTGCAGCTTGTCTTGAAAGCAAAATTGTTTTGTTGAAGGCCCCTATTTTCACAAAGTCTTTTGGATGTAAAATTTACCTAACTTGCGTGCTTGCAGGAAGGGGTGATTATTTGAAACAATCCAAACTACTAATAGATCTTTGTTGTAGGACCTTGGCAAGGGTTTTTTTTTATCTTTATTGTGTGCCTTGATTTTATAGACTAGCAAACACTTCAATTGGTGCACTAAAATTGAACCATTGTCTTTTGTGTCTTGAGCAATAGGCTCTTTTTGTTTAATCTTTAGAGGGCCTATCTCCCCGTGTGGTCATTAGGACTACTAGTGAGGACAGAACGACCCAAGTGGTAGCAAAAGAAAAGCCATCTTCTTCCAAACCACTATAAATAACTGTATTCATGGTGAAAACTATGGATAACGTGTGCTGATTAGTTCATACCGACACTATGTCTCCCCATAAACCCATTTGATCAAATTTATTTGATCATTTGTAGGGCGTAACCCCTACCGGCTAGGAGCCTTCTATATTTACAGAGTTGAAAGTGATACATGTATGGCCACACGAGCGGATGCCCTTACTACCACCTTTTTGTTTTAGAAGCCAAAATCCTTCTAGTTGTTAGGGCAGGAGGTCGGACCTCTGGTAGCGGCCAACACATATATGGTTCTTAGTAGAGATACAAAGTTCACCACGAGGAGTTTTCATGGGGACTGATGCTTGGTTGCCCCAAGAAGTGAGTACCGAGAGTGGAGCCAGTGGGGTCAAGCATCTAAGTATCCACTCTGAATAGCGTAGCCTCCGGGGAAACTCCATGTGGGATCAACAACTATTGTCTTGGCCAGCCATAAGAATTATGCTTGACTTATTTTGAACAATCAAACATTCAAGACCAAACATCAAAACATTGTGTCTTTTGTGTTTTCAAGTGTATGCAAAACAATTTTACATCAAACAACAAACTTTTCTTTGAGTCATTTTGAGTCTAAACACTTGCAAACATTGAGTCTTCATCAACATTGTGTCCTCTTGTCAAGAAAAATAGTCAAACATTCAGATTTGGTCACAACAAAACAACTTCACAAATTGGAAAAATTGCACAAAGTTTGCAGAAACGCATCTGTGTCTGACAGAATCGCGTCTGTGTCATCTAAACGCATCTGTGAAGGGCAGAAACACGTCTGTGTTTTTTTTAGCAACATTGCAGCATCTCAGAAATGCGTCTGTGTCTGACAGAACCATATATGTGTCATTTAAACGTGTCTGTGTCTGACAGAATAGCGTCTGTGTCATTTAAGCACGTCTATGAAGTATACAGGCACGTCTATGTTCAATATTGAAAACTTTCATAATTCAGTAAACAAGAACAGACAGTTTCAAACTTATTGAGCTTCCTAGGTTATCTCTCTAGGTTTTCCATCTAGCATTCAACCTATCTTTGGGTCTCACAAAGTCCATAATTTCTTTACACCTTACATTACATTCACATTTGTTTAAACTTGAGTTAAAAGGTCACTTGCTTGTCCTCATCGTACTTTGTCAATACACTACATACATACAACATTTTGCTAAGTGGTCCCTCATCAAGGTCTATCACCTTTGGGTCTCATTTGGTCTTACTTAGAGTCAAGGTCAACTTACCTCATCAAGAGAAACTATCATCTCTTTGGAAGTCACACCTACTTTACTACATACATACTTGGTCTTACACTTTGGACATTGCAAGTAAACTTCAGATTCATTTACATTCCATCCAACTCTTGGTCTTCCATACTCTTTCCATTTTCATCTAGTCTCACACATCTCAGTCAATACCTAGTTCATGGTTGAAACCTGTTCCCAAAAATCTAGGACAGAAGCTAAAGAGGCTCAAGAGTCCACAAACATGAGTTCCTATGAATATGACAATGATATCTTTTTCAATTCTGATCATACTACATTACCTGACATGGATGCTTATAAAAACATTCCAAATACTGAGAACATGGACACTATAAACAACAATGATACACACAATGACAATATGGACAACTTTTATATACATTCAGCAGAAGTGGAAGACACCATTATGAATCCCCATTTCAATCGATTGGTTGAAGAAATAATGACAAGAGATAGACAATACTTTCTACAAGTGATGGCACAAAGTGGAGCTAAGATCCCTCATGATTTTGACATGTCTCAAATAATGGAAAATTGATCTTTGCAACAACCTCACCTCAACATGGATCAAAGGAGGCCTAATAGTGGAGGCAATAGAGGACCACATATGGTGCATGAATCACCATCATCTTTGTTTCAAAAACCTGAGGTCCCATACACGCAAGGTCAAGCATATGATACTCACCTTCATAGACCATTATGGAAGTCTTATGCAGAAAAATATGCTCAATCACATACCAATGCTAAGGATCAACCACCAAAGTAATTGGATATTCAAAGGCATGCTCAAAATTTGGAGACAAGGAAATCCCGTGTCAAATTTTGGGGCAACAGACTAGAACAAACTCATGACATTCCTATAGAGTATGGTATACATGGACAAAACAAATATTTCGTTCCTCATCATGACTCTATACCAAGTGGTCTATATACACAGCATCATTATAAACCTCCTCCATATGAACATGTGTATGATCAATATCATCCATATATGCAACATGCTCCTCCTCCAATTGGTGCCTCAAGCATGGGGTATGGTCTAAGAAGTCGGTCTCCACCTAAGAACAATTTGGAACAACAAATTAAGGACTTGCAAAAGAAAATGGAGGACATAAATACACCGAAGCCAACTTACAGAATGAGAGACATATGTCCCTATCCATTTGACAAAAGCATTCCAATGCCTCCATTTCCTACACACTTTTTAACACCTAAGTTTGATAAGTGTAGAGGCAAAGGAGATCCTAAGGCACATATAAGAAAATTTTTCACAGCTTGCATTGAGGTAGCAGTAGAAGAGACATATTTGATGAGATTACTCCCGCAAAGCTTAGGCAATCAAGCTATGGAATGGTTCTCCCAACTCCCAGCTGATATTAAGTAATGGGGTGGTTTAGCAGAGGCATTTATCCAACATTTCTCATACAACATAGAGACAGACATATCAGTCACTACCTTGTGCAACTCGAAGCAAAATGATGGAGAATCTTTTTCATCATTTTTACAAAGATGGAGGAATCTAGCCAGCAGATGCTCTTGTGAAATTCCACAAAAACAAATGGTAGAAATGTTCACCCAGAATGTTAACAAAGACATTGGTTATGACCTAAGAAAAGCTTGTTTGTCCACATTCAAGGACGTCATTGAAATAGGCTTAGCAACAGAGAAGGTCCTAATTGAACAAGGAGTCATTAAGATATTCAAGGAAAACAAAGATGACTTTAAAGGAAAAGATAAGCCAAGATTTTGGAACAAAAACAAGAACACAGTCAATGATGGTGTTGTTGATGCCAATACAGTACGACCCAAAATCATTTTTTTTGGATCAAGCTCTACAAACAATCAAGTGAATACTCAAACAACTTCCAAATCATGAAGGAAGTACACCCCATTGGGAGAACCACTTGAGTCGGTTTTCAAAAAGCTAGTGGCAAACAAAGTAATCACAGTTCCAGATTTTCCTCCATATGAGCCAAAGGTTAAACCAAATTTGTGGAATGATGATGAATATTGTGAATTTCATAAGAGCAAGGGCCACAAGATAGGAAATTGCCATCGACTGAAGAACATTATACAAGATCTTATTGATAGAGGTGACATTGAGATTGAAGGACACTCATCCAACCAAGAAAATGAGATGTTTAAGGAACCATTCCCAAAACATGACAAGGGAAAGTCTAAAGCCATAGATGATCAGACAAACTATACCAGAGCATCTTATAACTATAATTCAACTGTCAATCACATCTCGATGAACAATTATGTCTCTACCATTATCATCAAGGACAAAACGCCTAAGAATTCTACCCAAAGACCCAAGATTGTCCTAAAAGGCATTGGATCTTCTTCCGAACCTACCTCTTAATGTAATGTTACAACTCATCGAGGTAAATTCACTTTGCAAGGTGCTCCAACCAAAAACATAGCTCCCTCATCGACCAAGCCTGAGTATGACCTCGTAGAACAGTCAGGGAAGACACCCGCACTCATCTCCATCCTTGAGCTCTTATGCATATCCCTGACACATAAAGCCATTCTTGATAAAATATTGAGAGACACTGTTGTTCCTACTGATTTGAACGTGGACCAGTTTCAAGCCATGGTGGGATACCTTTCCATTCCACACTCCCTTACATTCACAGAAGCTGACGATGCCTCCGTAAGTCAGCCACATAATGCACCTTTACACATTGAAGCCTTCATACACAAACATCGAATAAAACAAGTCCTGATAGATGGAGGAGCAGGTCTAAACATTTGTACATTGAGCACTATTAAACAATTGGGATATTCTAATAAGGCTATGAACTCTACAAACAAAATTACCATCAAGGAATATGATGACGAAGAGCGTTCATCTAAAGGCACAGTCACCTTACCTCTCAGAGTTGGGCCAGTTACAAAGGATGTGGTTTGTCAAGTCTTGGACCTAGATCTCACATACAATATATTACTAGGGCATCCTTGGATTCATGAAATGAGGGCAGTCCCATCTACATATCACCAATGCATTAAGTTTCCTCACAATGGAGTTGAAATAATAGTTAATGGAGATCCTAATCCATTCATATACTGCAATAACTTGAGACCAAAAACTGAGACGATCATTCCCAGTAATTGCAAAGCTGTTCTTTCTTCTACATACATTGATCCTGAGTCATTAAAACCTTCGACATCAAAACAAGGTGAGCTTAAAGGCAAATTTCAAGACAAGGGCATGGGTGAATACACTTTGAATCAAACCATGTACTTACAACAAGTCATGAGTTCACCAAAAGAATATGGAAGACCACATCCTAATAAGCAGGTATCTATCATTATACTCAAATGGGACCCTACTATATTTCAAGGATGGGGTGAACTAGAAGAGGAAGACTTATACAAAATGCTTTACAAAGACCTTGAAAATTATACACAAGATCACATCAGCATACCATGTGAAAAGTATGGCAAAGGGTTCAAGATCCTACAAAAATTTGGTTATGATGGCAAAATCCCTCTTGGATTAAGAAAGGAAGGCATCATTGAACCTTTACAACTTGAATTGACATTCAAAAAGGAATGCTCAAAGGGACTTGGTTTCGTGACTTCCAAGGTCCACACTCAAAGGATAGAAGAAGCATTACAAATCAAAGCTGTCAAAATTCAACAAGAGAATCGCTATTCCATAGACTCCAACAAATGGGAATGGGGTTCAAACAAATCCGCCATTGACTACGAGCTCACCGAGACATTCAAAGAGCCAGATGAACCCACAGAAGAAGAGGAATTTTATGAAAAAATCAAAGTTGGTCAAGAAACAACCTCGGAGGATCCCATACAGTCCTTGCCTCTAAGTCCTAGGTTGAAATCACATAGAATGAGAACACCTGTCCCAGAATGCGCTACTAGTCATGATAATTTGGATTTGTTCACGATCGAGACTGATGAGGAGAGTGTCAATGATGACCTTGATAACTACCTCGACATACCTGAATATAACTGCATCTTCACTCTTAGCCTCGCTAACTTCGAAGACATCAAAGGCCTTCCCCTTGTTCACCACCAACTTATTGACTGGGACCATGAAGGACCTACATAGTTTGACACATTCCAAAATGATGAAGCTTTTATTGACTATCTTGGCATATGAGATGATCTTTCCCCTGGGAACCTTAAAGCGAGATACACTATAGAACTCAATAGCGTGGCATATTTTGGTGAGGGTGTTGGGCCTTCTAGTCACAAATATAAAAAAAAAAAAAAAACCAAGTGTCTTATGGCGAAAACCACATTGTGGTGCTATCTAACCCCAAAAAAGTAAAAAGAAAGGACATATCTGAGGGCGAAAACCTCTCTAAGGCACCCAAAGATGGAAGGCTCAACATTCTCCTAGCATCATATGAGGACAAGTCATCCATGTTGGTAGAGGAGACTATAAAAAAAAACATTGGCACAGAAGAAGTTCCACACAACATATTCCTGGCTCAATCTTTGACAGCGTCAGAAAGGTCAAAATTGATAAGTTTCTTCACAGAATGACAAATCAACTTTGCATGGTCATATGCTGATATGCCTAGATTGGATTTGAATTTGGTAATGCATCATTTGACAGTTAAACCGAGGCCAAAACCAGTGAAACAGAAATTAAGGAAGATGCATCCACAAGTCGCATTATTAGTCAAAGCAGAGCTCGAGAAATTATTGGATGTCAGATTCATACGCCCAATTGATTATCCTAAATGGATCTCCAACTTAGTGCCTTTCAGTAAACTAGATCATAGTATCAGAATATGTACAGATTTCAGAGACATCAACAAAGCCTATCCTAAGGATGATTTTCCATTACCAAATATTGACTTGAATGTCGATCTCACAGCAGGTCATGTGATGTTATCTTTGATGGATGGATTCTCTAGTTACAATCAAATAAAAATCGCATTTGAGGACCAGCACAAAATAGCATTCACTTGTCCTTGGGGAACTTTTTGCTGGAATGTTATGCCCTTTGGGCTAAAAAATGTAGGCACTACATATCAAAGATCCATGACTACTATCTTTCATGATCTCATGCACATGACTGTGGAAGATTATGTTGACGACCTCTTGGGTAAATCAATAGACAGAGATACGCATTTGGACACACTTTCAGTCATCTTTGTTTGGTTGGAAAAGTATAAAGTAAGATTAAACCCCAAGAAATGTGTCTTTGGAGTAACCTCCGGGAAGCTCCTAGTATTCATTGTATCAAAAAGAGGAATTGAAGCCGATCCAGCAAAAGTCAAGGCCATCCTCGAGATGCAACCACCAAGAAATATCAATCAACTTTGATCTTTACAAGGGAGACTCTAGTCCATATGAAGATTCATAGCACAACTTGTAGATAAGTGTAATCCCTTTCAGCACTTGCTACATAAAAACATTAAATTCAAATGGGATGATAATTGTCAACAAGCTTTCCAGGCACTTAAGGATTATCTTCTGAATCCACCAGTTTTGATGCCACCAGTTCCGGATCAACCTCTATTACTATACATATCAGCTACTTCAACAGCACTGGGGGCACTCTTAGCACAACAAGTTGCCGAGGGCAAAGAAAAGGCAGTATACTATAGCAGTCGCACATTGGTGGGATACGCACTAAACTACACATCAATTGAGCGTGCATGTCTCACTGTTGTCTTTGCTTCACAGAAATTATGACATTACATGCTAACTCATAAGACTAAGTTGGTTGCAAGGATCGATCCATTGAAATACCTTCTCAATAAAGCAACACTTACTGGGCGACTAGCCAAATGGGTGATGTTCCTTAGTGAATTCGACATCGAGTATGTGGATAGAAAAGCAATAAAAGGAAAAGCTATCATAGATCAGTTAGCAGATGCTCCCATGTTAGATGATGTTCCTCTAATTTTGGAATTTTCAGATGAATCCATTTTAACAGTGTTACATGCAAAGCCTTGGCAACTATACTGTGATGGCTCATACACACAGCATGGGGCAGGAGTTGGCATCCTCTTCATTACTCCTCAAGGGGATTCTATACCAAAATCATATCAATTATCATTTCCCTGCACTAATAACATAACAGAATATGAGGCATTAACAACTAGATTACGGATTGCAGTTCAGTGGAAGATCCAGGAACTTCGTGTTTCTAGGGACTCTCAACTTGTAATTCATCAAGCAACTAATGACTACCAAACAAAGGATGATAAATTAATGCCTTACAAAAGAATGGTGGATGACCTGAAACAACATTTCACAAAGATAGACTTTGAGCAGATACCCAGAGAGCAGAATCGAGCTATGGATGCCATGGCTACAATTGCTTCACTAATTGATCTACCACCGAATGAGACCTGCTATGAGTTCTTGATGGATAACCTTTTGGTTCCCTCATATGAAATCACTCCTACTGAGATGATATGTGTTGTTGGTCCTGAGTCCAAGTTATACAGTTCCATTTTCGCATACCTTCGTGACAATATCCTACCTCCTGACCTATCCAATAACCAGCATCGCACTTTCATTTGCCAATCTTCTCGATACATCATTTTAGCCAACATCCTATACCATCGAGGTCTAGATGGCACTCTTCATAGATGTTTAGAAAGCAACGAAGCTCAGATTGCGTTACGTGAAGTACATGAAGGGATATGTGGTCCACATTCTAGTGGTCCTACCTTAGCCAAGAAACTCATCAGGACTGAATATTACTGGCCCAATATGGAAAAAGATTCATATCATTTTGTTAAGAAATGTAAGTAGTGTTAACTTCATGGAGACCTCATCCATGCGCCAGCGTAAGAAGTTCAACCAATTGTGACTCCTTGGCCATTTTGTGAGTGGGGACTCAATCTCATAGGCAAGATTCACCCTCCATCTTCCAACAGTCATAAATTCATCATCACTACCACAGAGTATTTCAAAAAATGGATCAAAGCCGTGCCTCTCACACAAGTCACATGAAAAAAAATTGCTACATTCATTCTCAACTATATCATTTGTCGATACGGTATTCCTATTTCCATCATCACTGATAACAGGAATCCCTTCAAAAATTAGGATGTTCATGAACTCTGTGACCACTTCCATATTACCCATCATTTTTCCACACCTTATTATCCCCAAGGTAATGGTCAAGATGAGGCGTCTAATAAAATAATCCTTAAAATCTTGAAAAAGATAGTCGAAGATGCTGGCCGTAATTGGCATATCCAACTTAATCCCGCACTTTGGGCTTACCGCACAAGCATCCGCACACCTATAGGAGCTACACCCTATTCACTTGTCTATGGCACTGAAGCTATCTTGCCTATTAAGGTCAAGTTACCCTCTTTACGAGTCTCTTTGAAAAACATTATCAGTGATGAAGACTACAGGGTCTCTCGCTTACAAGAACTTGAATTATTGGATGAACGAAGACAAACTTCTTTTAATCATCTCAAGGCTTATCAACAATGAATGAGTCATAGCTACAATCATAAAGTCAAGCCTCACACATTTGAGGTAGGTGACTTGGTTCTCAGAGAAAATCCTAAAAATCAACAAGACAGAGAGAAGAAGGGCAAGTTCGAACCAAACTGGCTTGGTCCTTACATCATGACAGCAGCATATGGATCTGGTGCATATCAACTCTCAACCATAGAGGGTGAACCCTTGGAGGATCCTATCAATAGCATGCACCTTCGCAGGTTTTACACATAGCTCTCTAGAGTATCCCAATTTAAAAATACAAAAAAATCAAAAAATTTAAAAATGCAAAAAAAAAAAAACTATCAAAAAAAAAAAATACAAAAAAAATCATAAAAATAAAAAATTGTTACTTGGTGAAAACCTGGCAAACAAGCGCCTTGTGACAAAAAAAAACAATTTTGAAAAATAGAAAAACATTTCATCCAATGGTGAAAACCACTTCAGTGGCACCCTGGGCAAGTACCATGGTGAAAACTAGGTCACCAGTGCCATGTGTAGAGACATTGCTCCTCCCTCCTTCAGGATTCACTTTCATCATTTCACTTTGCACACACTCACAACCTCTTCATCCATAATAAACTTACACATTCACATCATGGCTTGTTATTGATCTACCCAAGATTGGTTAGTCATTCATAATAAACATTCCTTTTCATCCCTTTCCATCCATAATAAATCAGCTCCTATATGTGACTAAGGCAAATCCTACATCTAGTAATGGGTGTGGAACTGAGAGCATCACATGTTTTGAGGAGTGCAGTTTCTTCCATTTTTCTTCAGTCTATTCGCGCACAATCCACAATAAAGAAACACTTGCATCACCAATCCACAATAAAGTTTCGGCTTCACCGCAATAAAGTATCAGTTGCATGGATTCAATCAGTTTCAGATGAGACACAACAGCAACAATGGGCTTCAAACAAATCAAATCTTTCAACAGACTCAGACAACATTGTGGTTCAATGCTATCTACCCTTTTGTGAAAGTAAACATTGTTACCACAATCAAATAAGACTTATACAAGTGACAAGACACACTATGAGGACTATAGTGGATGATGGTGTTGAGTCTTGCTTTTCTTTTGATTTTATCTTTCTGGTGACATATCTTTTAGCTTTTTCGGGATGTCTCTGACTAGAGATTCTATCTCCAGGATGTCTTTGACTAGAAAGGCGAGGATGGGGTATCGTCACTTGTTTTTCTTTGTTGTCTATGGATTGTCTCTTAGTAATGCTATGACTTGTCCAAGGATATGAGGACACTGTGAGTCTAGTATGAACTAGGGTATTCCTTATTTGCAACTATCTTATCTCCATGCAAACGGGTACAATGACTTTCTGGGTCAAACATATGTCTAGATTGTCATAACCTATTTGCCATAATAAAGCTCAATGATGATAATGCACAAGAAGCTCTTTTCACTTTCATATCTTCTATCTTCCATCCCCATTTTTTGATTGACTTCCATCGTCCTTCTTGAGTCCGTGTAGCCTACTATCACATGACTGAGTATAATGACATGCCAAAAATATTTGCATTTCATGTAGTTTTCACCTACATTACCACATGTCAGCATATCATACATACAAATAGATATCACAATTGCATCACATCCTGCACACAACACATGTTAGCACATTTTACATTCTCATCATGTAAATAGTTATTTGCATCGTCATATCCATTTGCATTTCATACATTCACATTTTCATTTACATAACATGTTAAAAACATAAAAGAACAAAAATATTGCATTTCATCATGTACATATTTGCATCCATATCATAAGCATCACATAGGTACACATGCATATAGTTGCTGCAAAGATGAATCATCTCATATATATATCAAAATCATAAGTGTCATGATACAATGATGTTAAAATACATATAGCTACACAACCAACCCTCATGTCACCCTATCTGGACACAGGAACCCACTGATCACTCCTCCCAGTACCGCTGGTAGCGCCAATCTGGTCTGTGTCATGGTATCCCACGCCACATGTCCAGCCCTCATCTCTAGTCCTAGATCCTGAAACACTCATCTCAGGGCATCCCTGTCTCCATCTCGATCATAGGGTATCAACTCCCCATCAATCAGTATCCTCAGTATCCTGTATACATCTTCTAAGGTGACTGCCATCTCATCCATCGACAAATGGAACATGCATGTCTCAGAGTGGCACCTCTCAGCAAGTGCAGTCAGCAATCCCATGTTCACCTGAAACTCAGGCACATACAGAATAAATTGTAGACCCATAACCTCAATCGCGGTTCTATCCTCAAATATCAACTCTAGTCGTAACCTCTGAGTCAATGGGAATCTCTCCCATGACTCTAGCATAGGTAGGTACTCCTGCAGTCAAGAAAATCAATCATGTCAGTCATAGTGGCATTCCATGTTCATCACAAAATGCTGCTCTTTATCCTAGTACTTATATTTATCATATGGTGCTCTTTATCCTAGTGACACTTACTGTTCATCACAAAGTGTTGCTATTTATCCTAGTGGTACTCCCTGTTCATCACAAAGTACTAAATGTTTTTGCACTCCCTGTTCATCACAAAGTGCTGCTTACATTTGCATTCACCGTTCATCTCAAAGTGCTGCTCATATTTTAGTACTCCTTGTTTATCACAAAGTACTCTGTCTTGGTACTCACTGTTCATCACAAAGTGCCTCGATCTATCCTAGTCTTCCCTAGAGGACCTGCTTGAGTGTATCCTCTCAGCATCTTATCCAATCAATAGTGTATGTTCATCATAGTACTGCCGATTTGGCCTAGAAGACATAAATACACATTTTTGACATGAACGTGCCTTCATGACATAAATGCGCTTACATACTGCATAAACACGCCTGCTCTGCACAGACGTGCCTATGCTCTGCATAGATGCGCCTGTCCTACACAGACGTTCCCACATTGCACAAACGCACTTGCACAACACAAGCGCACTCGCATCTGGCACAGATTCTTTTCCCAGCATAGACGCGCCTGGCATAAACGCAAACGCACCTAGCCAACACAGACGCGCCTAGCACCAACGCAGATGTGCCTACATGTTTTTGACATTTTTTGACATATTCTAAAATGCATTTATTGCACTCCCTAGCATGCATTTATGACAACATTTATTGCGACAAAGTACAAGGAGGTTTTGTGGTACTTACCGGCTCTCCTGCCTCTGCTGGCCTCTGATATCAGTGAACGCGATTGAATATGTGAACCAATGCCATCACTGCTGACTGGTACTGCTCAATTCTCTCTCTGCACTCTGATCTCTTGGATGTGTGGATGACAATAAGGATGTTTTCCCCTCGTGGTCTATCTTATAGACTGCCCTAGCCCTAGCCCTAGACCTCATTTCCCGAGTCAGTCTCCGTTATCCTATGACTCTGTCACTCTATCCTATCTGGTCAATGCATTCTATCCCATCTTTTTTATCGAGAGATTGTCTGTGATCTTTCTAGACATTTTCATCCAATCTCTTGAGGGGGCATATCATTCCCATCTTGGGGCAACTTTGTATCAGTTCATCTTATCTTCTTTGAAACAACGCGACAAGCTGCATTGTCTCAAAGAGGGGCAAAATGTAGTCACCTAAAATTGTCATGTCTAATTAAATAAATATCTTTATTTATTTAATTATTTTAAGCCTAATTCTTCTATTAATTGAATAAATCTTTATTTATTTAATTAATTCATTTATCCTCTTCTAGCCTTATTTCTCATTTAAATAAATACATTTATTTATTTAAATTATCCTTTTTCCTAAATTAAATAACTAACTTATTTATTTAATTGATCCCACTTCCTCTATTAATTAAATGAATCTTTATTTATTTAATTAATTCATTAACCTTTTCTACCTATGACACATGTCATTCATCTCTTAATTCCTACACTACCTACCCTTTCATTATTTTCTTATTTTCCTCTACCTACCCTCTAATCATAGCCGACCATTTATCTTTTACACCTCTCAATCTTATCCCTCCATTTCATATAATGTCTTCTATATAAGAGGATACTTCCTTCATTATCAACCCTAATCAATCTATGCATCCTAATCAATTGACTACACTCTTTCATATGTGATCAAGCCTACTTGCAACCACACTTCCATTCTTTGTTGAGCTCTTGTGCACATAAAATCTGAGAGCAAATATATCAAACAAGATCAATGGAGATAGGAATAATGGAGATCCAAACCCTATTGGACATGTGATGGTATAATCTTTGTGATTTCATTTGATTTGCATTGTCTTAGGTAATCTTCATATGTTATGGTGGATCTTTGTTGTTGTTAGGCTAGGGTTTTGTGGTTGAATTCATTTAGTCTTTCAATATTGTTGTTATCCATTTTCACCATAAACAGTAGTCATTTTACCCAATTGACATTCTATACACAACACATTGTTTAGTTTAACAAGTTGTGGCATACCTTAATCACATTATCAAAGTTCATATGACAAAACTTTCTATGCCATAACCAACTATCTTCAACCTTAGCAACCAAACAACTGTTTACATTAGTATTCATATGGAATAAGTTACCTTTAGTTTGTTTACTAGTACAAATTATTTCTCCTTTGCATCCTAAGATCCTGCACACTCCATTCTTAAATTCAAGATGATAACCTTTGTCATTCAACTACCCAAGACTCAACAAGTTATTTTTCAAACCTTCAACCCAAAATACATCATCGGCATTACTTTTATCATTCAAAGAGATAGAACCTTTACCTTTTACCATACAGGGTGAACTGTTTCCAAATTTTACTACACCACCATCAAATTCTTCAAGAGAGATAAACTTGTTCTTATCACCGGTCATGTGGTGTGAGCAACCACTATCAATAATCCACTCATCACTGCAGCCAATGTGAGATACTAAATCCTTCTTATCAAACAAATCTTCCTTAACAAATCTCCTCATTGTCTTCATCCTCAGATTCCTCATTAGTGACACCTTCATCAACTACAACATAGCACTGTTTCTTTCCTTTTCCCTTATATTTTATAAACTTTTCCTTTTGATCTTTATTAGGATCTTTTGCAACTATATGTCCTATCTTGTTACAAGAGAAATACTTAAGAGGAAGGTTGCCTTTGTACTTATCAATGCCTCTAGGAAGTCTTCTTGTAGAAAGGGCTTCAAATTTCATTAGATTATCTTCATCATCCACATCAACTTTACTACCGCCATGATGACTTGATCTGCATTCATGACTATGACAAACATCTTTCCCTTTTCTCACTGATGCACTAGATATAGATGCTTTGAAAGAAGATTCTATCTTAGGCACACTATTGTCAAAACTATTCAACTCAAAAGCAGTGAGATTACCAATCAAAGAATCAACAGTTACCTTATCATTACTAACTAAACTCAACTCTTGAATAGAAGACACTCTAATGGCATAGGCAAGCAATAGGGTTCTAAGCATTTCACTCACCATGGTATCTTCTTCTACAGTACCACCAGCACTTATGATTCCAACTACAACCTCTTTTATCCTCTATCCAGACTGAGTGATATTTTCACCATCCATCATTCTCATATCATCAAACTTTCCTCTAAGACTCTCTTCTTTAGCCTTTTGAACATGCTTATCACCACCAGAGATTAATTCTAACTTCTC